>NC_065535.1:7415000-7755758 GCF_932294415.1 Quercus robur | reverse complement strand
CTCGCGGCTTCAACCCGCCAGAAGATGCACACGTGCCAAGCATGCTGGAAGATGAACAGTCATGCTAGCTGGAGCACTACAGGACAAAACAGGACAACTGGCCATACGGTTAACTCGCGACTGGAACTCGCGACTTAGTCAAGCCGCGAGGTCAAGCCGTGAGCCACCCCTGTTTTGGAAAAACCTGACGTTTCGCATTCCACTCCTCTTCAGTATAAATACCCTTTTAACCCACGATTGAAAGAGAGCTTCCAGAGAGAATTTTGAGAGAGAAACCCTAAAGAAAAACCAGATTGTTTTACCCACAATCTCTACCTTAGAGTCTCATCAAAATCCCTCACTCTCTTCCTCTCCATTGTCAAATCCTTGAGAGGCCTTTATACCAAACCTGGTTCTCACCATTATCATCCCTGTGAGACAGACGTTTGGAGTTCTGGGAAGCAGTTAGGAAGGAGCCAATATTCATTGGTTGATGCTACGGTGTAGTAGCGGAATCCGGAAAGCTAGAAAAGAAAAAGGTTCGGCGCAACCTCGTTGGAGCAAGAAGCTTGGAGGGCTTAGGTGCATTGGGTAGATTAGGCTTGGAGGGTCTATTGCTGTCCTTGTATCCCAACTGTATTTTCTAGTGGATTGATTACCGCTTGGAGGGCGGCGGAGAGGTTTTTCGCCGAGGTCTTCGGTTTCCTCTTCGATAACATATCTGGTGTTATCGCTGTGTTTGCATCTTCCTTCCTCTCTATCTCTGCCTTTACATTATCTGCTGTGGTTTATTTTGTTGTGGCTTAGATAGTTGTTTAATCAATTCCATGTTATAGCATATGTTAAGTTTCCGCACACTAGTTGTTTAACATATTGCTTGTGTTGATTAAATTGGTATTTGGGGGTCTAAACGTTCAAAAGTGTTTTTGTACACGTTATTGAACTTTCAATGTTTGCTTCTCTCTTCCCTACTCTATTCCTTTTAATTGCTACCGTGTTTGTGATTAATTATGGTTTAGAGTGTTTTGTCTATTTGGTTATTGCTTATATTTATCATTCTACACATAAATTATTTGAATATAAGCTTTATCTTGGTAATTTTGTATTTGGGGTCTAAACAATCACTAGTGTTTTTTACACTAAGTGAGCTTTCAATAACATCAATCACAATCATAAATCTTGCTTTACATATGATTTTTTTTTAGATTCAAATCTTTTGGATTTCCTATGATACTTTACCAAATAGATTTTCTTAAATCTTAACAATTCATTAATATTTTAATGGTCTAGATTTTGTCATGTCAGCATTCCACTAACAATACTCTTAAAATAAAAAAAGATAATGTTGCAAATAAAACAACTAAGATTATTGTTTGTGGAATGCTGACATGGCAGAATTGACCCTTAAATCATAAAATGGTAATTAGGATTTAAAGAAATCTATTGGTAGAGTACCCTAAGAAATTTAGAAGATCTGAATCCTTTTTCTTTTTCTTTTTTTCCTATTTGTGATTTTCTACAACTGCTGCAGGAGACATATAAGAATAGATAAATTACCTACATATATGTTAAAGAACTGTATTGGTTTAGAAACTATTTTTAGAAACATTTTATAAGAAAAAATATTGTTAATTTTGTTGACAACTTTTAATATTTTCCATAAAAATTGTACCAAAAATTTTATAATATAATTTATTAACAATTGTTTGAAACAATCTCTAGTACCTTTCCATTTTGGTTTTTTCTTTCTTTTGTTTGAAACAATCTCTAGTACTTTTCTAAGTTATCTACTTGTTCTGTATAAATATTATTCCATGATATATCATTTTCTTTCTAATAGACTTGTGTGGCTTATATTTAAATGATAGTGTTTTGCCTCTGGTTAGATACCTGTCAATTTTTTTTCTCTCCTTCTTGAGTGTGTAGTGTGTGTTTGTTTCTAAAAAAAGATATATGCCAAATTTTTTTACTTTCCCTTTTTAATGAAAGGAAACAAAATTAATAACCCACTAGGGGAAGAAAGAAAACATAAGCAACAATAAATTATCGTAAAATAGCAAAGGAAGGCCCTCCAAAAATAGTGGCGACTCCAGGAATTATGTCCAGGGTGTTCCTTAAGAAGCATAAATTACACAATCTTATTTCCTTTTAGCCTCTAGGTAATTAGGCTCGATTTAATGTTATTAATTATGTTCCGTTCCGGTTGGAAAGGCTGGAAAATACCGTGCCGGTAAACAAACCAAAAAAATAACCCACCCTACTCCACTTTGAAAAAATTTCGAGTCATTCCGATCTATTTTGGGTGTTTCAAGACGTTTCGGTAAATACCGGCCGAAATTCAAGATTCAGCCGGCATGAAGTTTGTGCTTAAAAGAAAAAAAAATTGTTCTTAAAAGCAAAAACAATTTGCATTATGTACACCAAAAAACTTCATAAGGAAAAAAAAAGAAAAGAAAAGAAAAGAAATGAAATGAACAAAGGTACTTGTAAAACTAAAATAAAAAATCGTATTGAAAAATTTGAAACTCAAAACTTGAGAAGAAATATTGCCGCACTAGTACTCATAGAAGACACAAAAGTTACGAACAAGGAGGAAGGCAAAATGTAGACGTAAAAGTGTAGATGAAGATGTAATAAAATTTAAAACGTAGATGTAAAAGTGTTTGGGAACGCTTATTTTGCTAAAACTGAAAATATTTTGCTGAAAATACTGTAGATAAAGATAAAAGTTAATAGAAATAGTACAGTGAGGTCTATGAATAGTACTAAAAAGTGCAGTAGGGCCATGAATAGTGACAAAAATAAGTTGGCTAAAAATAATTTATCCAAACACACACGAAGCATGCATTTGGATTGAAATGAAAAATTAAAATTATTTTACTATTCAACTTATTTTTGCTACTATTTATGGGCCCTACTGCACTTTTTGGTACTATTCATGTGCTCCACTGTACTATTTCAACTAACTTTTATTTTTATCTACAGTACTTTCTGCAATAAGCTTTCAGTTTCAATAAAATAAGCGATATCCAAACTGACCCGAAGTGTAGAAATTGAGGAGACAGAAGACGTGTGTGGTTAAGAATAAACAAGAGAAAAAAAATTAAAAATAAGAAGTAATATATGTCTAGTGAGGAAAAATAATAATTATAAATAATAAAATATTGGAAATTGTGTTGTATTGGGCAGTGTGCTTTGTAACGCTCCAAAATCATAAGCAATAAAAGTCTATTTAATATGAAAAATCCATAAAAATATTAAATAAAAGAAATCAGCAACCTAAAATCTCATCACAAATGTCAAAACTCTAATCCACCAAAAATAAAACATCCTCAAAATAATTCTCCAGTACAATGTTTAATACCATAAAAAAATAATAATAAAATCTTTAGTCCCACAAAATAATTTGTAATTGTTGACTTCCAGGAATCTCTACTCCAATAATCCCTCTAATGTATCTGTAAGGGGAAAATAAAGGGGGGGGGGGGGGGATGAGATAACTCAATAAGTGGAATTCACTAACATTGGGGCGTGGGAACAAGCTTTCAAAAAAAATCATTCTTACAACAAATTCATAACTTGTACCTCACCAATATTTTCTCATCAAATATTTCATATAAAAACAAATCTTTATATTGTGAGTCATCATAATATATATATCAATACCATCACATACAGAATTTCCTAAGCTTTGCTCGTGGTCAACGTTTACGCCCCGATGACAGGGTTGTGTTGTCCCCTTTTTTGGGACTGGAGCCTCCTTTTCATCCCCTTTCTTAAGGATGGCTCCTTTGAAACCTAAAGGTGTACTTCCTTGCTAAGGAGCTTCCTTTTTGGATCCTTAATAGTATACTCCCTTACTAAGGAACTATCAAATGTGCACTGTCCCCTTTTCTGAGACCATCACTTGCTAAGGACTAGCTACAATATGATTGTCCCTTGCTAAGGACTAATACAATACTGAACTTTTAATCACGACTTGCCATAGGTTTTCAAAACATATTCAAGATGCTCGCATAAATAATCCATTGGAGATGCTCACAAAAATAATCTTCATAATTCTAAAATTTATAAGGATATATTCATACATACAAATTTAAATAAATTTAGATTGTCCCACAAGTTTTTCATAAAATGAATAATTAATGTGCACATCAAGAAATTATAAAATATCCATTTATATGTATAGAATAACAACATATTTCTTTGATATAAAATAGTTTAATAACCAACACTGTTTTGGGAAAACCCCCAAAATTAGTAAACACCACTTACCTCTTAGTTACAAAAATAAAATAAATCAATCACCCTTGAGTCACAATGAGCCTAGCAACACCAAAAAAATAGGTCCATCAATACACGAATTTCCTACTAAAATCTATTTTCACACTTAAACAATTTTATCCTAAACAATACTGATATATCCAAATTCTCTATTTATTCACTTAACTATCTAATTCACCCTAATATTATATATATTCAATCTAATTCCTATTCCCACAAATGCTATGGCAAAGCAATTCATCAAGTTGAGGCAATTTGGGAAATTTTCCATCACACAATTTACAATTGTATGGGTGTAATAGAAAATCATAACACCAACTTCATTGTCAGATTCCCAAATTGGGATCCATCAAATACCAGCCCTCCTTTTAAAAGCTTTAAATCTTCATAGTAAAAATTATTATATATATTCAATCAAATATAGGAAGCCACGTACTAGCCTTATTATCAATCTAGTTGCCTATTGTCCCTTTAATGCCGCTGGACTAGTTTTAGACAATAATAAAAGGTGATGGTTAATCAGTTAACAATTGAGGATATGTGTGAATGCATATTAACCACAAGCACTCTTTTCCCTCCTCCACTGTGTAGTTCTTCCAAAGGACCTTAACCAATGATATGGTCTTGGTGCATAGCACTTGATCCTTGTGGTCAAGAATTTGGATTGGAACTTCCTCATAAGTCAAGTTGTCTTTGATCTTGAGTGGCTCATAGTTCAAAACATGTGAAGGATCCGGGATGTACCTCCTCAACATGGAAACATGAAACATATTATGCACTCGTACAAGTGTAGGTGGTAAGGCCAACTCGTAGGCAACTTTACCAATGCGTTTTAGGATCTCAAATGGACCAATGAATCTGGGACTCAACTTCCCTTTCTTCCCGAATCTCATCACACCCTTCATTGGGGCGACTTTCAGAAATACCATATCCCCAACTTCAAATTCTACTTTCCTTCTCGAGTTGCCATAATAACTCTTCTGTCGACTTTGTGCTGTTTGCAATCTTTTACGAATCATATTAATCTTCTCAGATGTTATCTGAATGATTTCTGGTCCCAACAATTTCCTCTCACCAACCTCTTCCCAACACAATGGGGACCTGCATTTTCTACCATACAAAGCCTCATAGGGAGCCATCTCAATACTAGAGTGGTAGCTATTATTATAGGCCTAGTCCACTAAAGATAAGTATTTTTCGCAACTCCCTTTGAAATCCAATACACAAGCCCTTAACATATCCTCCAAAGTATGAATAGTCCTTTCTGATAGTCCATTTGTTTGTAGGTGGAAGGCTGTACTAAAGCTAAGATTAGTACCCAAAGCTTTATGTAGGCTTTCCCAAAACTTTGATGTGAATCTTGGATCTCGATCAGACACAATTGATGCTAGGACTCTATGAAGACTCACAATCTCATCAATATATATCTGTGCTAGCTAATCAAGTGAGTAAGTCATCTTAATCGGAATAAAGTGTGTTGTTTTTGTCATCCTATCCACAATTACCCAAATGGCCTCATGTCCCTTAGGAGATCTTGGCAAATTAATCACAAAATCCATACATTTACGCTCCCACTTCCATTTGGAAATGGGAAGTGGTTGTAGCAGTCCTGAAGATTTCTGATGTAGTGCCTTAATTTGTTGACAAGTCAAGCATTGCTCCATTAACTGAGCTATCTCTCTCTTCATGTTATTCCACCAATAAGTTTCTCGAATGTCATGATACATTTTAGTGCTACTAGGGTGCATTGAGTATGGGGTCCGATGAGCTTCTTCCATAATCTCCTTCTTTAATGCAAAATCATTTGGCACATAAAGTCTATTTCCAAACCTCAAAACACCATCATTAGACACATTAAATTCTGGTCTCTTCCCTTCTTGTACTTCTCCTATGATCTTTACAATTTGTGCATCATCAACCTGTGACCTCTTAATCTTCTTAATCAAAGTGGGTTGTATTGTCAAACTAGCCATAAAGGCTTGAGAATCACCCATGACAATTTCAATTCCCATCCTCTCCAAGTCCTTAATAATCGCGTTTTGAGTAGTTAACAAGGCTATTGAGAAACCAGAAGACTTCCGACTAAGTGCAACAGCTACCACATTAGCCTTGCCTAGATGGTAATTGATTGAGCAATCATAATCTTTAATCAACTCAAGCCACCTTCGTTGTCTCATATTTAGTTCTTTCTCAATAAAGAAGTACTTCAAGCTCTTGTGATCTGTATAAATCTCACACCTTTCACCATACAAATAATATTTCCAAATCTTCAATGCAAACACCACTACAGCCAACTCCAAATCATGAGTGGGATAATTCTGTTCATAACTTTGTAATTGGAGGGAAGCATAAGCTATGACTTTACCATGCTGCATCAACACACAACCAAGCCCTTTTTTTGAAGCATCACTATAAATGACAAAGCCTCCCAAGTTGCTATGGATGGTTAGTACTGGTGCAGTGACCAACCTTTACTTAAGTTCTTGAAAATTCTTTTCACATTCTTCTGTCCACACAAACTTGGCATTCTTACGAGTTAGTTGAGTCAATGGGGCTGCAATACGGGAAAATCCCTCCACAAACCTCCTATAATAGCCAACAAGGCCCAAAAAGCTCCTAATCTCACTCACAATCGTCGGTCTTGCCCAATCAACCACAGCTTCAACCTTACTAGGGTCTACAAAAATCCCTACCTCAGATATCACATGCCCTAGGAACACCACTTGGTCAAGCCAAAATTCACACTTCTTAAACTTTGCATATAGCTTCTTCTTCCTCAAAATTTGAAAAACAATTCTCAAGTGCTCTTCATGTTCTTCCATGGTTTTGGAGAATATTAGAATGTCACCAATAAAGACAATAACAAAGCGGTCTAAGTACTTGTGAAACACCCTATTCATCAAGTCCATAAATGCAACAGGAGTATTGGTTAAACCAAAAGGCATTACCAAGAATTCATAGTGCCCATACCTAGTGCAGAAAGCTATCTTAGGGATGTTTTCACTCTTGATTTTCAACTGGTGATACCTAGAACGAAGATCAATCTTAGAAAAGACTTATGCCCCTTGCAATTGATCAAATAGGTCATCAATACAAGGGAGAGGGTATTTGTTTCTCACAGTAACCCGGTTCAACTCATGGTAGTCAATACACAACCTCATAGTCCCATCCTTCTTTTTCACAAATAAATCTAGTGCACCCTAAGGAGATGCACTTGGTTTGATGAACCCCTTATCAAGGAGTTCTAGAAAACTGTTCCTTGAGTTCCTTAAGTTCAGCTGGTGCCATCCGATATGGTGCTTTCGATATAGGAGAAGTTCCAGGGAGCAAATCAATGGAGAATTCAATCTCTCTATCTATAGGTATCCCTGGTAGGTCTTCGGGAAAGACATTAGGAAACTCCCTCACAACAGGGATATCATCCAACTTCAATACCTCTTTCCTAGTGTCCACCACATGAGCTAGGTACCATTGGCATCCTTTCCGTAATAGACGCTGAGCTCGAAGGGCAGATATCACCCTAGGTAAAGCATGCATCCTAGAGCCCTTAAACTGAAATTTAGATTCTCCTAGAGGCCGAAACACCACCTCTTTTCTAAAACAATCTACATTAGCATGATAAGCCACCAACCAGTCCATTCCCAAAATTACATCATAGTCATACATGTCCATCAAAATCAAGTCTGCTAACATTTCCCTATCCTCAATTTGGATGACACAAGACTTAAGCATAGAATTACACACCAAAGAATCACCCATAGGTGTGGCCACAGACAAGTCATAATCCATAAGTCCCTGTTTCTTATCACATAACTTAGCATATCGAGAGGAGATAAAAGAGTGTGTAGATCCAGAATCAAATAGAGTTTTAACTAAGTTTGAGAATAATGGAAGGATACTTGTAACTACAGTATCTGAAGCTTGAACGTCTTGTGGTGTGAGTGCAAACACTCTCCCTTGTGCTTTCCTCCTCTGATCATTCTTTCCAGGTTGTGCCATTGAGTTTTGTTGAGGAGATGTACAGCTTCTAGCTAAGTGTCCTGTCTTCCCACAATTATAACAAGACTTTCCTTCAAAGAGACACGGCTTATCTCCATGAAACCTTCCACATGTAGGGCAAGCATTTGAACTTCTACCTTGAGCATTCTAGGGTGGATTCTTATTATCTAGCTTATTTGATGATGAATTACTCTTAAACCTCCCAAAAGATCCTTTCTTGTTCCAATGACCTTGAGAATTGCCTTGTCGAAAGCATGTCTGTCCAGTGTTTCTAGGTGGGTTCTCATTCTTAACATTGTTCTTGAAATCTTCCTCTAGTCTCATAGCTCTCTTAACTGACTCTACATAATTATCAACCCCTGATGCAATCAGATGGTGTCAAAGTCTCTCATTCAACCCCTTTTTAAATTTGCTCACTTTCTTCGCCTCAGTAAGGATAAAAGTGGGGTCCAAAGCGAGATAACTCGATGAATTTAGCTGCATATTGCTCAATCGTCATACTTCCTTGCACCAAATCAGTAAATTCCCTCTCTTTTTGTTACGGAACCACCTCAGGGAAGTAGTTGTCATAGAAAACCCCTTTAAATTTCTCCCAAGTGATGGGGCTTCTCTTAGTGTCCACTCCCTCCAAAATGGCTTTAGTGGATCTCCACCAACGCTCAGCTTCTCCAATCAACTTGAAAGTTGCAAACCACACCTTTTGAGAGTCAGTGCAATTTAAAGCTTCTAACAATTTCTCTATTTGCAAGAACCAGTTCTCAGCTTCTGTAGGATTTGGCCTCCCATCAAAGGAAGGGGGATTCTGCTTCATAAAAGTCTCAAAAGAGCAACCAGGCCTTGTCTCTACTCTACCTACACCTCTACTAGCAACATAGGTCAACCTGTCCAACAGTCGAGCAGCAGCTTCATCCAAAGGATCAATGCGTGTCACCCAAGGACGTTTATTATCTCTCACGTTTTGAGTGACTTCAGCCTTAGTATCAACCCTTGCTTTGGTTGACCTCTGCAAATTAACAATAGGTTCCTCGCTATTGGAATTAGCTACTATCTTCTTTTTGGGTGGCATGATACCTAGTTAACAAAGAAAACAATATATATATATATATATATATATATAGAAATATAGATGGTGCAACAATTATTACTACTAAACATAAGGAGTAATATTGCCAAGATTATTTAAAATATCTCATCAAACATATCCCAGATACCAAATGCTCTGACAAAAAAAATCAAGATCATAACCTAGTTTTCAAGTGTCTACAGAATCATATTCTAAGCTCTGATACCACAATTGTAGCGCCCCAAAATCATAAGCAATAAAAGTCTATTTAATCTAAAAAATCCATAAAAATATTAAATAAAAGAAACTAGCAACCCAAAATCTTATCACAAATGTTAGAGCTCTAATCCACCAAAAATAAACATCCTCAAAATAATTCTCCAGTACAATGTTTAATACCATAAAAATAATAATAAAATCTTCAATCCCACAAAATAATTTGTAACTATTGACTTCCAGGAATTTCTACTTCAATAATCCCTCTAATGTATCTGTAAGGGGAAAATAAAGGGGGGGGGGGGGGGAGATAACTCAATAAGTGCAATTCACTAACATTGGGGTGTGGGAACAACCTTTCAAAAAAAAAAAATTTCTTACAAAAAATTCATAACTTGTACCTCACCAATATTTTCTCATCAAATATTTCATATAAAAACAAATATCTTTATATTGTGAGCCATCATAATATATATATATATATATATATATCAATACCATCACATACACAATTTCCTAAGTTTTGCTCATGGTCAACATTTACGCCCCGTTGACAGGGTTGTGCTGTCCCATTTTCTAGGACTGGAATCTCCTTTTCATCCCCTTTCTTAAGGATGGCTCCTTTGGAACCTAAAAGTGCACTCCCTTGCTAAGGAGCTTCCTTTTTGGATCCTTAATAATATACTCTGTAAGGTTGAAGTTATTCAACCATCTAATTGGCTTTATTCCGTGCCAAATTTGCTTGTAATTCAGCATTTAGTAACCCTGTATTTAGGTGGGATTGTTGTAAGGGTAGTGAGTGAGATAGAGTGAAGATTGCTCAAGAGTGTGCAAGAAAACAGAGTGTCGCGGCTGGGACTCGCGGGTGGACTCGCGGCTTCAACCCGCCAGAAGATGCACACGTGCCAAGCATGCTGGAAGATGAACAGCCATGCTAGCTGGAGCACTACAAGACAAAACAGGACAACTGGCCATACGGTTAACTCACGACTGGAACTCGCGACTTAGTCAAGCCGCGAGGTCAAGCCGCGAGCCACCCCTGTTTTGGAAAAACCTGACGTTTCGCATTCCTCTTCACTCCAGTATAAATACCCTTTTAACCCACGATTGAAAGAGAGCTTCCAGAGAGAATTTTGAGAGAGAAACCCTAAAGAAAAACCAGATTGTTTCACCCACAATCTCTACCTTAGAGTCTCATCAAATTCCCTCACTCTCTTCCTCTCCATTGTCAAATCCTTGAGAGGCATTATACCAAACCTGGTTCTCACCATTATCATCTCTGTGAGACAGACGTTTGGAGTTCTGGGAAGCAGTTAGGAAGGAGCCAATCTTCATTGGTTGATGCTACGGTGTAGTAGCGGAATCCGGAAAGCTAGAAAAGAAAAAGGTTCGACGCAACCTCGTTGGAGCAAGAAGCTTGGAGGGCTTAGGTGCATTGGGTAGATTAGGCTTGGAGGGTCTATTGCTGTCCTTGTATCCCAACTGTATTTTCTAGTGGATTGATTACCGCTTGGAGGGCGGCGGAGAGGTTTTTCGCCGAGGTCTTCGGTTTCCTCTTCGATAACATATCTGGTGTTATCCCTGTGTTTGCATCCTCCTTCCTCTCTATCTCTGCCTTTACATTATCTGCTGTGGTTTATTTTGTTGTGGCTTAGATAGTTGTTTAATCAATTCCATATTATAGCATATGTTAAGTTTCCGCACACTAGTTGTTTGACATATTGCTTGGGTTGGTTAAGTTGGTTTTTGGGGGTCTAAACGTTCAAAAGTGTTTCTGTACACGTTTTTGAACTTTCATACTCCCTTACTAAGGAGCTATCAAATGTGCACTATCCCCTTTTCTGGAACCGTCCCTTGCTAAGGACTAGCTGCAGTATGATTGTCCCTTGCTAAGGACTAATACAATATTGAGCTTTTAATCATGACTTGCAATAGGTTTTCAAAACATATTCAAGATGCTCGCAAAAATAATCCATTCAAGATGCTCACAAAAATAATCCATTCATAATTCTAAAAAATATAAGGATATATTCACACATACAAATTTAAATAAATTTAGGTTGTCCCACAAGTTTTTCATAAAATGAATAATTAATGTGCACATCGAGAAATTATAAAATATCCATTTATATGTGTAGAATAACAACATATTTCTTTGATATAAAATAGTTTAATAACCAACACTATTTTGGGAAAACTCCCAAAATTAGTAAACACCTCTTACCTTTTAGTTACAAAAATAAAAGGAATCAATCACCCTTGAATCACAATGAATCAGTAGAAATAGAGCTTAGCAACACCAAAAAAAATAGGTCCATTAATACACAAATTTCCCACTAAAATCTATTTTCAATTTTATCCTAAACAATACTGATATATCCAAATTCTCTATATATTCACTTAACTATCTAATTCACCCTAATATTATATATATTCAATCTAAGTCCTATTCCCACAAATGCTATGGCAAAGCAATTCATCAAGTTGAGGCAGCTTGGGAAATTCTCCATCACACAATTTACAATTGTATAGGTGTAATAGAAGATCATAACACCAACTTCATCATCAGATTCCCAGATTGGGATCCATCAAATACTTGCCCTCCTTTTAAAAGCTTTTAATCTTCATAGTAAAAATTATTATATATATTCAATCAAATATAGGAAGCCACGTACTAGCCTTACTATCAATCTAGTTGCCTATTGTCCCTTTTGATGGTGTCACAAATCATCCAAGTCCATAACTCGTCCATATGTCTTGTCCAACGAAAGAAGCTACGATAGGCGAAGAGAAAGTTCCAAGCGTTCTGGCGAACCTCGTCCATGTATGGACGAGGAATACCTCATGGAATCTACACCATTTACGCAGGGCAAGCCTTCCAAGATGGTCTCGTCCATCTTTCACTAAAGATGGACGAGTTCATCGTGGAAGTCTTGTCCATCTTTACTAAGGATGGATGAGTTCAACGGCCCGTCCAACCCAGGTAACTTCCACAGCGGTTATGGAAGTTACCCTCAACTCTCCGGACTCCTCGACATTGGGAACGGTTACTAAACAGATAACCGTTCCAAACACACTATATAAGGCTTCTTCGATGAAGGGTAAGGGGATTCAGACAATTTCATTTTGAGAGAATACCTATTCCTTACAGAGAGTTCAAAAGTAACTAACTTCATCATCGGAGGATTTTTGGCCAGTCACCACCGGTCCCCTCTGATTTAGTGTTCTTTGTATTACAGGAGATAGCCCAAAGATCATCGCTCGAGTCTTGTCAACCCACTGATATCCAAGGAATCATCACCTTTAATGCCACTGGACTAGTTTTAGACAATAATAAAAGGTGATGGTTAATTGGTCAACAATTGAGGCTATGGGTGAATGCATATTAACCACAAGCACTCTTTTCCCTTTAACATGGTGACAAAGTCCAAGCCTATTACTCTATTTGGTTCAATTTCAAAGTCTGTGGCCCTTTCCTGACATATTGACCATTCCTTATCTAATATAATACAATTATAGGAGCCTTTTTCTATTAGTATAATGATAGTTTAGGTTCATAACAATTGCTAGCTATTGACTATTCAAACTTCTTAAATCTAGAGCATGAGAAAATCATACCTGTAGACTCCAACTCAACGCCACAGTGAAGAAAGGCAAAGTTCAATAGTCAGCTGAAGCAAAAGGAAGCCCTCATCAGTAAAATACACATGTGACTAAAGAGAAAGAAGGCTAGGGTTTTATTTATTTATTAAAGCTTATCAAGGCCTATAGATTTACTTATGCCACCTCACTTGGGCTTCATATTCCATAGTATATATCTCATTTTTAATATCTTAGGCCCAAATCAATTTAATCCATTTAATTGTAGGTGTCCTTTATAATTTACGTATAATAATTTAATTGGTATCAAAATTGTGGGGTGTTACATGCTTAGTCAAGGAATCAAGCTACTGCCTAGCCTTTAGTAGTTTTATTATAATTTTTTTTAAAAGATTTTAGTTCAATTTTTTTTTTTTTAGATTTTTTCCTTTTTGATTGAAAAACCCCAATATATTGTTAAGTTGCTCAAATTATGGACCAAAATTTAATTTTATTAGCATAAAAAAAATTTAAGGTGGTCCCAAAATTTTTTTTAAAGGTAAATAAATATAAAATTTTAAATTATTATATATAAAAAAAAATTTCCAGGTCAGGGTGGTCCCAGGACTACCCTGGCCATAAGGTGGTGTTGCCACTGTCCAAAGAGTAGGAGAGCGCAACCTTTTGATGTATGGTTTTAAGCAGCAAGTTCTAAGCGATAGATATTAGGTATATATGAACCCATCATTAATATCATTTTTAATTTCACCACT
Organism: Quercus robur; assembly: GCF_932294415.1. NCBI lineage: Eukaryota > Viridiplantae > Streptophyta > Magnoliopsida > Fagales > Fagaceae > Quercus > Quercus robur. The sequence goes on along the minus strand of NC_065535.1, from coordinate 7,741,865 downwards.
CATAACCTGTTACTTTAGCGAGTTGTAGAAAAATTGTGCCTCGAAATTTATTCTTTTGACAGAAGTGGGAGGGCTATGCCCTAAATCAAAAGAATATGTGATTCATGTGAATGCAATGAATATATATCTCGCATGTAAAAAAAATGTTATATTATATGTTGATGTTTTGTGATTGGAAAATTCCATGACATTATAATTTGAATCAAGTTTGTAATGTGATAAGTTCAAATTGAAATGTTCAAGATGCAATTTAAAGAAGACAATTATTAAATAATTTGACAGCCTTACAATCAACTAATGAATCCAAAACGGCCATCAAAAATGGAATTTAAAACAAAGGAGAGACGGGGAGAGATATTTCAGAGGTCAGACTTATAAGATATTTTGTTAGAAGCATGTGTTTAAATGATTAAATTTACAATATTTAAATAGTTTAAACTTTTATGATAGTCGATAATTTAACATACTTTCTCCTGTTAATGGGGGTAAAACTTGCAACACAAGCATGCAATTTAGAAGGGAATGAGCTTCTTTTAGGCTGATTAAGTTTAGGAGGCAATTATTCCTGTGACCACTTGCCCTGCTTTAATCACCTTGATTTCAAAAAAAAAAAAATTTACCTTCTTTTTTTTTTTTTTTTTTTTTTTTTTGAGAAAAATCTTCTTAGTTTGTGTTAGATTATGATAAAACATATTGTATGGTAGTGCTAACTTAATTTAATTTAAAAACAACACGATCGTAGTTAATTATTTTTTCGGGCATAAACTGTGAAGCCCAAGTTTCGACATTTTATGGTGTATAGAAATTTCGATTTCTTATTACAAAATCTCTCTTTGGAGGATGAGATTGAAAAAATTCAAATCTATTTATGTCTAAATAACCCAACATAATGTAAGTGGAGAAATAACCGTTTTCCCCCAATTATTAGGCATTGTTATTTCCATTTCACAATAGCAAACTCACTGTGTCCCGCAAAATGGCACACCCAGTAACAAAGTATAGACAAATCATGGCAAATTTTGATCAAATCACAATTCTTAGACCTGCACATAAATTATATTAGACAGTCTTTAATCCATAAAGCTTGGAAGGTGTAGGCGAGGTTTGATGAGAACTTCAAGTGGGGTGGCTTTGTTGTTTGTGAGACCAACTGTCTCAGTCATATCAACCTTTGCATCCAAGGGAATTTAGATATCATACATATGTAGAAAACTAGCCAATGCTAAGTGAACCATTTGAAGAGCAAAAGATATTCCAGGACATACTCTTCTACCACTTCCAAATGGGAGCAATTCAAAATTTTGACCCCTAACATCAACATTCTTGTGGATGGTGAGAAATCTTTCGGGCTTGAACTCTAATGGGTCTGACCATATGCGTGGATCTGTTTGAATTTTCCATACGTTTGTGATTAATTGAGTGCCTTTTGGAACATGGTAACCACCTATAATGCAATTCTCAGTGAATTCACGTGGTATTGCTAGTCGAGCTGTGGGATACAAACGTAATGTCTCTTTAACTATGGCTTGGAGATAGACTAGCTTATCGATGTCTGATTCGTTTACAATTCTTACCCTGCTCACTTGGACATCAAGCTCATCTTGGGCCTTCTTCAACACATGGTTGTTTAGCAATAACGCTATTGTCCAAGTTAGAGTAACTGTGCTAATGTCACTGCCTCCAGCAATCATACTCTGCAAAGTGCATACCTTTTGTTAGAATGCAAATGTAAAGCAAAAAATGTCCTATGTTTTGGAGCTTTAGCTTGTAAGGAAAAGCAAAGGAGCATAATTGTATACACGAAGCAATACAGAATGTTAGGGACATATATTTATGTAATTGGCATATCTTTTGACAAAACGCACTTTACTTGTATTTGGGTAAATCTAAGTAGGTCCAAGATGATCATTACAAGTGGTTAAATTGAAGACATGAAGACTACTCAAGAACTGTTCAAGAAAAATGCAATCTGTAGGTCTCAATACCTGCTCGATAGAAGCTCGATCTGTTGAGATTCATTAAAGCTCGACAGATGTATTGATCGATCAAGCTTACAGGTTTTCAGATTATAACCAGAAATGTTTTATTCTAAAAGGCTATTTGTTTATGGGTTTGTATAATCCTTATAGGACTAGGAAAGCCCAAGGTTTGTGTAAACCTATTTGGAATAGGAGAGCCCATTAAACTCCTATTTAAAGGAGGTGGAAAAGAAAACCTAACCCTAGAGAGCTTCATAAGGTTTTCTTTTTGAAACCCTAGCCTCCACTTACAGAAGAAAGAGTTCTTGCTGCGTTTCTTGTACGCCTTTGGGTTCTGTAACCAAGCAAAGTCTCTTGCACCAACATTGAAGATCTTATTGGTGTTTCTATGTGAAACTGCTGCAAATCAACTACAACAATCAAAGGGTTGCTATGGAGTTAGTCACGTACTTGGATTCATGCAAAGGAGTAAGCCATGTACTGGGATCCGCGCATCAAATTGGTTAGTCACGTACTTGGGAGTCGTGCATCAGAAAGGGGAACTGTCACTACAGAACAAGTCTAATTGGGTATTGGGGTAAGGGTTCAATTGTAGGTTGGTAAGGTACTTGGATTCCTTTACTTGTAACCGCTTGTTGTGATAATAGTGGAGTTTCGGGAGTGGTGACCTGAAAATCACCCGGTGGGGTTTTTGCCATTAAGTTTTCCCCATTCGTAAACAAATCACCGTGTTATTTATTTTCTACTGCATAATTAGTTTATTGGTGATTTGTTTGTGCTACCACGCTTTTGCATGATAAATTGATTAATTAATAATTTGGCTAATTAATTAATTAATTTCTATCACAAGGGGTCATTCAGTTTGTGGCCTATCAAGTGGTATCAGAGCAGACACACTCTGATTAGGTTTTAATCTTTCCTGTGTGATCCATTGACCCCTGTTGTCATGGAAACTCTTGATTGTTTTGATTTGCATGATCTTATATTGAATGATGATGATGATATTCAAGATGCCTATTGCAAGCTTTATAGTTTTTGTATGAAATCTCTTAAATGTTCTACAAAATTAAAAGCTAAATTTAAAAAGGTCAAGCTTGAAAAAGATGATTTGATTGCAAAATTGAATGAAGCCAATAATTTGAATGAGAATTTTAAAAATCAAATTTCATCTCAGGTGGACAAAATTAAAAGTTTGGAAGAGCAACTAGTTGAATCTAAAACTGAAGATGAAAAATTAACTAGTGCCAAACTTGTTGTTGAGCCTAACTCAAAAGAAAAAGATTTATATATTCCTCCATTTAAAAGGAATAATGAAGAGTTGAAGGCTAATATTGCTAGGATAGACAAAGGTAAACAATTTGATGTTAACGCTGAAGTTTCTAAACCTATGTCTAAAACTCCTCCTAGGTTGAATAAAAATTCTGAATTTGTCCCCAATTGTCATCATTGTCATATTGTTGGTCATATTAGGCCAAATTGCCCTAAATTAAGGTCTTTGTCAACCTCTAAGGTTAGACCTCCTTCTAGGAAGCATAGTAGTTTGAAAACTACTTATGTTTGTCACCATTGTGGTGCTTCCGGTCACACTCGTCCTAATTATTTCAAGTTGTTTCCTCATAAGCGAGTGTTAAATAGGTCTCATCCTTTGTCTAAAGGCTCTGGACCTATTCTTGGTGAGTTATTAAAAGCTTTGAGCTTTTTAACTCAATTTCAGGAGAATTCTAATTCCTCTATGTCCTATAGTAGTCATACTAGGACACGTGCCTTTTCATCTTCACGGCCAAGGACTCGTGCTGTGTGGGTGATAAAGGATCCTAAGACTTAATTTTCTTTTTTGTTTTTTCTCTACTTTAATTCTTTCTATCTAAAGTAGGACTCTCTTTGCTTGATTTCTTATCATGCTTTCATGCATCTGCACCCTTCTATCATGCCTTCATGCATATGCATATTTCTTTCATGCTTTCATGTTGTTTACATGTTTTTGTTTGGTTATTTTTCAGTTTTACTTTGTTTTGTTTTTCATATAAAAAAATTGAAAAATAAAAAAAAAATACAAAAACAGTGTGTGTTTTGTGTACTTTGGTACTTGTGTACCTTGGATGGCCCACTACAAAAAAACTGGTCTAAAGCTGCGTTTGAAAAACGCAGCTTTAGGCCCCCAAAAACGCGGCTATAGGCTTTTAGCCGCGTTTCCTATGGCCGCGTTTATAAACGTGGCCTAAAGTCCGTAGCTCGAAGCCTATAGCTGTGTTTTTTGAAAACGCGGCTAAAACCAGACCTATAGCTGCGTTTACTAACCGCGGCTATAGGATTCGATCCTATAGCTGCGTTTTTGAAAACGCAGCAGTAGACCCCAACCTATAGCCGCGTTTATTAGAAACGCGGCTCCAGGACAGCTTTGAGCTGCGGTTATAAACGCGGCTAAGGCTTCGGACTTATAGCTGCATTTTTAAAACGCGGCTATAGGTTGTTCCAAACAGCTAAATCTCAAACCTAACCTATAGCGACGTTTCTACGAAACGCGGCTATAGGTCTGAACCTAATTAATCAGAAACACAAGCTGCTTATTCAAATAGAAAGATAACAAGAAGAGGTGTTCAGAGTCAAATGTGTAAGGTTGAATTTATTCAACCATCTAATTGGCTTTATTCCGTGCCAAATTTGCTTGTAATTCAGCATTTAGTAACCCTGTATTTAGGTGGGATTGTTGTAAGGGTAGTGAGTGAGATAGAGTGAAGATTGCTCAAGAGTGTCCAAGAAAACAGAGTGTCGCGGCTGGGACTCGCGGGTGGACTCGCGGCTTCAACCCGCCAGAAGATGCACACGTGCCAAGCATGCTGGAAGATGAACAGTCATGCTAGCTGGAGCACTACAGGACAAAACAGGACAACTGGCCATACGGTTAACTCGCGACTGGATCTCGCGACTTAGTCAAGCCGCGAGGTGAAGCCGCGAGCCACCCCTGTTTTGGAAAAACCTGACGTTTCGCATTCCTCTTCACTCCAGTATAAATACCCTTTTAACCCACGATTGAAAGAGAGCTTCCAGAGAGAATTTTGAGAGAGAAACCCTAAAGAAAAACCAGATTGTTTCACCCACAATCTCTACCTTAGAGTCTCATCAAATTCCCTCACTCTCTTCCTCTCCATTGTCAAATCCTTGAGAGGCATTATACCAAACCTGGTTCTCACCGTTATCATCTCTGTGAGACAGTCGTTTGGAGTTCTGGGAAGCAGTTAGGAAGGAGCCAATCTTCATTGGTTGATGCTACGGTGTAGTAGCGGAATCCGGGAAGCTAGAAAAGAAAAAGGTTCGGCGCAACCTCGTTGGAGCAAGAAGCTTGGAGGGCTTAGGTGCACTGGGTAGATTAGGCTTGGAGGGTCTATTGCTGTCCTTGTATCCCAACTGTATTTTCTAGTGGATTGATTACCGCTTGGAGGGCGGCGGAGAGGTTTTTCGCCGAGGTCTTCGGTTTCCTCTTCGATAACATATCTGGTGTTATCTCTGTGTTTGCATCCTCCTTCCTCTCTATCTCTGCCTTTACATTATCTGCTGTGGTTTATTTTGTTGTGGCTTAGATAGTTGTTTAATCAATTCCATATTATAGCATATGTTAAGTTTCCGCACACTAGTTGTTTGACATATTGCTTGGGTTGGTTAAGTTGGTTTTTGGGGGTCTAAACGTTCAAAAGTGTTTTTGTACACGTTTTTGAACTTTCAAAATGGAAGTCTGCCTGTGTGATATTCTTAGTATACTAATCATTATACACAGCTGGTACCAAGCCCCAAAAAAAGTGGTTGGTACAGTAAATTGATAGCTCCCATAAAACTAGTAACAATGCATGAATGAGAATCCTTGCACAAATGAGAGTGATTTAACTCAAGAGAGTATAACCTTCAATTCAGTAAAATGATAGGAAAAGATAAATATAGTCAACCATGAATAGTTGGGATTAATACTTGGTCAAGTTGAGTTGAACTGAAACTGTAATAAAATGACTTCCATCAAGTGGTATAAGCAGAATATCAAGACTATAAGCAAGTAAGCAACCAAAATTCATCTTCATTATTATTTTCAGTAATATTAAGAACAACCTTGTCAAAGTAAAGCCCAGCCATCACCTCAACACATTCATTTTACAAACTAGCTACAACTGAAAATAGAGGATATTAAGTGCCAATTCTAGAAGAAAAATTATCACATAACAGAAAATAGGACAGAATTTGTTCTTTTTGGAAATTCAAGCATTCCTACACTCACGAGATGGAAAGACAAGGACCCAATGAATATCATATAAGATGCAGATTGGATAATGGACGAATAATCGGCCAAAGGAGGATATGACCAACTCCTTTCAATAGATTTACATTGCTCAAAGCAACCTGCTTCCTCAATTAAAAGATCACATACATATCCATGCTTGCAAACAAATACACATACATACACACATAGAGGTATTGAATAAATATATTAAAATATTAAAAGTTTAGTAAAAAGGTTAAACATATCAAAATAAAATAAACTGCTAACCTCTTGTTCATATGATGCTTATTCAATCTTTAATGGGTTTTGTCGCGTGTAAATCAGAAAAAAAGAAAAAAAAAAATTAATACTTTCACTAACCCTTTTTTTTGTATCCTTTTTTATAAAAGGAAAAAAAACACTCAAAAACAAATTTTGAATTATACATAAATCTACTAGTCATAATTCTACCAAATATAAAATAAAGTTAAATCACTTACAAAAAATAATAATAATAATAATAACTAACTACTAAGTATGGGTTTAGATTAGTTATTTGTTAGCGAGTGGAGACTCACACCATAGACAACAGCTGGTTTGATAAAATTTTAGAGCAAGAGAGGTAAATTCAAAATAAAAATTCATTCATGTTTTATACAATTCCTAATATTAGTATCCAAGACAAAGATCAATGAGTCGTGACAAACGAAGAAATCTACCATTCCTAGAACTTCAAATTCATGTTTAGTTATTTAGTTTAAGAAGTCTACAGAACCTATTTTCTCAAATTATTTTAATAGCAAAAAAATTGATGTTGGTTTTTCAACAAGGTTATGCTCAATGCACAATTTCTGGTGGTCAGTATTAAAAAAGTCGGATGCTTTGGCGCAAAACAAAGTGAATGCTGCCAAGCACAGGGATTCAAGGTTGATAAAAGTAAAACAATATTAATGGTGTAACCTGTAACTGGGAATCCACGGAGTCCACATGCTGGTCCAAGTTATCCTGCATATTGCAAAAGATGCAAAAACATAAAGTTATGAGGCTGCAGAAATCATAAGCACAAATAGGATGGTGAACAATTGAACATCAGGAAAAAGAAAAAATAATGGAGACCACATCAGTAAAAGACCAAATGAAGTAGGCTAAGTTTCTCATTGACTGCCAATGAACTGTGTTTTGTACTTGTTACTGTGTCCTCCAATTTTTCAAGATCTTCATCTTGTTCTACTTTGAATGATAGTATGTAGCTCAGATTACAAATGTATATACTCTAATCCAAGTAGCATAAAAAGTAACATGCATCCAAGTAAGAATCACATACCATTCATAATTTGCCACTGAAAGCCAACAAGGCCATGGTTGTTCAAGCCATTTGTTCAGTTCATGATGTCACCCTGCTTTATATTAGGCCCAAGCAAGCTATCTCTATTGTTGAAGCTGGACATGTTAAGAGTAACAACCATCTGGTTGACTTTGGAACTCAAAACAACACATACTATTTATGTAATGTTTTCCAATTTGTCCCTCCCTTTTATATTACTAATAACAAGTAGCAACCACTCAACTCAGATTATGGTCTAAGTGGAAAAAAAATTATATAATCGCCATATGTCAAGTCCAAATCCAAATCTAACTAGTCGCTAACCCGTGCGATGCACGGGAAAGCTATTGATAACTTCCCTAATATGAAAAAAAAATCAATATCATGATGTAATTTATATACCAAACCAATAAAATCTATCACTTGCATGATAATAAAATCTATCACATGCACTGAGAAATCATGATAACCAAGAGCTTGAAATCATATTTAAAATACATATAACTGATATAACTACTATCCAATACAATTAATTACACAAATATAGTTTTCATACTCATTCAATCAAATATATTTCATAAATTATATTAATCATTCTTGATGTCCAAGATGTATCTAAATTCTAACATTGCCAGTAAACAAAGATGCTAGACCTTAATGAATTGAAAAGGCAACATAATGCTGATTTACACCATTGCTAAAATCATCACTTTCCATTATTGAGAGAGAGAGAGAGGTGGCTGTTGTGTTGCATCTTTTAAGAAGAATCTACCCTTTACATTTTTTTTTTATGTAATCAAACCATAACAAAATAGATGTACCACGTTCAAAGCATGTACATTTGGGAGATTAAAAGTAAAGGAAAATGAACCCATCTAAAGTTTTTTTGCTCTTCCTCTTGATGTTGACTTTTCCAGCATCATCTAGAATTAAATTTATATACTTCTCAAAACCCTATAAGGCATAAAAATTAACTTTTGAACAAATTTACATGTATTCACTTAAAATTGTGAAAGATGCTAAAAATTAGGTTGATATTAGCCTTTTAACCAAAATTCAACATTTTAAAGATGCACATCAATTAGCAATTTTGCCATTGTTAGTTGCAACATATATCTTTTTATTTGTGACAAATATGGTGCAATTTTGGCCATTAAATTTTAATCAAAAGCCATGATTAGAAATACTCATCATAAATGTGATTAAAAAACTGAAGCAGTAAATTACAACCCTCTACATGGTTTTTTTTTTTTAAAAAGACTATCCTTAACATTTTATCTTCAAAACATTAAAACAGAGAATGCTGCAAAAATTTGGAATGATTTACCTATATATAGCTTAACCATACTTACTACTCCATATAATTCAAATCAAGACCTTTGATTTTCTCCCCTCATCACTCAAACAGATTATCAACTAAAATTTTAAGAATAGCATTACATGCAAAACCCAGAAAAGCCCAACATTGAAAAGGACAAAATCAATAATTAAAAGTCTCTAAAAAACATTACCACCATCATGCAATATCCAATACAGCCACTTTTAATAAGCACTATGAGAAGCAAATATACAACAAAATACCTAATCTACAAAAATCTATAAAACTAAATCAAATAGTTGTTACTTATCTAACTCTCTCACGGGAACCTCTATTTTAATAAGATCATCAAGTGACATATCCAATTTAGTAGCCATAAAATCAGTAGCCAAAGAAATAGTCTTTGAGAGAAAATTATTTTGTTTTCTTTAGGATAATCTCTTATGGGGTTTCTACGATTTTGATTAGCTTTATTGTTTTAGACTTGAATTTTCCTTTAATTCTTTATTTCTTATTGTTACCTAGCATTGGATGGATTACTCATTTATTGCTTAAAAGCAGCTTTTGATTTCAACTTCATATTTCTTACATAAACAGAAGTTACAGGACGTTCCCATGGAAGTTATTGATTGAAGTGTAATGTGTGTGTGTGTGTGTATTCTGCCAATACACAAAGAAATGGAAGGCAACAACACAAATCACTTCACTACCATTTCATTAATATTTGAAGTTTCAAGGAAATCATCACAGTAACAAATCAGCGTGAACTGGACAGACCAATTTCATTACTGATTCATGTGCCTATTAAAGTCTATTTATTAACCATGGTGGACCATACATCCCATTCACCTCAAGATTTTTAATGAGATTCCACCCATCTACGGTAGGTTATTCTAGGAGTCTTCCAATATATATTAAAAAGACAGTTTTATTTATGATCACAATTAAGCTCTTTATGATACATGATGCACAAATTATTCTAAATATCCCCATAAGCTTTGCACTTAACAATAGGAGTGTAGGACTGCTATATTAATAGGAAATATTTTCCTCAAAGTGAAAGCTTATCTGAAAAAACTCAGTGAACCCTTCACATTGAAGTTAAGATTCAAAATAACTTTCAGTAAGGATGGAAAGTTTTCTATTAGATTTTTTTCCTTGTACTTCCTAAGTGATGGAAAGTTTGGTTTAGGCATTTTTACAAATGCTTTGGGGAGCAAATAACATAGTCACCAACCAAAATCTTCAACTTGTAGTACAACTTTAAACAAAATACAAATGTATAAATAGTTACTAAGTATTTAACATCTAACCACTGTAATTTATCACACACACAATGAAGTATACAAAAAATTTCCAATACCAAGAGCAATATAAACAAAGAGAAAGTAAGAAAAACACAAAAAGGACACTCACAATGTGGTTCATGTGGGCGTGAGAGATGCAAAAGAAGTCTTGCTGTATCGCCTGCTAGGGACAATGACCAATATTGAAAGCCAAATTAGGAGTATGCAAACTTATGCAGGTTTTGTGGCATGCAATTGACAGATCCTTCACCAGTAACTTAGTTTTGGCTGACCAAAGCACCACAAATTTCCACATCTTCTCTTCCTGCCCTTACAGATGAAAAGTAGCTATTCGTAATTATGAGGTTGTATCACAGGAACAACATACTCTCCAATGATAAGTAAACGGTGTAATTCAATTTTCTCTCTAGAAAGACTTTAGGTTTGAATTCCTATAGTCCAGGTCTACAGGCCTGTCAGAATTGTTAGTATTGGTGTGTATGTGAGCTCCCACTTTGTTATTGCTTCAACTTTTGAGACAGCTTGTTTCTAACTTTAAACCAAATCTAGATTGTCATTGAGGCCCTTGCTTCAAGTCTTTGTGATCCCCATCCCGTTAAGTTCTTCTATTAATTAACATATGCAAGGCTCACTGTTTGTTTTGTTATTGGGCAGCCCTGATGGAGAGGGGGATGGTGTATATCAGTATATGTGAGCCTGATAAACATTGTTGATCTTAGCTTGTGAGACAAATAATTTTTGATAAAGACAGCTTAAGAGTGGGTTCAGACATGCAAGGGCCAACTTCCTAATATCTTATGCCTTTCGGGATACAGTTTCTAATCAGAATTTTAAAGACAAGGTTCAGAAATGCAGGCCAGCTTGCCTTAAGGACCCAGAAAGACTGCCTAAATGGCCACACTAATATTTTTCTCACAAATTCATTTTAAAAAGTGGAGCATAGCAAGGAATGATACAACTTTGATGCACTTGTTACGAATTCATGCTTACACTTTCCATTATAAATCTATAATATCATCATCCATTTTATGCTCATATTTAGATTAAGATATGTAGTTGCTTCCTTTATATTTCTTTAGTCCCAGGCCCATGTCCCTGAAGCCTTCCAAGCATTGATAAGTGACTATTAACTGCTTGACACAGAGCCTAAGATCTGTACAAAAGCTTCAACAGCCAATTCTTAGCCTTCATCCATAGACCACTTATAATTATGACAGGGTAAACAGCACATATGAAAACTAACATAAGAAGAGGTTATAGACCTACAACCGTTAGAGGCAGTAAGAGAGAAGGAACAAACCTGGCAGCAAACTGTACTTAAGTACAAATACAGTGTAGATCTGCATGATTAAAATAGAATTGTAAGTATGCATTGGCATCCAGCATGAATAAAAGTTATCCCACTCCAGAAAACAGTGCCACCAATAAGACATGTATCCTATATGCAATAGCCATAATGATTACTTAAGTGGAACCCGCTAGCATTCTTATTGGGGTGCAAACTGAAACTTGTTATTTTTGTAGTAATGATAGGTGATAAATGTGCAAAATTAAAATCATAATGTTTGTGTCTGTGTGTGTGTGTGTTTATATTTAATTATCTCTTAAAAAATAACTTATGCAATTTAAAGTTTCTAGCGAATTAACACTGTCCACTGATATTAACATGAGGAAGTAGCCAAATTGATGGTCAGGGGCTAAACATGATATTCAACTATAATTGTTACTATTGTTTTTTTTTTTTTTTACCAGTGAGTAAATATTTCAAGGGTATATATGCATGAATATTGTTCCAAATCTTTGATTTACAATGAGAAATCCCAGATTATCCCTGCTTTGTTAGTACGAATCCTGACTCCTACATTTTTTGAATTATTCTGGACAACTTTAACACAATAACCATCCATTTTTCAGACAAGCATTACTTCTCTTACTCTAAAATCAATCTTGGATTTTCCATAGATAGATTATTCACAGCTGATTTCAAATAATTCCTCAATATCAAATCGACAAAAGGGTCACGTACATGCAACTTTCTCAAGACACTTGAAAGGAAAGAACGGTTTAGGCATCTAAGATTGGTTCAAACATTGCGTGAATGTGTGCCTAACATGAACAAAGGTCTTCTTCAATAACTAATAAAATAAAAGTAATAAACCCTCCCTAGAAAACGATTTAAGAAGATGATGCTAAAATCATTAAATCAACAAATTTGGTCAACCAACAGAGTTAGCAGCTTCAACTAAACTTGAACAAATCAAACCTAAAAAATAAGAGAGGCATATTGATACAACACTGAGGCCAATATTCATTCATAATTCATTTACTAACCAAAACAAAAAAAAAACAAAAAAACGAATTAAGAAAATTAAGATTAATAAAGACAGATTTTCAGGGGTTAACCCACCATGACACCAACAAAGTCAGAATCGCCTTTGAAAAGGCTCGCACGGCAGAATCTTCTTAACTTTCCCATCATTTTCTTGTGTTTCACTCCCATATAGTCTAAGCCAAGCTTCAATAATTCCTATTTAATTTTTTAAAAAAAATTTAACACCAATAACCTAGAGGTCAGAGGTCAGTTCGTGTTTTGTGTTTTTTAGGGAAAAGATGGAGGCTGAGAGAGAGTTGAAGAAGAAGCAGATATCTTCGATTTTGCACGGGTTCAACCTTAATCAAAACCAATTATCCAAATACCTAAATTAAAGAAAATCAAACCAAATCCAAGTACCTAAATCTAAGATTGCAAAAATTAAATCATAAAATACCTGCACTGGTAGTGGCTTTGGCGATATATGACGGTGGCGGCCGGAGGCTGGCACTTTTTGCCACTGAAGGAGTGAGAGAGTGACCATGGGCTATGGTTTAAGAAGCAGAGAGAACAGCAATGAAGAAAGAGTATTCGGTCTCTCTGGAGCCTAAACTAAAAAGAAAAATAAAATAGTGAGAGAACGCAGAGCATCGGGTTGGGGATTCTGAGAATTGAGAGAAGCAGATAGAACGGCAAAGAAGAAAGAGAATTCGGTTTCTCTGGAGCCTAAAATAAAAAGAAAAATAAAATAGTGAGGGAACGCAGAGTATCGGGTAGGGTTTTAAAAAAAATTTATTATTATTTATTTAATATTGAGCTGACTTGGAAATTTGTGGAGTAATTTTTTTAATATTGAGCTGACGTGGAAATTTGTGGGAGCTTCAAAAGCTTCGGTTTTATATATATATATAGATTAGTCTATAACCAAGAAGTTTATATATGACCTGGTAGTACATTATTTTAAAAGTTTGGTCCTAACTACTCCAAAAAGGAAAGCAGAAGTAACATTACAGGTATTTTACAATGCTAATCAAACCTCAAATCTTTTGAGTCTGACTGGCCACCATATATGAAATAACAATTTAATATAAACCTGCAACTCGTAAGCGCTTAATAAAAAGATGTCATGTTAATCTGTATAAAAACATGTATAAGAACAGGGAAAAAAATGGATATAAAATGCAACAATTTCACACCATAAATACTGCATTTTCAAGTTGCATTGAAAATATACGAACACACGAAGACAAAAAAAAAAAAAAAGAGTCAACTTGGTTTAATGACATACCTGACCGTGTAACCCACCTACTATCTGTCACATTTATCAAATGCCAAACATGAGCTGAAAGTTCTGCCAAACACAACATGATAAGTATTGGGAGTTACAAAAAACAAATAATTTTTCCTTAAATATTTAAGGGTGAGCTTTCCCAAGGCCCCTATTGCTTTAGCTGGATAAAAATTCCATAAATATATTTTTGGGGAAAAGATCATTGATTGGCTCAATAGTCTTGACTTATATTTATGAAGCTTTATGTAAATTCATCACATATTTTCCATTAGCTACAAAAAGGAGAATAACGAAGGAATTTATTCTTAGGAAAGAAATTTCCACCAAATAAATAGCAGGGAAACAAAACATATCCAAAAAGAATCAACGATCAACACATCAGGGTTATTGTTGGAATGGTTTGTTTGCAAGCATACAGTAAGAATGACTTCTCTAATGAAATCAACAAGCATCTCCTCATTTATCTTTGTCATTTACTAGAGTGGCACTACTTTAACCTTGTGAATGAGAATTAACAAGTCCAACCAATTTTGATTTCCTCTACTCTTTTACGTAATTCCATTGTAAGATTATTCCTAATTTAGCCACACATTTTTTGTTGCACCTGCAGGAGGATCAGTTAAAATTAGCTGAAGCTGAAATGGGAGTGGTTAAAGAAGAAAATGAAAGGCTAAAGATGTTATTAGAACGAACTGTAAAGGAGTACCAGTCCCTACAAATGCAATTCTTCGACATTCTTCAGCAAGAAAACAAGTCTAAAGATACAGTTCCTAGCCATCAACAGGCCAAAAAAGAACCTGAACTTGTCTCTCTTAGCCTTGGGATAACCTGTACCAAGCCTAAAAAGGAGGATAAAAAGAATAACAATTTTAGAAATGGCGAAGAGGAGGAGAAATTGAATGGAGCACTTTCTCTGGGGTTGCAGGACTACAGATTTGAGCCAAGCTCAACTGAACATGTGAGGAATAATTCATGCTCAAACAATAGCTTTGAAGAACAAAAGGAAGAGGAGCCCACTGAAATTTGGCCACCAAGTAAAATTCTAAAGACTATGAAAAGCGGAGATGAAGAAGTTTCACAACAAAGTCAAGTAAAGAAAACTAGGGTTTCTATCAGAGCTAGATACGATACCCCAATGGTTAGTATCAAAATTTTATTAAGTCAGTGTTAGAATAATGATTGCAGGATTAAATTCATCAATCTTAATAATTTAACAAGTTTTTGAGGGTAATAGTAATTTATTATAGTAATTCACATGCTCTATTTATGTGTATCAGTTCATAGAAGCATTTCATCAAACACATAATTTGCATTACAAAGCCACAAACGAAAATAGAAATAGAAAATAAAGAGAAACTCAAAACAAATCATTGAAAATACTATGAAACAAAACCCACAAACGAATCAAACGAATCCCAGAAAAAACCCACACACAAATCAAAGGAAACCCAAACAAACCCACAAAAAATAAGACAAAATGAAACCCACAGAAAACCCCAAAGCCTTTATGATTCAGATTTAGTAGAAATAGAGAAATAGAGAGGATAAAGAGGAAAAAAAGAGTTCAGAGAGACAAACCTTGCTGCGACAAAGCGAGAAAGAAGCACTGACTACTGAGAACAGAGGAAGAGAGTGCGTGTCCTGTACTGAGAACAACAACAACAACAACAAAAAAATAAAATAGAGCATGTGAATTAAATAAGATTAACAATAACAATAACAAAAAATTAAATATGTATATAAAAGAGACCCAAAAACTCAGAAGGAGGAAACCTTAACTTACCGACGATCCCTTCAAGATTTGGGAGGAATGGATATCGATCAGAGCACGGCGATGTCGAGCTACGTGGCACAGAGGACGGCAGCGAGATTAGGGATCGAGAGCTAGAGAGCAAGCTGAGATGAGAGGTTTTTTCAGAAAACTTAGGTTTTTTTTTTTTCGTTATTGTGTTGAACTGAGGGGGTTTTTTCCTAAAAAAATTCTAAAACAAACCCAGAGTTGCGTTTTAGAAAACGCAGCTCTGTACGCGTTGAAGCTGCGTTTAATGAAACGCAGCTTTGAACGACTGAACTGAGCTACGTTTTATAAAACGCAGCTCAGTTCAGTCGTTTAAGCTGCGTTTTATAAACGCAGCTTTGGGCAATCTTGGAAAAAAATAAAATAAAATAAGTGAATGGGTCTGAAGCCGCGTTTTTAAAAACGCGGCTTCAGTCTTACCCCCAAAAACGCAGCTTGAAGAGCTTAAAATGCGGCTTAAGGGCTGGTCTATAGCCGGGTTTAGGAAACACGGCTCAAAGTCTCTAAACTAAGCAAGTGAAATAAAGTCTTCTAAACTTTGTATCATTTGTAACTTAGATGAGCATCTCTATGCACAACTAAGCAAGTGAGCTTTGTGGCTCGTGTTTGTGATGAGTACGATTAAATTGTCTCTTAAACTTAACACTCATATCACTCTTTTTGACGGGAAGGACTAAACAATCCTGAGAGAAAGGCATAAATAACCATCTCACCACTATTGCCCACCAATCATAATATGACACCTGTATGCTTCGGCATAGCAAAAGTGCAGTGTTAATGACATTTATGTGCTTAGGCATAGCAAAATTTGAATATCAAATATCATTGGGTAATTCTTTTCTCTCTCTAATAAGCCCATGCATGATATGTTTAAAAGAAAAATATGCAAAAAAAAAAAAAAAAAAAATCAAAAGCAAAAAGATAAAAAAAAAATGCTTTAAAAATGATTGCAAGCATGTTTTCTAGGAGATGTGAGAGTTATAGGATGTACCTCAAAGGTGATAGTCCCCATCAAGCAGTTATGATTGTGTGTGAGTTAAATTGATTTTCTCATATCTCAAATCGTCATAACATGCATACACTTATGCAATCTTGCGATGTTTTTCACACACAACATCCAATATTCTTTGCTATTCTTGATACATGTGCAGGTACAATGTGATTTGGCCATCACGAGGTTTTACATGTATTAATGTATGCTCACTAAACTATCTTGACTTATTTTTGAAATATAAAATTGGTTAGACTTGTTTAGTGTGTGTGTGTGTTTTTGAAGATCCATGTGCTTAAATTTTATTTGAGAGATGATTTTGAAAGCTTAATATGTTGATTGGATTATTGGTTGAGTTGCATGTTGGATTACATTCATGTCTGTGTTTTTCACATCTCGAAAAACTACTTTTAAAAGCTGGCTCGACACCTCCCCGATACCTCCTTGATACCTAGCTATTTGTCGAGCTTCTTCAGCTTTTTCTAATCGCAATCCCGACAGCTTCTTGGTGGATCGATCGAGAAAGCTCCTATCTCCTTGATAGCTTCTCGACACCTGGTGGATCGATTGAGATCTTTTTAGCTTTTTGTTGATTTGTCCCTCGACAGCTGCATCTGTCGATGTCTATTATGCTCGACACCTGTCTCGCCACCTCTCGATCGATCGAGATCCTCTTGCATGCATTTTTTGTTACATGTTTTGCATATTTTTGATTATCTTTGTGTCCATAGCATCTTGTTTTTCTTTTTCTTGTAGGTATATGGTTCCTTGTTCTCCTCGTTCCCTTTTTGTTATTTTTCTGTCTATCTCCTGTCATGTCTTTTGGCTTCTTATGCCTTTTGACAATCGTGTCAAAAAGGGGGAGAAATTTGAGAATTGAATGTCATTCCTCAGGGGGAGTAATAGATTTAGGGGGAGAACTTCATGTTAAAGGGAAGAATGTTTTTGTTGTAACTAACTTAGGAGGAGAGTTATTTTGATACACATTGATATTGATATATTCTTCTTTATGTTGTGTATCTTTTGGTTTTGTAACCATTTACATACATCATGTGTTGATTCTATATTTGATGATGATGTATGTGTTTCACTCTTTATCTCACATGTGTTGTTTCTTTTCTCTCTTTATACACATGTTTCTTGTTTATTTAACTTGTCATTATTTTCCACATGGTACCTTGATGTGTTTTGTTTAGTGCCTTTTAGGAAAGACAAGTTAAAGCCAAGTCAAGATTCCGAACCTTCTTCTTGCAGCAACTTCCAAGGTTCAAATATTTTAGACTAGGCATATTTATTCTGTAATCTTGAGTAGAATGTATTCTAGGACATTCAATGTACTCTTGTGGTTTTGTCACGGATTGCCAAAGGAGGATATTAAGTTTTTCAAGAGTTTGTGTTAAGATAGATTTTATTGTATTCAACAAGTGAGTATGAGTTGAGTGATTTATGACTTCTCTCATATGTTCATTTGTTTGTTGTGGTTTTGTCACGGATTGCCAAAGTGGGAGATTGTTAGGACATATGTGATTCACTTGTTAGGAACATATGTCACTATTTTATGTAATTGGCTTATCCTTTAACAAAATGCACTTTACTTGTATTTGGGTAGATCTAGGATGTGTTTAATACTTCAAGAAACATTGTTTCAAGTTCAAGTGTTAAAGCCATGCAAGTCTATCCATGAATCAAGTGAGAAAGTGCTGAATTTTAAATCACGATAGCTGCTCGACACCTGCTCGACACCTGGCTATCTGTCGAGCTTCCAAGCTTTTTCTTATCGTAATCTCGACACCTCCTCGACACCTAGTCGATCAATCGAGCAAATTTATGTCCCCTCAACACCTGCTATTTGCCGAGGTTTAAGAAAGAAACAGAAATTCTGATCTGTTTTCTTGGAATTTGTGAATGTGTCTTTGGGACTTCTTTTCTCCCAACCCTAGACATATATAAGGCTTATTTTAGAGGCTGTCACATAAGAGAATACAAGGGAGAACATATGCAAAAGGTGACTGATACCTTATTCTCTCTGAAAGAAGCTACTGCATCTTTTGCACCTTAGGATTTTGTAACCAAGTGCTTCTTGATCTTCATTTTTGATGAAGTGAAGAACTTTGCAACCAACATCTTCTTCAAGTTGGTTTGTTAGTCACATACTAGGAGCTGTGCATCATTGGTTAGTCACGTACTAGGATTCGTATATTGAAGAGTTCAGAAGTTCTGAAGCGGTAGAAAGTTTCTGCTATGGGTTCATCTATGGGAATTGTAGAGTCTATGAACAAAAGTTTTGTACTAGATCTGAAACTTCTCTTTACTATAGTGAATTGCTTTTCGGGAAGGTTTCCCCCCGGGTTTTTTATTGTGAAACTAGTTTGTTTTATTGGTTTTCCTGGGTCATCATATCTTGTCTTATTTATATTTTTGCTGCATGATTTTGACATGATATTGATGTTTGTTTGTTTTAACAAGTTTTATTCATAATAAATCTAATTAACAACTTGGGTTTAAAACTTGTTAATTCTATCAACTGGGGTCTAAATTTCCCAACATCCTTAACACAAATAATATAGGATTTTACGATTCGATCCTATGATTTACAATCCCACCTACCTCCCATAATATTACATAGGATCCCGATTTTAACAACCTTGAGCATAAGAATACAAGCCTTTTGATTCTTGATTAGAATAGTCGTACAACAAAAGCTTTTTGGCAGTCCATGATTTTATTCTTGCTGTGGTTTTTTCAATAAGAGGCAAACAGTTTGCTATCAAAATTTTACCGATGATTAGAGGCATCCCCAAATACTTAACTGAAAGAGAACCAGCATTGAAATGCAGTGAGGATAGTATTTGTTGTTGCAATACAAGGTTAACAATAGCCAAGCAAAATATTTCACTTTTCCTGTGATTTATTAAAAGGCCTGACAACATTTTAAATTCTTCCTAAGCTTCTTGAAATAGTATCAAGGATGGAATTTCTGTTGCTGCAAAAAGCAATAAGTCATCTGCAAAGCATAAATGAGTGATTTGGAGACTTTCGCATCCTTGATGAGAGGAAAATTATTGAATACACTGAGAGTACCATAAATGTGTACTCCCTCTCTCACATGAATTGTGAATCCTATCGTAAATTTAATTAGTGAGACTCATAATTATGTGAGATGGGGGAGTACGTATTTATGGTATTGCGGGAGTACCCAATAATTACCCTTGATGAAATTTAAACTTTCTTTTGGCACTAATTTTCTCATTAACTATCTTATTAAATCATTCCATTGCCAAGACAAAAAAAACTATATTAATTCTAATTAATTGCATTAGTATTGCTTACTTTGAAATTATTTTTCCTTTGATTAAAATAATTCCTTCATATGACTCAATTAAGAAAATAAAATAAAATAAAACCTCAAATTTCCTAAGTGTTGAGGTACAAATTTTCAGGCCTTAATTTCATTAGTCCACTCACAAAAATACCCACACAAGCCCATAAATTATTTTGAGCACACATAAATATTCCCCATATATATTACCCAAATATTCTCCATGTTATTGGGCTTTCACAAATATTCCATATATAAGCCCCATAAATTGCAGCAGTTGGGACACTGGACTTAGTGGCTGGAGCTGCACCAAAACCAGACTGGACAACAACTGGGGGCTTGGGGCTGCCAACCTTAGGCTTCTCAGCACTTGCTCTCTTTCATCTTACTTTTTTGGGCTTGTCTTCAGAGGAGGGTGATTTGCCACAAGATCTCTTGGGTGCACCAATGGCTGGGTTAGACTCGGGGGCTTTTGCTATGACATTTTTCTCACTCTATTCTATGGGAACATCACCCCCATGAACCACCCAACCATTGAGGTCAGCCTGCCATTTGGTAAACCCCAGATTCTGTCTAGTGACCTATGCTGAAGCTGCCCTTGTGTTTGGAATAAGACAAGTTTTAGAGGAAAGTTCCATCAAGGGAGGACTTATCACCACTTCCTCCACCTCCCGACTGTTCACATAATCCTCAAAAGTGCTCATCACTCTTCTCCAATACAACTTCATGCTTGTGGTAGCATACCCCTCACGGTGTCTGCTTGGAACCAAGACCCTTTTCTACCTTGTTAGCCCAATACTCTATGGTTGTATCATGAACCAGTGGCTGCATCGCATCACTCAAAGGACAAACTATGGTATTAATATCCGGAACGTCTTGATCAAATCCAAATTGTCTTAAAACTCTATGCGGATTATATTGTGTCAAACCAAACCCATCATCTCTCAAATACGGAATGAATGAAGGGGATGTAATGAGCAAGAAATTGGGAATTTTCTCATGATCGTTCAACCCAAACTCTTGAGATCCGGGTTTGGCATTTGGAAAGGGGTTTAGGCAGCGAAACCTAGCTGCAACATAGGAATAAGGCTTCCAGGCAAAATGAGTCCCATCATCCAGCAGTGTAATGGAAGGGAGATTCCACACCTTCAATCCCATCCATTTCATTAACAAGGGAAGGCTATCTTCAAAGCCAAGAAATTGGAGCTCGCGGTTGGGACCAGCAGCTCCGACCACCCAATTGGTCGCTTTCACATCACCCACATCCTTACCAACATCAATGTAATCTTTCGAATGTTCCCATATGAAGGTTTGTAACAACACCACATTAATACTCAACTCGATAATGTGGTACGATGACCCTTCAAGCTCATTACTACGTAACTTATCAAGCTCAGAGTAAAGAGTACTTGAACATAAAGTGCCTAAGGGCAGGGACATGCCTTGACACAATACTACAGCTAAAGGAAAAGTAAAAGGTTTTATAAATTGAACCGGGTCAGAATTGAACACACACTTACTCATCCACAAGGCTAAAAAAGTAGCTCTTCTTGTATCAACATCCTCAAACTCCCTAAACTCAGAAATCCAGAAAGAAAATCAGGCTCTATTACCTCCCCAAGATGCAGAGATACCTCCAAAAGTCTCCAATAGCTTTCCAGCAATCACAAACTCCTCATCAAATATCTCTAGCTCTAACAGGTTGATGTCTCCCATGCTGGGCAGCAAACAAATCCTTTCTACATCTTCAAGGGTGACCGTAGTCTCACCCTAAGGAAAGAAGAAGGTATGGGTATTGGTATGTCAACGACGCACCAGAAAGCGAAGCGCTCTCACATCTCTGTACATATTCCACCCACGGGATAAAACCACAGCTTCAAAAATTTTGGCATCCTTCAAAATCTGACAAAATTCTTCATCGACAACTTCTTGCTCCACCCAATCTGACCAACCAACAGTTGTGCCACAAGGACACAAAAACTGAATAGGGGTTGGTAGAAGCTCCTTCCGCTGAAACCACAAATCAAGTATGCTAGAAGTAGCTGGGACCCACACTGTCTCATGACTGGGGGCTTCACCTTTCAAAATCCATTTCTTTGGCACCCCGAGTGGGCTGACCTTAGGAGCCCCAACTGTTAGGAACAGAGAAGATGAACAATACCACGAATCTTGCAACAGCAACAAGGGCTCCCCTAGTCCAACCTCCACATCATCACCCCCAGCAACTGCTTCAGCCACCCCCCCAGCAGTAGCCTCACTCTTTCGCACAATAACCCCAGCAGTACTAGCATCACCAAAACCCAACAGTTCTTCCCCTTCAGCCATAACTCACAGAACCAGAGATGTTGTTCTCAAGAACAAAAAAGAAAAGAGCAAAAGAATACTTACTGCCACCATGGGAAGCAAGATAATTTTCTCTCACTTGGCTAAAATCAGCAAGGGAAGAAAGAAGTATTAGTTCCCTTCTAAGCCTTGGCCACACCCCTCTGCCTCTCTCACTCTTAGTCAAAAACAAGGAAAAGAAGGAAGAAGAAGTTCTATTTCTCTCACTATTTTGCTAAGAATCTCAGTCACTCTCTCTCTGCCTTGGTTGAAGTTGGAGTTATTCTCCCACTCTTGGCCAAAAATAAGAAGAAAAAGAAAAGGCTTTCTCTTTCTCTGCCTTAATCTCTCTATTTTTTAGTCCAAGTGAAGGAATAAAAGAAGAAATAGCCAAGGCCAGCCTTTTACTAGTAAACGTGAAAGGTGCAGATGAAAAGACATGGGGAAGAGACAAGCATTTAATGCAAGAAACCTAGGGAGTAACTGAAGACTCACTAGGTGCTGAACGTGGGAAAGTGTTGAACGTGGGGAAGTTGCAGAAGCCCACTATTCACAGCTGCCACCAAAATTTCAAACTCGCACATGTGACCAAGCAGAAACTACTCACACGTGACTCGGGGGGCTAAATGCTGAGGTACAAATTTTCGAGCCTTAATTTCATTAGCCCACTTACAAAAATACCCACACAAGCCCATAAATTATTTTAAGCCCACATAAATATTCCCTATATATATTACCCAAATATTCTCCATGTTATTGGGCTTTCACAAATATTCCATATATAAGCCCTGTAAATAGCCTTAGGCACTTTCACAAATATTACCCATTATATCCCACATATTATCCAACTTGGGATTTCACAAAAATACTCACCATATTGCTACCAAAATTGGGTCACAAAATTATGCTATCTCCACAAGAAAGGCTGAAAACATTTACCTTGTGGGAAAATCCAAAAAGCCTAACAAAACCCCCCTCTAAAACCCGTTACGATACGATACTCTAAAGCCCGTTACAATATGGTATCTCTAAAGTCCGTTTCATACGGCATCTCTAAAGTCCGTTACGATACGGCACTCTAAAGCCCGTTACGATACATCACCTTTAAAAGCCCGTTGCTACACGGCAATATTTTTACAAAATCCTACAAAGCCCAAAATATTAATTTGGCACCTATTTTACAAAGCCCAAATTCTAATTTGGAAATATTTCATAAAACCCAAATATTAATTTGGCACCTATTTTACAAAGCCCAAATGCTAATCTGGCAATATTTCATAAAGCCCAAATATTAATTTGGCACCTATTTCATAAAGGCCAAATGCTACTTTGGCCTATACTTACAAAACTCAAATATTATTTTTGGCACTTGTTTTGCATATACTAAATCCCTCACTCATAGGGAATATAATTACTCATCCCTCAAGAAATACCCCTCTTACAAGATTTATAAAAGCCCATGTATATCACCCATGACAAAACTATTCATTTTGTAGGGATAACCAAGCCCAAAGAAGCTTAACTACAAAGCCCAGCTAAGCCAGCTTAGCTCACACACAAATTCCAGCAATTGGAGATCATGTGAGCTGACCAACCAAATTTTAGCACAACTAAATAGCTGGAGCCCATTCCTATCAAGTCCCAACTTGTCCAATCAGATCAAGAGAGGACACGTGTCCATCAGGGGTTAAACCCTTCCTTCACAAGCTGAAATTCCATCATTTCTCATGTAACATAAAGCTGAAGGTTATGTGACAGAAAGCTAGGAAGCTTCAGCTAGCTATCCCTTCTTTCTTCTCCAACCCATCCGGTCAAGAACCAAGAGCAGCCATGACCAGGCCATTAAAGCTCCTAAAACAACATGAAAGCAATTCATTTTCATACTAAAAATGTGTATTCTCTAGTTCATGGAACAGGCACATGAACCTCAAATGGGGAAACTCAGGGAAATGTGGTTTGGAGGGCACCAAAGGGATCCCAACAAAGTTCCCAGCAAGGGCTCCAAGATTGACACTGTGCTTGGGAAGATACAATCTGCCCTAGGGAGCTCTGATTCTAGCAGCAGCATAACAAAGATCATTAGCCTAATGCATGCTCTAATCCCATTAGCCAAGGCCAATCAACATTCAATGCTAAGTCAAAATCCCAGCTATTATTACCCAAAACAACAAGAACCTTCTAAAAGTTGAGCTTACCACTCTTAACTAAAATTCTAGGAATGATTCTCTAAGGATTTTCTAAAGATTGAGAAAGATTTAGCAAAGATTATTTGCTAATTACCCCCTCAAACCCAAATATAAAGGGAATTCTCCATTAATGCTTCAGGGAGGAACACACTAAGATACACACCAAGAAAGAACTCTTCCTTAACCTCCCTATTTAAGCCTTCTCTAAACTCTAAAAAAAGGGACTGAGTCCTTAGTTTCAAGCTTAGAAACCAAGTTCCCCAACTTCTAGCTCACAAACACTCCTCATAGCTCTACTCATAAACACTTATCTACCCCCAGCAAAAAGCCCTATCAACTTTACTGTACACACTCTATCTTACTACTCATACTACCTGAAATGTTCCTCATTACTCACTCTATTCACGAGCATGTCTTGGCACCATAATGATCTTGCTACGCTAGCTGGGATCTTTCTCTCTCCCTTCATCTCACACTAAGTTTTCCTTATTATTTGTTATAATGGAACTCATGATATTTACTTATTCATTTACTATTGATGGTTATGATGTAACTGTTACCATAGAATTTTTCCCTCATATTGTTGTATTAGAAGACTCTTCTCTAGAGCTAACAGATGATGGGCCTGAAAATGTAGATATTTTCCTCAATCTATGGAATAGCAAACCGCTAGACGTTTATCCTGTTTTATCTCATTTTACCGCTGGGACATTTTATTGCTAAGCCGGTTTACTGTAGAAGCACTTTACTACTAGGCTATTTTCTGCAAAAACACTTTACTGCTGGGTTATTTCTTACAGTATGTTTTTTAACCATGTTGACGTGTCCGCTATAATGATTGTTTATGGGCCATTCTTGTCAGTCTCAACCTAAGCCCAAGTCATAAAATACAATGAATTCTTTGGATCTTCACTGATAGCCTTTGGGCTGTGCATCAAGCCCATCGTTGAGTTTCGATCCCCAACCCAACATAAATCTCATTTGTCAGGAGGGAAACTTTTTCGCCCCCGACACTAAGGAAACGACTGCCTTGTGCTTGAATTCCATAACACATTCGGATTAAGAATTTTTTTATCCTAAATCAAATACCAAATTGTATGAACATGTAAAATAAAATTTTTGTCTTTAGATGTCTAAAATGACTATTTTGCCTTTCTTCCCAATTTTATTCAAAACTGATATTTTCGAAGAACAGTGCTACATTTACAAAATATATATATATATATATATATAATATTTTTCATAATAGTTGATTTGGCAACATTTTACTTGTTCTAATCTGAATCCACCATTAACATCATTTTTTTAACCTACATCAATAATTGTGAATTTTATTTTATTTTATATATTTTTTTTATGTCTATAGGCTTTCTCATTTCCAAAATTGTAAAATATGATATCTACATCGACGAATGACTACCTTAACTAGTAATCCATGAAACTGACTAGTTAGAAATTTAAAGAAAGTAATGGACTACTTTTAACAAAGACTATTGCAATTAGCAACCAAAATTGACTAAATGCGTCCAGACAAGTGATTAGTGCTCTCTTTCTAGAATAATTTAAACTTTTAACCAGTACTTTCTCAAGTGATTAGTACTCTCTTTCGAGTGCTCTCTTTCTAGTTAACTATGTTTTAACTGTTCTTTGGATTTTTAAAAATATTATATTAAATTAAAGGCTTTTTTATGTGTGTATATGTTATGGTTGTACGTTTTTAGACCCCTTAAAACACAAGTTGTTTAACCTAGTTATTTAGCCAAGTGATTACTTAAATAAATTATTCAGATCTAGGTTAACACATTCAAAACATATCATGTAAGTAATGCGGAAATATAAAGAACACACGATATGATAACCCAGGAAAACCAAACCGGTAAAAAACCTGGGGAGGATTTAACCTAGCTATCCTCAAGGTAAAACAGATTCACTATGAAAGAATTGAAGTTTTTACAATAAGACTTAGACCACTAACATCCTATTATTACCTCAAGTAGAAAACTTACGACCACAACCACGTGATAGCTCCGAGTCCACGGACTACTTCTTTCCTTGATCCACTGCAACCACAAGTACTCCCATTTGTAACTTTGAGACTCCACTCAAAGGTTTCATATCTTCTTTAAATTATTTATGCTGTAACTGAAGCGATTACCAAGTTCTTGACATGAATCTTGATCTTGATAATCCTAAGTGTTTATTAAGGTAAACACCTCTAGATCTCACAAGAGATTCAACACACAGTACATCAAAGACGTCTAAAACTTAGCTAGGGTTTTTTCTTTTATACTTGGAGTAAAACATAAAACCCTACACGTCAAATCGAGCTCAGGCTGAGTTGGAAAATTCTACAGAAAAATTAATCTGCATGAGGTTCGATCGATCGAGTCTAATTTTCAATCGATCGAGCCTTACAGATTTAGTCCAGTAAATTCTGCAATCACTCGATTCCAACTTTATACATAAACACACTTTGAGCAAGCCTAAACCTAGACTCTATGTTTTGATCATGGTTTGCTAACATAATACATAATGAAGTTCTAATACATTTAGTTCCTAAAGTTTTAGAACCTAACAGTGGTGATTTTTGTATTCAATTTAATTATTTTTTCTAATTTCTATAATTTCGGAGCTTCAAACCTCATTATGAGAATTGTGAATATAATTATCATTCATTTAATTATTGTTTGTTAACTTGATCAAATAATTTGTATTAATTTTTTTTAAAAAAAGTTGCGCCATCAAATTGCATCAAATTTTTAGATAAAAACAACTTATTTGTTCTTATGAACTTGGATAAAGTAACAATAAGTATTTTAATAAAATATGCAACCTACGTTTTGTTCATTTCAATTTTTCTTCTTCTTTATCATTTTTTGGAATTTTTTTTTTTTTAGGGACATATTTATATAATTGGCTAATCCTTTGACAAAACGCACTTTACTTGTAATTGGGTAGATCTAGGATGGGTTTATTACTTCATGAAACAAGTGTTCAAGTTAAGTATTGAAACCATGTAAGTCTGTCCAAGAAACAAATGAAGGGAGTGTTGTTCATTAAAGGTCGATAGCAATCTTGACAGAAAGACTTCTATCGAGATTTATTGTTGAAGCTCAACACAAGCTGTATCTATCGAGAATTACGAAATCAGACTTTTTAGATCTGATTACACGCATATCCTTAAGTATTTGTGTAGGGTTTCTTTTCTCACAACCCTAGACATATATAAAGATTATTTTAAGAGTCGTCACGATGGAGATGAAAAGGAATAGGCGTAAATGCACTTTTAGTCCCTACATTTTGAAGTTTTTCCATTTTAGTCCCTACATTTTATTTTTTCCACTTTTAGTCCCTAAAACCAATTTACGCTTTCCGTTTTAGTCCAAAAAGCCTCATTCTGTCACCAATTAACGGGGAAACTGACGGGATGAATAAAATATTATTTTTTTTACACGCTGGTGAATAAAATAAGGAAGGAATGAGATTAATAACTCACGTGAGTGTCACGTGAAGCTCTTATCCTCAATTTACCTTCCACTGGCGTGCAGGTAATGAGATAATCACACAGCACTTGACACGTCCAGCCCCCACACGTGTGTACTTACCCACCCATGGCGCGCACCTTTCTCCCAAATCAGACTTAATCCCTAGTGAAGTGAAGTGAAGTGAAGCTCTGCCTCTGCCGAAACAGCCAAATCACACTTCTCTCTCAAACCACCATCATCATCAACCATCTCAAGATCTTCAACCATTTCGAAGTCTCTGATCAGATGGAAGCAAGCGTTTCATCCAATTCAAGCTTGAGAAGGAGAGCTCCATTTAGGTGCTACTGTGGTGAAAAACCAGTGTTAGTGGTTTCGTGGACACCAGAAAACCCTGGCAAAAGGTTTTATGGCTGTATAAACTACTGGGTATTTCAATATTTGATTTTTTTTTTAATTAATCATGTTTTTTCTACTGGGTACTGCAAGCTTTGTTACTGTTGGTGGGTTATTGATGTTACTCTGTTTTAGTGAGATGGGGTTTACTTCCTCTTCATTGTTTTTGGTTTTTTTTTTCCAATGTCTATTATTTTCTGATAAAACAAGGGAAAATCTAGGAAAATTGATTTTGAATCATGGGGTTTTCGTGTTTTTATTTTTATTTTTATTTTTATTTTTATTTCATTGGGGTTAAGAGAAAGGGAGGAATTGTGTTTTGCATTGGGGTTTTCGTGTTTTGCATTTATTTCGTTTTCCTGGGTTTGAAAGGAATAATTTTGGGTTTTTTCATTTCTTGTTTTACTAAGCTGTTTGGTGGTGTAAAAAATGGTGGGGAATTGTGTTGATATATCTGTGAGTTTTCCAGTGTTAGTGGTATGTTTGTACTTATACAGTCCTTATTGGTCATTAAGTAGCTTGATGGATAAAGAAATTGGTTTGCATTTCAGGTTGGGCGAAAGTGCAAATTCTTCCAATGGCGTGATGATGAGATATGTGAACGTGGTAAGGTGCTCATCCCAGAGCAAAGGCAACAGATTATCAGACTAGAGGCTGAGGTTGCAAGATGCTACAGGAGAGAGAAGTTTTACACTGTGGCTTTGGCATTCTTATTGGTGATATGTGGGATTTGTGTCTTTAATTGTATGGGTCGTTAGACAAGTAGTGGAAGTTTGATTAGGCAACAACTGGGTAGTGTGGAAGTGTTTATGTTTGGTTAGCATGTTACATAGATAGGGGAGTTTCAATATCCTACAATTGCTAATGCATAGGGATGGCAGGCTGGCAGTGTGTAAATTTTTTGGTTAGGCAGTTAGCATGGAAACACCTGTTGGCTTTTTTTTTTTGTACCATTCCTAGAATGAAATGAATACCCCTGTTTTCTAACTGTGTTGTTCAATGGTAAAATATTAATAATGATCCTTTCTCTCCTTTGTAACTCTTTCCCCACATTGAATGATATGGAATTTGTGTGTGCTTGACATTTGTTTAGTATTCATCAATGTGGGGCTGCTGGAATGTGTTTATGAACTGTGTTCATACTGGTTTCAGTTTAATAAAATAAAAAATACAAAGTTAAATAACCAATTGGAAAAAAGAGATGTGAATATGAAATTTTATAATTTCAAAGTCAAAGAGAGTAAATGATGACAATTCAAGGCATGTTGGCACAGTACCAATGTTTCCAAATGTTACCAATGTGACAAAAAACAATCCCAAAGCCACAAAAAGAATAGATTATGAATTAAAGAGTTTTGACCAAGCTATATCCAAAAAGTTTATAAATCTTATTATATTGTTTTGTCTTTTTGGGTATTGCAACTTATATAGCATCAGACTCCAATATTAGGGATAGATAGACAAAGGCCAGGTGACCCTTCTGGTTCCACTGTTGGGCATGCCTTGTTTTGCTATGTTCCATGGCAGCCACAAAGCCAGGTGTGCGAAACTGCAAATATATTCAGGGTGGTCAAATCTTTTGACAGATTGACTTAAGGCACACTATCCAGACTTGATGAACCAAAATTTTTACAAATTTCTACCAACAAATTTCTGCAGCAAATTTCTGCAGAAATTTGTTTGATTTCTGCAGCAAATTTCTGCTGCTATAAAAATTTTTGTCTTTCGAACAAATTTCTGCAAAAATTTGTTGGATTGCTGCAATACAAATTTCTGCTGCAATCCAACAAGTTTCTGCACAAAATTTCTGCAATACAAATTGCTGCAGCAAATTTGTTGGGTTGCTGCAATACAAATTTCTGCCACAATCCAACAAATTTCTGCAATACAAATTTCTGCAACAAATTTTGCTGCAATGCAACAAATTTCTAGAAAAAAAATTTCTGCAGCAAATTTCTACTGCATATTTCTGCAGTTCCACTGCATACAGTCACAGTTCTACTGCATATTTCTGCTGCACACAGTCACAACTCACAGCACACAGCACACAGTAACAACTCACAAATTTCTGCTGCATATTAATAGTACAAACACTTACAGCAAACACAGTAACAACTCACAAACACTTACAAATTTCTGCTGCACACAGTAACAACTCACAACTTTCAGCTTGTGCCAACTAAGTCACAGTTTGTACAAACACTTACAGCAAACACAGTCAAACAAATACAAACACTTACAGCAACACTACAAAATATCAGAACACAGTCAGTTCTACAAATATCAGCACTAGACCACAGTCACAGTTACCACTTTCTACAAAATAAAGGGCAATGTTCCATACTTAACCCTACCACCATAACTACACAAAACAAGCAAAAAAATGAACTTGAGCTCTCTTCACTTTCTTGGACCATGCACAGATGATGATTGACTCCCACCATGTCTGATTGCTTCCATGTATCTGGATGCATTCTTAGAAGACTTTATAGTCTCTGATGTGACCACCCTTGCCTTTTTCTGCCTTGGCTTTGGGTTGCTGCTGCTGGAGTTTTGATGTGCACGTACATTCTGTGTGGTGCTGCCTGACTAGTGTGGTGCAGCTTCAGTGGAGCTGTGCTGTTGGGCATATGTGCTTCTAGTCCTGGCATGAGGTGTTACATTTGGATTGGGTTGGTGCATCCTGGTCTGAGATGGTGCAAATTGAGTGGCTGAGCTTGTCTTGGCATGAGATGGTGCACCTGGCCTGAAGCTGGGCTTGCTGGATTGGCGTGGTGCACTTGGAGTGGCTCGACTATGCATGCTAGACTGAGGTGGTGCACCTAGAGTGGAGCTGAAGCTATGCATGCTGGCCTACAAACAGCAACTAATAGTTGGATTAATGCTGTGTGTTCATAGGATTAGAAAAATCTGTTTTAATAAATGGCTAGCAAAGCAAGTCACAGGGCATGCAATGGCTAATAAGAGTCATGGAAAAGCACATATGTAAGCATGAGTTTACTGTAAAATGTAAATGACAACCGGCCAGAATTTTTTTTTTTTTTTTTTTGGTTTTGTTTTTGGGGCCAAGCAAATAAATTACTATGACAAGCTCATCTACAATTGTATTTCACATATATTACCTTTTTAGATGAACCAGTTCTATTTGTGGAGTTCCCTCCAATCTCACCCTTGCAACTTCTTTTATTATGCCCTAACTTACCACAGGTCTTGCATTGCTTAGAGATGCCGGCTCTCCTTGTTGGCTCATTAGGTTCCCTTACTCTCTTCTTCTTTGGTCTGCCAGGTGGTCTTCTTTTGATGGGAGGCTGAACTGGGGTAACACCACTAGGTCTCCACATATTGGCTCCATTGATTGGTGTTATGATTGGTTCATAGCAAGCCTTGTACGTAGAGACATGGTAACATGGATGAACATACTACTCAGCATCTTGTCTGTTAAAAAATATGCAGTTGATTGCATGAGCACAAGGTATGCCACTTATATTCCACTTCCTACAGCTGCAGTGTGCTGTGGCCAAGTCAACGGTGAAGCTTTGCAGACCATTTTTTACTTCAAATTGGGTCTGTCCTGCCCAACAAGCTACCCACCTATTGGCTGCCAATTTTTCCTTGTGCAACCTTTTCAGAACCTTGGCACAAATATCTGACTCTACTCTCTGAATCTTCTCTCTGTTCTCTTGAAACCGAGTCATGATATACAGCCTAATACACTCAAGCTGCAAGTACATATAAGTAAAATAAAACATTAGATATTAATTGCAAAATCTACTAAATTGTGAGTTGTTACTGTGTTTGCTGTAAGTGTTTGTATTATTAATATGCAACAGAAATTTGTGAGTTGTTACTGTGTGCTGTGTGCTGTGAGTTGTGAATGTGTGCAGCAAAATTTGTTGCAGAAATGTGTATTGAAGAAATTTGGATTGCAGCAGAAATGGGTACTACAGCAAGAAATTTTGTGCAGAAACTTGTTGGATTGCAGCAGAAATTTGTATTGCAGCAACCCAACAAATTTGCTGCAGCAATTTGTATTGCAGAAATTTTGTGCAGAAACTTGTTGGATTGCAGCAGATATGGGTATTGCAGCAACCCAACAAATTTGCTGCAGCAATTTGTATTGCAGAAATTTTGTGCAGAAACTTGTTGGATTGCAGCAGAAATGGGTACTGCAGCAAGAAATTTTGTGTAGAAACTTGTTGGATTGCAGCAGAAATTTGTATTGCAGCAATCCAACAAATTTCTGCAGAAATTTGTTCGAAAGACATAGAAATTTTTATTATAGCAGAAATTTGCTGCAGAAATCAAACAAAACATACAAGTAAAATAAAACAAGTAAAATAAAACATGTGATATTAATTGCAAAATCTACTAAAAACAGTACCAAACAATGAACCTAATTAAATGTAGGTAATCACAAAGACTCATACCATGCTAATAATAGGCTTAGACCTGAATTTAAGAATCCTACTGTTGAAACTCTCACACATATTATTTACTATAGTGTCAGTCAAGGCATCCTCATTAAACATGTGTTTGGCCCATTTTGTTGTTGAATGAGCATCCAACCAGCCGTGTGTATCAACATCAATG
This sequence comes from Quercus robur, assembly GCF_932294415.1. Lineage (NCBI taxonomy): Eukaryota > Viridiplantae > Streptophyta > Magnoliopsida > Fagales > Fagaceae > Quercus > Quercus robur. The sequence continues at coordinate 7,709,008 of NC_065535.1, read as the reverse complement.
CCCTTCAATTCATCCATCACCCTAATAAACTCTTCTTTATAAGTTGCCTTGGCTGCCCTCCAAAAGAATTCTCTAATCAGAACACCAGGATGGTTCTTCCTAAAGTTGTTGTAGAGGTGCCTACAACAAATTCGATGCTCATACTGTGGCCAGTTATCAATAAAAGTATGCACCAACCCCTGTCACAAACAGTACCAATGTCCTTAATTTGTCTTAGAGATAAATACAATGCGTAAATGAAGAAAAAAAAAAAACCAAATAGAGAATAAATTACACACCTTTTGCTGGTTTGACATAAACACCCATCTCCTATCCTGACCTATGTCTGCAAGCAACAAATTAATGAACCAAGTCCAAGAGTCCTTGGTTTCAGCCTCTACCACTGCATATGCAAGTGGGAAATACTCCTCATTAGGATCTCTACATACTGCAGTAATCAACTGTCCCCCAGACTTGTTCTTCAAATGGCAGGCATCCAAACCAATGAATGGCCTGCATCCAGACAAAAACCCCTTCTTGCAGCCCTCCAAACATATGTATAGCCTCTCAAAATAAGGCACCCCACACACTAAATCCATCTCAGCCGCTAAATCACCATCATGGAAGGTATGTACCTTCATAAGGATGGTACTACCAGGACTAGCTCTTCTTAATTCCTCACAGTACTCCCACAGCTGGTTGTACTGTTGTGTATAAGCCCCCTCAACATATTCTTGAGCCTTTTCCCTAGCCCTACCTGCTTTTCCTACACTTATGTTTAGGGTGTACTTGTCATGGACAGCCTCTTGGATGTCTTTCAGCTTGATATCGGGCTGTCTTTTCACCTTCTTCATCAACTTCTTCCCAATGTATGATGAAGTACACCTAGGATTCTTATATGTTCTAGAGCAGGTGTGTTCCAATGTCAAAGTCCTTAATTGGTAGCTCCTCTCCCTTGGCACCTTTGTTAGATATGCAACAAACTTGCACCCTTCTTGGCATACAGCTCTTACCCTTTGTAGATCATTTTTAACAAATTTGATCCCCCATCCACCAGAAACTGCATAATCTGTTATCGCTTCCTTAAATTGCTTAGGTGAAGTAAATAGCATATCTTTCTCAAAATAAATATGCTCAGCCTTAGCCACTGGCTTAAACATAGGGAACTTCCTCACTTGCTCTTTTTTTTGTTCCCTTTCATCTCCCACATGTGTCTGGTTATCATCCTCAGACTTATCATCACTATCATACCCATACTCATCATCAGATGATGATTCTACAACACTGTGCAATTCCTCACTCTCATAATCAGAATTCATTATACCAGCACCCATTTGGCCTAGTTCATTAACTTCAGCATCATCCTTACCATCCCAACTGTCACTACTATCCTTAACAAAGTCCCTAACACCATGACCCAACTCTACATCATCTTCTAGGCCACTTCCCCCACCATCACTTCCCACACTATCACTACTATCACTTATATCAATGACCTCAGGTGGATGCTCAATGATAGGTTCTTTACCTACTCTTCTTGAACCCGCTTGAGAAGCAGCCACCTTAGTAGGAACACCAACATTAACCTCAAACTCATCCTCATTTTTAAAAGTTTGATCATTAAAATACATGTCATCACTATCACTATCATAAAAATCATCCCCATCATCTTCACTGCCATCATCATTGTCATAATAACCTGTAAAGTCTTGCTCCAATGCCAATGGCTGCACACCCTCACTAGCATCCTCTCCTTCATCAACTAATATAGGCTCATGTATTGGGTGCTCTACATACACATGAATATCTTGATGACTCCTCACTAATTCTGTCAGGTACATGGCATCACTATCACCAACAATCAAATGGAAGTCTGCCAGTTCTTGGTCCACTCCAGGCATTTTATACCACAGCCTGCTAATAGACGTGTACCCAAAATCCCTACATATACTCTCTATCTCAACCTTAGACCACCTGTCAGGATCACAATTATCAACTATATCTACTGCACCTCCCACATATTTTCGACCAATCTCAGTAAAATGGCCACCATGATGCACGGATATACTAAATAGGTTATCCATTCTGCATGCAACATAACACCAAAACCAATTAAACAATGCTAAGTACAGAACAAAATATATATTATATTTAACAAAACAACACTCATTCCTAATAAAATATTCTATTATGCATGCAGACAACACAACACTTAATCAAATATTTAAGTAAAAATCATACTAAAAGAAACAGAGAAAGCACTTTTGTCATACACGGGGAACACAAGGACCACACAGTAAACCACAAACAAACACATGCAGACAAGGACCAACAAACAGTCAAAGAGCCAAAATATACAAAAAGGCAACACAACACTTAATCAAATATTTAATTAACAATACAACATTTCAATAATTTTGTCATACTAAAAGGAACAGAGAAAGCACTTTTGTCATACTCGGGGAACACAAGGACTACAATGTAAACCACAAACAAATACATGCAGACAAAGACCAACAAACAGTCAAAAAGCCAAAATATACAAAAACTTTGTGGCCCCTACTAGGAAAAAGCCAACAAGCTTCTTGTAAAGCTATAAATAAGGACAGAGAGAAGACCTTTTCACAAAGACAGAGGCCTCTAAGCTTTCATTTTCTCCACTGCCAGGCACCACAGTGTGGGTATCAAGTGGGATTTTTCGGAGATGGGCTTTGAGAAAGAAGTGCCTCTCGTGTGGGTATCAAGTTAGTGTCTCTCTTTCAGAGATGGGCTTCGTGAAAGAAGTGAGATTTTTCGTGAGATGGTTGATGATGATGGTGGTTTGAGAGAGAAGTGTGATTTTTCCTTAGCTTGATGATGGTGGCGTTTCGGCAGAGGCAGAGCTTCACTTCGCTTCACTTCACTAGGCTAGGGATTAAGTTTGATTTGGGAGAAAAGGTGCGCACCAGGGATGAGGGGTGGGTAAGTACACACGTGTGGGGGCTAGACTTATCTCATTACCTGCGCGCCAGTGGAAGGTAAATTGAGGATAAGTGCTTCACGTGACACTCACGTGAGTTATTAATCTCATTCCTTCCTTATTTTATTCACCAGCATGTAAAAAAAATAATATTTTATTCATCCCGTCAGTTTCCCCGTTAATTGGTGACGGAATGAGGCTTTAAGGACTAAAACGGAAAGCGTAAATTGGTTTTAGGGACTAAAAGTGGAAAAAATAAAATGTAGGGACTAAAATGGAAAAACTTCAAAATGTAGGGACTAAAAGTGCATTTATGCCAAAGGAATATACATGCATATTGTGATTGGAGGCAAAAATTGGTCTAGTTCATTTTTCTCTCTGTAGAAGCTACTACATCTTTACATCAAGGGTTTTGTGACCAAGGAGCTTCCTAATCTTCATTGATGATGAATTGAAGAACTTTGCAGCCAACAATCTTCCTCAAGATGGTGTGTTAGTCGCGTACTAGGATCTGTGCATCATTCATTAGTCACATACTAGGATTTGTGCATTGAATGAAGAGATTACCGCTACAATACAAGTCCAATTGGGTATTGGAGTAAGGGTTCATCTGTATGTTGGTATTTTGGGATAGGCCAAAGGGTTTGGTAAGATACCTCATACTTGTAACCGCTTGTGATTGATAATAGTGGATTCTCGAGAATGATGACCTGAAATTCACTCGGTGGGTTTTGCCTCGATGGTTTTCTCTATTTGTAAACAAATCACCTATGTCAAATTTATTTTCCACTGTATTTAGTTATTTGGTGATTTGTTTGTGCTACCATGCCATTGCATGTAATTTGACTAATTAATTAACTTGGGAAATTAATTAATTTGCAAGGGGTCAATTCATTTTAACCCAACATTTTTAATTTATTTTATCATTTTCTGGCAATATTGTTTTTTTATTTTTTTTTATTATTATTTTTTTTCATTTGAATTTTCTGCTTCTTTTATACTAGCTAAAAAAAAGAGCCCAAATTGAGAATCATTTTTATGGCTTGCTGTTTCTCATATAAAGTATATATTTCGAGAAACAGGCTTTACGTCCCTCATGGGCATTGGGCACGATGCACATTCAGGTAACATCTTAGAAGTGTTGCAACTGTTTTCTATTTTTTCTTATATTATTTTCTATATAGATATAGAAGGGGCGTAGTTCAAAGCTTTTTCAATAAAATTATATATGTTTTTATTTTTATTTTTGAGAATCAATAAAATTATATATGTTGTAGGATATTGACCAAAATGATACGTTACATGAGAGTTCTTAAATTATATAATAAGAATACATTTAGTTATTGTTTTTTAATAAAATTATATATTTTATAAGTTCTTGATCAAAACAGTGTAACACATCGGAATTAGAATCCATTACAATTTAATCCCGCTTATTCGATGGTTAAGTAAGAAAACGTTTCAACATAATTAATTTTTCGTTTCTTTTGTGGTTGTAGCCTTTTGTTTATATATATAGTAATTATTATTATTATTATTATTATTATTATTATTATTTTTTATAGGAAACTGAAAACTTTATTCAAAATAGTCAAGAAAGAACATCATGTGAAAGAGCTTGCTCAAGAAAGCAAGGATTCTCTTCCATCCATACAATAAAATCATCTATGCCTCCCGCATACTTAGCTAATAAATGGGCTGGTCTATTGCCCTTTCTTTTTACATGAGAAAATTGAAGCCGCCTAAAGACCTTACATAAATCCCGCATCCCATCCACAATCGAAGCTACTGATGAAGGTGGTAAGGAAACTTCACAAAGAGCATTGTAGATGACCAATGAATCACCCTCCAAAATAACATCTTGGATACCAATGTCCCTCGCAAGGAGCAACCCAACTTCAAACGCTTTGGCCTCTGACTCCAACACACCCAACGGAGCCAAAACCTTCTTACTCATTTCTGCCTCTACTCGTCCTCTATCATTCCTAATTATAACACCCAAGCCCACTGCCTTCTGAGATGCAAACACAGCCCCATCCACATTGATCTTGAACCAATTTGCCTGAGGAGGAAGCCAAGATCTAGTCCTCTCCACTACTACTGGTATAGACCTCCCACACTCATTCGCTGTCCAGTACTCCTCCAAATATTGCGTCGCCCACCTCACCACATCCTTGCCAGCCTTCCTTGCACCGCCGAGTCTAACCTCATTCCGATGAAACCACAATGCCCAAGCTATGGTAACCATCCTACCCACCTTATCCTCTTCAACCCGATCCAGAATAATCATTTTCCACAGCAGGTCCATAAAAGAACAACAGTCAAGCTGATCCGCCAAGCCCACCAGCTTTGAGCATGACCACGCCTCTTGAGCCTTGACACAGTCCCATAACACATGACCTGTAGACTCAGCCATCAACCCACATGCATCACAAGTGTCATCTAGCACCACTTTCCGTCTAGCAAGATTGACCTTTGTAGGAAGAGCCTCACGGCAAGCCCTCCATACAAAGTGGCGTGTCTTATGTGGAACCGGTAGACTCCAAACTTTCTTCCAAAACCTTCTAACCAGACCAGCATCCGAACTAGCACCTCTTCCTATGGCTTGGGAGATGGACACAGCCAAAGAATAAGCACTTCGAACACTGAATTGGCCATTAGGAGACAAAGCCCAGATCAGTTTGTCCTCAGGCAGCCTAGAAGTTAATGGAATGCTCTTTATCAATTCAGCTTCATGAGGCAAGAACAAAACATCAATGACAGAGACTTTCCAACTAGCACTTGATGAATCAATGAGGTCACTAACCCGAGTGTTCCCATTCAGAAACAAATTAGGAGACACCACCTTATACGTGGAAGATAAAGGCAACCATTTATCCTCCCATACCCGGATCCGCTCTCCATTCCCTACCCTCCACCTCATACCATCCTTAACTATATTTTGCGCAGCTATAATACTCCGCCAAGTATAAGAAGGATTACAACCAATTTTTGCTTCAACAAAGTCACAACGTGGGAAATATTTAGCCTTTAAAACCTTGTACATTAGAGAGTTGTGATCCGTTTGGAGTCTCCATCCTTGCTTAGCAAGAAGAGCCAAATTGAATTGTTGCAGCTTTTTGAACCCCATACCACCATTGGCCTTCGGTTCGCACATCTTCTCCCAACTAAGCCAAGCTATCTTTTTCTCATTCTTCCTTTATCCCCACCAGAAGTTACAAATCATACTTGTCAGATCCTCACAAAGGGCATCCGGTATTTTAAAGCAACTCATGGTGTATGTAGGGATAGCCTGAGCCACTGCCTTAATAAGAATCTCCTTACCCGCCTTTGATAAAAATTTTCCTTCCAACCCTCCAATTTCTTCCCCACCTTATCCTTTATGGCATTAAAAGTACTCCTTTTGTTCCGACCCACAAGAGATGGTAGACCAAGATACTTCTCATGTTGTTTAATAACTTGGGCACCAAACCTTTGCTTTATCTCCTCTTGGACTTCATGTAGGGATAGTAATTATTATTATTATTTTGCTTTTATTCATAATACAGATTATTGGCTATATGCGCTTTGGGCGTGGAGGACCTTGCTAAAAGGTACCCCTTTTTAATTTTCATCATATCTAAATGCTAATTAAGTTATTTTAGAGTTGACATCTCCTTTTATATTATTTACATAATTATCTACCATCTTCAATTCAATTAATTTTGGACTTATATATGATTTTTTTAAATAGAAAATATAGTCTTACATAACACGCATTCATTATATAACTTAAAGGAAAAAAAAAATTACTTCAGTTTTATTGTCTATTTTATTATTTAAATTTAATTAACTTAATAAGATATTTTCTTTAGTTTGCACATGATTTTTTATTAAGCCGTGCATTGTCTGGGTATAATACTAGTTTATAATATTTTTCACAACAGTTGAGTTGGAAACATTTTACTTGTTCTAATCTGAATCCACCATTAAGATCATTTTTTTACCTACATCAATAATTGTGATTCTTTTTTTTTTTTTTAATGTCTATAAACTTTCTCATTTCCAAAATTGTAAAGCAAGATATCTACATCAACCAATGACAACCTAAACTAGTAATCCATGAAATTGACTAGCTAGAAATTTGAAGAAAGTAGTGGACCAATTTTAATGGAGATTCTATTGCTATTAGCAGCCAAAATTGACTAACGCATCCTGACAAGTGATTAGTGCTCTCTTTCTAGAACAGTTTAAACCTGTAGCCAATACTTTATCTTGAGGATGTGTTTGATCATTTGCATGCAATGAAGGAGGTAGGAATTTGTCTTTGGGGTGCCTTCTATTTTATTGGAATTCCCCAAAGGAACCAAACAGAGGCTTCTACTGAAATCGATGTTAAACTTTTATATGTATTATTCTATACTACTAATAATAAGATTTTTTTACAACAATTGAGTTGCAACATTTTACTTGTTCTAATTTGAATCCACCACTAACATCATTTTTTTACCTATATAAATAATTGTGAATTTTTTTTAATGTCTATAAACTTTCTCGTTTCCAAAATTGTAAAACATGATATCTACATCGATCAATGATAACCTAAACTAGTAATCCATGAAACCGACTAGTTAGAAATTTGAAGAAAGTAGTGGAACACTTTTAACAGAGACTATTGCTATCAACAGCCAAATTTGACTAAACGCATCCTGACAAGTGATTAGTGCTCTCTTTCTAGAGTAGTATAGTACTTTTTCTTGAGGATGTGTTTGATCATTTGCATACAATGAAGGAGGTAGAATTTGTCTTCAAAGTTTCTATTTTATCGGATATCCCCAAAAGGACCGGATAGAGGCTTCTATTGAAATCGATGTTAAATTTTTATGTGTTGTCTATATTACTAAAAACAAGATTCCTTGTTTAAGTTTTATCATTTTGCATATTCAAATATTCTCACACAAATTCTTACACTCTCTAAAATACTCATATCTTTTAGTTAAATAATTTTAAATTTAAAAATACAAACCAGTTAAAAGAGTAATTTACTATTTTGTTTTTTTAAATTCCTAACTTTTAGGCTTCTTCTTTTATTTTCTCCAATATGAACTACCACTTTTATTTTAAATTCAAAATTTCAAACTTTTATCAACACTCACATAGAGAAAGATCCTAAAAATTAGGACACTATCTCTATCTCACTTTTAAACATTATAAGAATAATGCTAGAGATATAAACTATTTTACAAAAAATTTTACAAATTGCTGATGCATAGTAAGTGATTATTGGTAAATGAAAAAATAATATTAATGGTCGGCCTAGATAAAAATCAATAAAAGGTTGGCCGCATCAACAGTTTGTAAAAATATTATAAAATAGTTTGTGATTGTAGCATTATTCAACATTATAAAATCAAGAGTTTCTGTTTCAAATAGTTTCTTCCATTCATATTAGGCACTAACTCACATACAAATAACTAATTACTTTAAAATATTTTCACACCCAAAATAAAAAATAAAAAAGAGCCTCATCATAAGCGCAAAGCGCATGTGATGAGGCTAATATATAATAATAGTATTAAAAAAACAATCTTCATGATCCAACTATGTCATACATTAATATAGCAAAAAAGTAAGTATCAAATTTAAAAAATATGTGTTAAGATTAAGAAAAATATTAGAAAGTTGTAATCTATTTTGATTAATTGTCATTGAAGTACTAGGTAAGTATGGAACTATTGTAGCTAACTGTAGCTTACTTCATTTTAGAGAACTAAAATAATTGAATATCAAATTTATACTAAATTTCTCTTTTTATATGGACAATCAAATTATCTATAGAAATTTTCTCAAAAAAAAAAAAAATATATATATATATATATAATAATAATCTATAGAAAACTCGTCCAAAGATATTTTACTTTAGAAAATATGAACATCTTTTCTTCTAAATGCATCAATAGTTCTTAATTTGTACACTCAAATTCATATGTTTAGAAAGCTTAAATAGTAGGTTTAGATATGTAAAGTACTGATTTGAACACCCCTAAATTTTAGATAAAATTAAAAAAATAAAAAACAAGTAGCTTTTTTCAATCTATCTCTCTCTCTCGTAAGTTTAGCTAACTTGTCTTAATTCAATGATAATTCCTTACTCGTATTCCTTAAAATTAAGCACTTCCATGTTTCCTCTAAAATCAAACATAAATAAATGACTCTCTACCTATATTTAATCTTCAAAATATATATATATATATATATATATATCTTTTTTTTTCTCTTAGACGAAGGAGCAATCCCTTCCTACAATGTAATTATTTTAGTGCCTCTTTTTTAATCTTTTTATTATTAATATGATTTTGATTGTTCTATATGATTTTTAGTTGCATTATTCTCTTTTATATATATTTTTAAAAATTTTTCACACTAAACTAAAAAAGAAAAGAAAAAAAAAAGCCACAGCACACATGTGAAGCGAGTGCAGTGAGCCTAGGGTGTGTGTTTATATATATGGTAAATTGCAAATTTATATATATGGTGTTTATATATTTGGTAAATTTATATATACAAGTTAAGATTAAGAAACATATTAGAAAGTTGTAATCTATTTTTGATTAATTGTCATGGAAGTACTAGGTAAGTATGAAACTATTGCTAGCTTACTGTAGCTTACTTCATTTTAGAGAACTAAAATAATTGAATATAAAATTTATACTAAATTTCTCGTTTAATATGGACAATCAAATTATCTATAGAATTTTTCTCAAAAAAAATATAATAATAATAATAATCTATAGAAAACTTGTCCAAAGATATTTTACTTTAGAAAATATGAACATCTTTTCTTCTAAATGCATCAATAGTTCTTAATTTGTACCCTCAAATTCATATGTTTAGAAAGTTTAAATATTAGGGTTAGATATGTAAAGTACTAATTTGAACACTCCTAAATTTTAGATAAAATTAAAAAAATAAAAAATAAAAAGTAGCTTTTTTCAATCTATCTCTCTCTCACGTAAGTTTAGCTAACTTGTTTTAATTCAATGATAATTCCTTATTCGTATTCCTTAAAATTAAGAACTTCCATCTTTCCTCTAAAATCAAACATAAATAAATTCCTCTCTACCTATATTTAATCTTTAAAATATATACGAATATATCTTCTTCTTCTTTTTTCTCTCTCTTCTCTTAGACGAAGGAACAATCCCTTCCTATAATGTAATTCTTTTAGTGCCTCTTTTTTAATCTTTTTATTACTCATATGATTTTGATTGTTCTATATGATTTTCAGTTGTTTTTTTCTCTTTTATATTTTTGGAAAATTTTTGACACTAAACTTTTAAAAAAAGAAAAAAGCCACAGCACATGCGTAAAGCGCGTGTGGTGAGTCAGGTTTGTGTGTTTATATATATGGTAAATTGCAAATTTATATATGTGGTATTTATATATATGAGTTATGATTAAGAAACATATTAGAAAGTTGTAATCTATTTTTGATTAATTGTCATGGAAGTACTAGGTAAGTATGAAACTGTTGCTAGCTTACTATTGCTTACTTCATTTTACAGAACAAAAATAATTAAATATCAAATTTATACTAAATTTCTCTTTTAATTTGGACAAGCAAATTATCTATAGAATTTTTCTCCAAAAAAAAAAAAAAAAAAAACATCAATAGAATTTTCTCAACCAAAAAAAAAAAAAAAAATTATCTATAGAAAACTGGTCCAAAAGTATTTTACTTTAGAAAATCTGAACATCTTTTCATCTAAATGCATCAATAGTTCTTAATTTGTACCCTCAAATTCATATGTCTAGAAAGTTTAAATAGTCGGGTTAGATATGTAAAGTACTAATTTGAACACTGCTAAATTTTAGAGAAAATTGAACAAAAAAAAAAAAATAGTTTTTTTCACTCTATCTCTCTCTCACATAAGTTTAGCTAACTTGTTTTAATTCAATGATAATTCCTTATTTGTATTCCTTAAAATTAAGAACTTCCATCTTTCCTCTAAAATCAAACATAAATAAATGCCAATCTACCTATATTTAATCTTTAATACATACATATATATATATATATATATATGTATGTATGTATGTATATATCTTTTTTGTTCACTTATATGAAGGAGCAATCCCTTCCTACAATGTAATTCTATTAGTGCCTCTTTTTTAATATTTTTATTACTAATATGATTTTGATTGTTCTATATGATTTTTAGTTGCTTTTTTCTCTTTTATATTTTTGGAAAATTTTTTACACTAAACCCAAAAAAAATAAAAATAAAAAAGCCACAGCACATGCGTGAAGCGCATGTGATGAGGATGGTGTGTGTGTTTATATATATGGTAAATTGCAAATTTATATATATGGTGTTTATATATATGGTAAATTTATATATATGTGTTAAGATTAAGAAACATATTAGAAAGTTGTAATCTATTTTTGATTAATTGTCATGGAAGTAGTAGGTAATTATGAAACTGTTGCTAGCTTACTGTAGTTTACTTCATTTTAGAGAACTAAAATAATTGAATATCAAATTTATACTAAATTTCTCTTTTAATATGGACAACCAAATTATCTATAGAATTTTTCTAAAAAAAAAATAATCAATAGAATTTTCTCAACAAAAAAAATTTATCTATAGAAAACTCGTCCAACAGTATTTTACTTTGGAAAATCTAAGGGTATGTTTGGTAACTGTTTTTTCCCTTTATTTTCTGTTTTCAAAAACAATTTTCTAATTTTGAAAGAAAAAAATATGTTTGGCAACCCAAAATGGACTGAAAACAAAAATTGTTCTCAAAACTAAATCTGTGAAGGAAACAGAAAACATGCAAAAGACTGTTTTCAGTTTCTAGTTTTCAAAAGTTAATGAAAACACGCATTTAATTTAATAAATCTAACTCATTTAATGAGTTGGTATTAGAGTTCAAATCTTAATAATAACATATTTTAGTATTTTCTTTTTTTTTTTTCTTCAAAAAACTATTTTTTTTTTAATTTCAACTAACCAAAAATGTTTTTGATTTCAAAAATACAAGAAAATTGTTTTTTATTTATATTCCCTAAAACAAGTATTTGAAAATAGAAAACAAAAATTGTTACCAAACATAACCTAAACTTCTTTTCCTCTAAATGCATCAATAGTTCTTAATTTGTACCGTCAAATTCATATGTTCAGAAAGTTTAAATAGTAGGGTCAGATATGTAAAGTACTAATTTGAACACAATTAAATTTTAGATAAAAAAAAAAAAAAAAAAAGTAGCTTTTTCACTCTATCTATCTCTCACACGTAAGTTTAGCTAACTTGTTTTAATTCAATGATAATTCCATATTTGTATTCCTTAAAATTAAGAACTTCCATCTATCCTCTAAAATAAAAAATAAATAAATGCCTCTCTACCTATATTTAATCTTTAATATATATATATATATATATGTATATATATTTTTTTTTTTTTTTTTTTCACTTAGACAAAGGAGCAATCCCTTCCTACAATGTAATTCTATTAGTGCCTCTTTTTTAATCTTTTTGTTACTCATATGATTTTGATTGCTCTATATGATTTTTACTTGATTTTTTTCTCTTTTATATTTTTGGAAAATTTTTGACACTAAACTTAAAAAAAAAAAAAAAAAAAAAAGTCACAGCACATGCGTGAAGTGCGTGTGGTAAGGCTAGTGTGTGTGTTTATATATATGGTGTTTATTTATATGGTAAATTTATATATAAGTGTTAAGATTTATTTTTTGAGACATAAGTGTTAAGATTAAGAAACATATTAGAATGTTGTAATCTATTTTTGATTAATTGTCATGGAATTACTAGGTAAGTATGAAACTGTTGCTAGCTTACTGTAGCTTACTTCATTTTAGAGAACTAAAGTAATTGAATATCAAATTTATACTAAATTTCTCTTTTTATATGGACAACCAAGTTATCCATAGAATTTTTCTCAAAAAAAAAAATTATCAATAGAATTTTCTCAACCAAAAAAAAAAAAAAAAAAAAAATTATCTATAGAAAGCTCGTCCAAAGGTATTTTACTTTAGCAAATCCGAATACCTTTTCTCCTAAGTGGATCAATAGTTTTTAATTTGTACCCTCAAATTCATATGTTTAGAAAGTTTAAGTGGTAGGGTTAGAACTGCAAAGTACTAATTTGAACACTCCTAAATTTTAGATGAAATTAAAAAAAAAAAAAAAAAAAAAGGTAGCTTTTTTCACTCTATCTCTCTCTCACATAAGTTTAGATAACTTGTTTTAATTCAATGATAATTCCTCATTTGTATTCCTTAAAATTAAGCACTTCCATCTTTCCTCTAAAATCAAACATAAATAAATGCCTCTCTACCTATATTTAATCTTTAAAATATATATATATATATATATATTTTTTTTTTTTTCTCTCTCTCTCTCTCTTAGACGAAGGAGCAATCCCTTCCTACAATGTAATTTTGTTAGTGCCTCTTTTTTAATCTTTTTATTACTCATATGACTTTGATTGTTCAATATGATTTTCAGTTGCTTTTTTCACTTTTATATTTTTGGAAAATTTTTTACACTAAACTAAAAAAAAAAAAAAAAAAAAAGTAAAAAGAAAAAGAGCCATATCACACGCGTGAAGCGCGTGTGGTAAGGCTAGTGTGTGTGTTTATATATATGATAAATTGCAAATTTATATATATGGTGTTTATATATGTGGCAAATTTATATATGTGTGTTAAGATTAAGAAACATATTAGAAAGTTGTAATCTAGTTTTTATTAATTGTCATGGAAGTACAAGGTAAGTACGAGACTGTCGCTAGCTTACTGTAGCTTACTTCATTTTAGAGAACTAAAATAATTGAATATCAAATTTATAATAAATTTCTCTTTTAATGTGGACAGCCAAATTATCTATAGAATTTTTCTGAAAAAAAAAAAAATTATCAATAGAATTTTCTCAACAAAAAAAGAAAAAGAAAATTATCTATGGAAAACTCTTCCAAAGGTATTTTACTTTAGAAAATCTGAATATCTTTTCTTCTAAATGCATCAATAGTTCTTAATTTGTACCCTCAAATTCAAATGTTTAGAAAGTTTAAATAGTAGGGTTAGATATGTAAAGTACTAATTTGAACACTCCAAAATTTTATATAAAATTAAAAAAAAAAAAAAAAAAAAAAAAAAAAGCTTCTTTCACTCTATCTCTCTCTCTCACGTAAATTTAGCTAATGTGTTTTAATTCAATGATAATTCCTTATTCATATTCCTTAAAATTAAGCACTTCTATCTTTCCTCTAAAATCAAACATAAATAAATGCCTCTCTACCTATATTTAATCTTTAAAATATAAATAAATTTATATATATATTGTAGGGGCACGTTTTTTCAGGCTAGGTCCAATATGCATGGAACCTTAGACTAGTAAGCCCTTTACAATGAATTTGTAGAGTGTGGGCCAAAGAGCTGGGTTTTGGTGTGTGAATGACGACCATCGAGGTATTCCCCATGAGCCGAGTTTAACAGAGAGAATCGGTCCTCAGCAAGATCCGAGGAGCTTTTCTTGGTGCTTCTAGTGTGTTAGGGACCTCCCCCTTTGTTTCTCTTTACTCCACTTTTTATAGTTGTTTTCCTCCTCCTGACTGGGGTCCCTAGGGTAGGTACTTGTCCCATCAGCCCTTACCTCCGGTTGTTGGGAGTGGTTATAAGGACAGAGAAGAATGGCTGTATCAGGCACAAGGCACTGAATGTAATAAAGGCAGCCTTCCCTTAGACGCTTCCGTTCTATCTGTTGTCTTTCTCAACTTTCGTGCTTTCCCTGCCCTACGGAACGATCTGGAGTCTCGCTACTGGTGGTCTGTTACCTCTTTTACCCTCAGCTATATCCATCCGAGGAGGATTTTCCTATGGCCGAGGAGGGGTTTTTCCATGGGTCGGGCCCCTGGCCTAGTATAGATATTGAAATGGGCCTATTAGTATTTTACCCCTCATATATATATATATATATATATATACACACATCTTTTATTTTTTTTTTTTTTTTTCGCTTAGACGAAAGAGCAATCCCTTCCAACAATTTAATTCTTTTAGTGCCTCTTTTTTAATCTTTTTACTACTCATATGATTTTGATTGTTCTATATAATTTTTAGTTGCTTTTTTCTCTTTTATATTTTTGGAAAATTTTTGACAACAAACCAGAAAAAAAAAAAAAAAAAAAAAAAAAAAAAAAAACCACAGCACACGTGTGAAGCACGTTTGGTGAGGCTAGATTGTGTGTTTATATATTTGGTAAATTTATATATATGTGTTAAGATTAAGAAACATATTAGAAAGTTGTAAGCTAATTTTGATTAACTGTCATGGAAGTACTAGGTAAGTATGAAACTGTTGCTAGCTTACAGTAGCTTACTTCATTTTAGAGCACTAAAATAATTGAATATGAAATTTATACGAAATTACTCTTTTAATATGGACAACCAAATTATCTGTAGAATTTTTTTCAAAAAAAAAAAAAATCATCAACATAATTTTCTCGAAAAAAAAAAAAAAAACCTACGGAAAACTCGTCCAAAGGTATTTTACTTTAGAAAATCTGAACATCTTTTCTTCTAAACGCATCAATAGTTCTTAATTTGTACCCTCAAATTTATACGTTTAGAATGTTTAAATAGTATGGTTAGATATGTAAAGTACTAATTTAAACACTCCTAAGTTTTAGGTAAAATTAAAAAAAAAAAAAAAAAAAGTAGCTTTTTTCACTCCTTCTCTCTCACGTAAGTTTAGCTAACTTGTTTTAATTCAGTGATAATTCCATATTCGTATTCCTTAAAATTAAGAACTTCCATCTTTCCTCTAAAATCAAACAAATAAATGCCTCTCTACCTATATTTAATCTTTAATATATATATATATATATACATATATCTTTTTTTTTTTTCCTCTCTTTGACGAAGGAGCAATCCCTTCCAACAATGTAATTCTTTTAGTGCCTCTTTTTCAATCTTTTTATTACAAATATGATCTTGATTGTTCTATATGATTTTTCGTTGCATTTTTCTCTTTTATATTTTTGGTAAATTTTAGACACAAAACTAAAAAAAAAAAAAAAAAGCCGAAGCACATGCGTGAAGTGCATGTGGTGAGGCTAGTGTGTTTGTTTATATATATGGTGAATTGCAAATTTATATATACTGTGCTTATATATATGGTAAATTTATATATATGTGTTAAGATTAAGAAACATATTAGAAATTTGTAATCTATTTTTGATTAATTTTCATGGAAGCGCTAGGTAAGTATGAAACTGTAGCTAGCTTACTGTAGCTTACTTCATTTTAGAGAACTAAAATAATTGAATATCAAATTTATAATAAGTTTCTCCTTTAATATGGGCAACCAAATTACCCATACAATTTTTCTAAAAAAAAATATCAATAGAATTTTCTCAAAAAAAAAAAAAAAATATATATATATATATATATATCTATCGAATTCTCGTCCAAAGGTATTTTACTTCAGAAAATCTGAACATCTTTTCTTCTAAATGCATCAATAGTTCTTAATTTGTACCCTCAAATTCATATGTTTAGAATGTTTAAATAGTACGGTTAGATATGTAAAGTACTAATTTAAACACTCCTAAGTTTTAGGTAAAATTTAAAAAAAAAAAAAAAAAAGTAGCTTTTTTACATCTATCTCTCTCTCACGTAAGTTTAGCTAACTTGTTTTAATTGAATGATAATTCCTTATTCGTATTCCTTAAGATTCAGCACTTCCATGTTTCTTCTAAAATCAAACATTAATAAACGCCTCTCTACCTATATTTAATATTCAAAAAATATATATACATATATCTTTTTTTTTTTTTTTTCTTAGATGAAGGAGCAATCCATTCCTACAATGTAATTCTTTTAGTTCCTCTTTTTTAATCTTTTTATTACTAATATGATTTTAATTATTCTATAAGATTTTTAGTTCGTTTTTTCTCTTTTTTATTTTTGGAAAATTTTTGACACTAAACTAAAAAAAAAAAAAACCACAGCACACGATTGAAGCGCGTGTGGTGAGCCCAATTTGTGTGTTTATATATATGGTATATTGGAAATTTATATATATGGTGTTTATATATATGGTAAATTTATATATATATATATATATATATCTGTGTGTGTGTTAAGATTAAGAAACATATTACAAAGTTGTAATCTATTTTTGATTAATTGTCATGGAAGTACTAGGTAAGTATAAAACTGTTGCTAGCTTACTGTAGCTTACTTCATTTTAGAGAACTAAAATAATTGAATATCAAATTTATACTCAATTTCTCTGTTAATATGGACAAACAAAATATCTATTGAATTTTTCCCAAAAAAAAAAAAAAATATCAATAGAATTTTCTCAACAAAAAAAAAAAAATATATATATATATATATATAATCTATAGAAAACTCGTCCAAAGGTATTTTACTTTAGAAAATCAAAACATCTTTTCATCTAAATGCATCACTAGTTCTTAATTTGTACCCTCAAATGCATATGTTTAGAAATTTTAAAAAGTACGGTTAGATATTTAAAGTACTAATTTGAACAATCCTATGTTTTAGATAAAATTATAAATAAATAAATAAAGTAGCTTTTTTTCCTCTATCTCTCTCTCACGTAAGTTTAGCTAACATGTTTTAATTCAATGATAATTCCTTATTCGTATTCCTTAAGATTAAGCACTTCCATGTGTCTTCTAAAATCAAACATTAATAAACGCCTCTCTACCTATTTTTAATCTTCAAAAAATATATATATATATATACACCTTTTTTTTTTCCTTTCTCTTAGACGAAGGAGCAATCCCTTCCTACAATGTAATTCTTTTAGTGCCTCTTTTTTAATCTTTTTATTACTCATGTGATTTTGATTGTTCTATATGATTTTTAGTTGCTTTTTTCTCTTTTATATTTTTTGAAAATTTTTGACACTAATCTTAAAAACAAAAAGCCACTGCAAATGCGTAAAGCACGTGTCGTGTGTCTAGTGTGTGTGTTTATATATATGGTAAATTGTAAATTTATATATATGGTGTTTATATATATGGTAAATTTATATATGTGTGTTAAGATTAAGAAACATATTAGAAAGTTGTAATCTATTTTTGATTAATTGTCATGGAAGTACTCGGTAAGTATGAAACTGTTGCTAGCTTACTATAGCTTACTTCATTTTAGGGAACTAAAATAATTGAATATCAAACTTATACTAAATTTCTCTTTTAATATGGACAGCCAAATTATCTACTGAATTTTTCTCAAAAAAAAATTATCAATTGAATTTTCTTAACAAAAAAAATAATAAATAAAATTATGTATAGAAAACTCGTCCAAAGGTATTTTACTTTAGAAAATCTGAACATCTTTTCTTCTAAATGCATCAATAGGTCTTAATTTGTACCCTCAAATTCATATGTTTAGAAATTTTAAACAGTACGGTTAGATATTTAAAGAACTAATTTGAACACTCCTAAATTCTAGATAAAATTAAAAAAAAAAAAAAAAAGTTGCATTTTTCCCTCTATCTCTCTCTCATGTAAGTTTAGCTAACTTGTTTTAATTAAATGAAAATTCCCTATTCGTATTCCTTAAAATTAAACACTTCCATCTTCCCTCTAAAATCAAACATAAATAAATGCCTCTCTACCAATATTTAATCTTTAATATATATATATATATATATATATACACACATATATCTTTTTTTTTTCTCTTTGACGAAGGAGCAATCCCTTCCAACAATGTAATTCCTTTAGTGCCTCTTTTTTAATCTTTTTATTACAAATATGACCTGGATTGTACTATATGATTTTTTGTTGCATTTTTCTCTTTTATATTTTTGGAAAATTTTTGACAATAAACTAAAAAAAAAAAAAAGCCACGGCACATGCGTGAAGCGCGTGTGGTGAGACTAGCATGTGTGTTTATATATATGGTGAATTGTAAATTCATATATATGGTAAATTTATAAATATGTGTTAAGATTAAGAAACATATTAGAAAGTTGTAATCTATTTTAGATTAATTTTCATGGAAGCGCTAGGTAAGTATGAAACTGTTGCTAGCTTACTGTAGCTTACTTCATTTTAGGGAACTAAAATAATTGAATATCAAATTTATAAGAAATTTCTCCTTTAATATGGGCAACCAAATTATCTATAGAATTTTTCTGAAAATAAATATCAATAGAATTTTCTCAATAAAAAAAAAAATATATATATATATATATATATATATATATATAGAATATTCGTCCAAAGGCATTTTACTTTAGAAAATCTGAACATCTTTTCTTCTAAATGCACCAATAGTTCTTAATTTGTACCCTCAAATTCATATGTTTAGAATGTTTAAATAGCACGGTTAGATATGTAAAGTACTAATTTAAACACTCCTAAGGTTTAGGTAAAATTAAAAAAAAAAAGGGTAGCTTTTTTACCTCTATCTCTCTCTCACGTAAGTTTAGGTAACTTGTTTTAATTCAACGATAATTCATTATTCATATTCCTTAAGAATTATCACTTCCATGTTTCCTCTAAAATCAAACATTAATAAATGCCTCTCTACATATATTAATCTTCAAAATATATATATATATACATATATCTTTTTTTTTTTTTTTCTCTTAGATGAAGGAGAAATCCATTCCTACAATGTAATTCTTTTAGTGCCTCTTTTTTAATCTTTTTATTACTAATATGATTTTGATTATTCTATAAGATTTTTAGTTGCTTTTTTCTATTTTTTATTTTTGTAAATTTTTGACACTAATCCAATTTTCATGGAAGTGCTAGGTAAGTATGAAATTGTTGCTAGCTTACTATAGCTTACTTCATTTTAGAGAACTAAAATAATTGAATATCAAATTTATACTCAATTTCTCTGTTAATATGGACAACCAAAATATCTATTGAATTTTTTTCAAAAAAAAAAAAAAACTTTAGAAAATCAGAACATCTTTTCTTCTAAATGCATCACTAGTTCTTAATTTGTACCCTCAAATGCATATGTTTAGAAATTTTAAAACGTATGGTTCGATATTTTAAGTACTAATTTGAACACTCCTAAGTTTTAGATTAAAAAAAAAAAAAAGTCGCTTTTTTACCTCTATCCCTCTCTCACGTAAGTTTAGCTAACATGTTTTAATTCAAATATAATTCCTTATTCGTATTCCTTAAGATTAAGCACTTCCATGTTTCTTCTAAAATCAAACATTAATAAACGCCACTCTACCTATATTTAATCTTCAAAAAACATATATATATATATATATATATCTTTTTTTTTTCTCTTAGACGAAGGAGCAATCCCTTCCTACAGTGTAATTCTTTTAGTGCCTCTTTTTCAATCTTTTTATTACTCATATGATTTTGATTGTTCTATATGATTTTTAGTTGCTTTTTTCTCTTTTATATTTTTTGAAAATTTTCGAAATAATCTTAAAAAAAAAGAAAAAAGAAAAAAAAAAGCCACAGCAAATGCGTGAAGTGCGTGTGGTGAGGCTAGTGTGTGTGTTTATATATATGGTAAATTGCAAAATTATATATATGGTGTTTATATATATGATAAATTTATATATACGTGTTAAGATTAAGAAACATATTAGAAAGTTGTAATCTATTTTTGATTAATTGTCATGGAAGTACTAGGTAAGTATGAAACTGTTGCAAGCTTACTGTAGCTTACTTCATTTTAGAGAACTAAAATAATTGAATATCAAACTTATACTAAATTTCTCTTTTAATACGGACAGCCAAATTATCTACAGAATTTTTCTCAAAAAAAAATTATCAATAGAATTTTCTTAACAAAAAAGAAAAATATATATATGTATAGAAAACTCGTCCAAAGGTATTTTACTTTAGAAAATCTGAACATCTTTTCTTCTAAATGCATCAGTAGGTCTTAATTTGTACCCTCAAATTCATATGTTTAGAAATTTTAAACAGTATGGTTAGATATTTAAAGAACTAATTTGAACACTCCTAAGTTTTAGATAAAATTTAAAAAAAAAAAAAAAAAAAAAAAAAAACCTGTAGTTTTTTTCCCTCTATCTCTCTCTCACGTAAGATTTGCTAACTTGTTTTAATTAAATGAAAATTCCTTATTCATATTCCTTAAAATTAAGCACTTCCATCTTCCCTCTAAAATCAAACATAAATAAATGCCTCTCTACCTATATTTAATCTTTAATATATATAAATATACATATATCTTCTTTTTTTTTTTTTCTCTTTGACGAAGGAGCAATCCCTTCCAACAATGTATTTCTTTTAGTGCCTCTTTCTAAATCTTTTTATTACAAATATGATCTTGATTGTTCTATATGATTCTTAGTTGCATTTTTCTCTTTTATAATTTTGGAAAATTTTTTACACTAAACTAAAAAAAAAAAAAAAAAAGCCACAGCAAATGCGTGAAGTGCATGTGGTGAGGCTAGTGTGTGTGTTTATATATATGGTGAATTGCAAATTTATATATATTGTGTTTATATATATGGTAAATTTATATATGTGTGTTAAGATTAAGAAACATATTAGAAAGTTGTAATCTATTTTTGATTAATTGTCATGGAAGCGCTAGGTAAGTATGAAACTGTTGCTAGCTTATTGTAGCTTACTTCATTTTAGAGAACAAAAATAATTGAATATCAAATTTATACTGAATTTTTCTTTTAATATGGACAACCAAATTATCTGTAGAATTTTTCTCAAAAAAAAAAATTGTCAATAGAATTTTCTCAAAAAAAAAAAAAAAAAAATTATCTATAGAAAACTCGTCCAACGGTATTTTACTCTAGAAAATCCGAACATCTTTTCTCCTAAGTGCATCTATAGTTCTTAATTTGTACCCTCAAATTCATATGTTTAGAAAGTTTAAATGGTAGGGTTAGATATGTAAAGTACTAATTTGAACACTCTTAAATTTTAGATAAAATTAAAAAAAAAAAAAAGGGTAGCTTTTTTCACTCTATCTCTCTCTCACATAAGTTTAGCTAACTTTTTTTAATTCAATGATAATTCCTCATTCGTATTCCTTAAAATTAAGCACTTCCATCTTTCCTCTAAAATCAAACATAAATAAATGCATCTCTACCTATATTTAATTAGATCCTTGCCCCACAGACAAATCGATCTGTGAAGATAATGCAGTGATTTGACTCTGGATGTATGCAAAATGGTCCACGGTGTGCTGCACATGGGATTCTAGCGTAGTATACAGCTGCTCTACTTTGGCAATGAGGCGATCAAGTCTGTCGGGTCCTCATGCTGGTGCTGAAGATGATGGTTGAGCTGAAGTCTCTGGAGTAGTGGTGAATCTCTCAATTTCCTTCTCTGTATCTCCTCCCTCTTCTTTAACATAATCCCTTGGTTTTTGAGACACACCGGTTTTGGATCCTCTAATATGAGTTATGCTACGAGTCACCGTGTGTGCTCCAATAAGGTAATCTCTTTGCTGTACTGTGAGACCGCTCGGAAATTTGAGCCTTGTCTTTGCAATGAGACCCATGATGAGAGTAGGGAATGGCATGATTGTCCTTGAGTTTCTTTTAGTGATGCTCTTGGTCAGGAGGTGGAAGATGTGTCCACAAATGTCAATCTCTTTGTGTGTGAAAAGATCGTACAAGAAGATTGTCCTTGGAGCGGACAATGTCGTCAGGTTGGTGACCAGATATAGATTGTGGATCATCACATAAGCTAGAGTCATCATCTCCAGATTGAATGGCATTGTGTTCATGGCGGACTTCTTAAGTGTACCACCAAGAATCGTCACCATCTCCTCAATAGAGTCTAAGCGATCATCATACTGGACTGTGATTGGCTGTGAGGGAGGACAAACTTCCAAAAACTCTTAAATGCTTTCCCTTGTAATCACAAACTCTTTGTGTCTCACCCAGCAATTGATGTGGTCTCCATCTACACTAGCATTTGAGAAAAACTCTTTTATGATCTCCGAGTACACAACTCCACTTGGATTCAGCGGTTTTGTCCACGTCCTTTCCTTAAACACTTCATGGATGCAAGTGTCCTCAAGGGTATCCAATTTCACGACCCTTTCAATGATAATTGTGGCTCTTTTGTAGCAGTCATTGTAAGCCAAATCTGCCTCAATAGACTTGAAGTTGTCAAAATCCATGTGAGCACGCTTGGAGGATTTCTTGGTTACTGAATGTTTGGTTGGAGACATCTGCACATGTACACAGAGAATAGAAAAGGAAAACATGTGCAAAAACACAATAACATAACACAAAACTTGATTAGATTCAAGTTAGTCCAAAGCATAAGTATAATTACTTAAAATAGAGCAAAACAAAGTTTAAACAACATGCTATAGGTGCTAAAACATGTAAACATGAGCAAAATGCAAGAAAAATAGCAACTGTGCATGTGCTGTGCATGTGTGTGCAAGAGGTGATGCATAGTGTGTGCCTAGTGGGTGCATGGCATGGCACTGAGGCACAAAATGGGCAAAGTGTGTAAAACACACACCCATTGACCAAAACATGTCAAACATGTTCAATCAAGAGTAAACCCAGGCAATGGAACTTATTTGAGTCCAATTCTACACAAAAATACCATTTGGGCATTTTGTCAAACATAAAGCATGCAACACTACAAAACACCAATGGACAATGGATGAACACATGTAAAAATGCCTTAATACATGATTAAAATGCCACAAGGGGCCAACACAGATACACACAAACTAAATGAGACTTAGCCTAATCAAAATTTTGAAAGAATTTTGCTAAAAATCAAGAATCCCAATCCTTTTTTGAAAAATCCCCAATTTTAAAACCTAAGTAAATTTCTGCATAATCTAAGTGGAAAAAATGAAAAGGATGTTAAGAACATACCTTTGAGATTGATTTTGCAGAGATTTGCTTGAAAGTGATGGGGTTTAAAGTGAAAAATAGTTTGGGGTTGAGAGGGGTTCGAGAAAGGCAAGGCAAGGGAAATGATAGTGTTTGAAAAAACTGTCACAACAGCCTTATAAAACTGAAAACACGCATTTTTCATAGGTTAGGTAGTTGCGAAATTAGTCATGAAAAACACCACTGAAGCACAGAAGCTTTCACCAGAAGCTTTTAGTTGCAAAACAATCGCAATAGCCTCTATATGAAACTTGTGTTTTTCCAGTTTTTGCCTAAAAATCATTTCACAGGAAGAGCTTGGTCGCGAAATAGTCGCGAGACAGTCGCGATACTCTCTATATGAAACTGAGATTTTTAGAATTCCCTTAAATACTTTTCGCGGGAAGCTCTAAGTCGCGAGCTTCTTGCGAAATTGCCTCTAAACCAGTTTTTGAAGAAAAACACAAAAAAGCATTTTAAACAAAAACTTAAAAACATGAAAGTATAAAATCACTTTCAAAAACAAATAAAATACTCAAAAATCTTTTTAGGTTTGATCAGCAAGTAATTGAGCATACACATCACATTTGAATATGTATAATCACACAAATGAAATAAGCATTATTTGAACAAAGTCTTGTGTGTTGTGGGTGAGTATCAAATGTTGAATAGTCCTTAGACCAAAGTGAAGCTTCAATGATCAATTCAATCAAGTCATACACAACTAATACTAAATCGAGTGGTTTATCTCAATTATAGAAATGAAAATATATGACCTCTCACAAGAAAATGATTACAAATCTTAGAAGCTTTTCATTTGGCTTCTGCACAAATCATAACATTTGATCTTTTTGAACAATACATCTCATTTTTGAGATCGGTGCTTGAAATTTTTGATATTTCAATATTAAGAGTTAGCCTTTAGCTTTTTGAGCACCATACATTTCAATTTAAAATTTTGCTTTCCCTTTTTCCTAGTCAAATACTAGTATATGCGACGACTTTTGCAGCTCATCATCTCTTTTCATTTTGAGATTTACATTTGTTGAGCTCTTTAAGCAAAAACATAAAAATAAAGTGGGAAGATATATAGACACAAGTCTATACAAGTATCAAGACTATCAAGACTATTGACGAATCATTCATGACAAGCTTGAAGATCTATTTACAACAATCACACATAGTTTTCAAGATTTCTCCCAAAAAGATATATGTGCATACATAACAAGCTAAGCTCGTAAATGCACTACACCATTAGTACGAAGGTACTAGGCCAAACTCACATGTGATATACACAACATAGGAGATCAAACTTTTTGGAGATTTTTCAATTTTTATGAGTTTTTGAATTTTTGAACACACTCAAAAGCAGAACAAGTAAAGTAAGATCAACAAAAACAAATACAAAACAAAACTTGTAAAAGAAACATGCTATAAACTGGAAGCAATGACACAAATTGAGTTAAGTATGTTATGATGCATGAACCTATGACCCTAAACATTGGAAGTATTAATGCATGGACATAGGAAGCGATCATGCATAAGTACCCTTCTTCACCCACTCTTTACGAGTATGTTAGGTGAGAGCCTTAGATGGCGGGGTATGACGAACATAACTTTCAAACCTTGGAGTGAAGCTAGCAAGGCACAGTGATATGTTTTTCAACATCTCCATAATGTCTCCAATGAGACATCCCTCACTATCTCCCTTAGCTTATACTCTCTTTAGTCTTTTCTTTGAACTTTCTTGACCACGCATATAATCAGCCTTCTTGAGTGCATGAAGCTTGAAACAGTTAGGACTGGTATGCCTTTGTGCACCACAATGATGACACAAATGCTTTACTTGAGGCCCCCTTTGATTTCTGGGTAATGACTTCCCTTTTTCCGTTGGCTTTGCACCAATGGTTCTTTTTACTATAAAAGGGGTCTTAATCTCAGGCTTCACTTCTTTAAGTTTCTCATCATTCTTGGCTGAAACAAACTTCACTTCCTTCTTGGGTTCGCTGCTTGAACTTCCTTCTCCGATATAGCCCAAACCGGTCTTATCATGTGAAGATTTTTTAGAGGAAAATACATTGTCAAGTTTCTTGATCTTAGAGTAAGCTTTAACCAACTCTCCCTTGAGTCTTTCCACTTCACACTTTGCTTCCTTGTGTTGCACAAGAATACACCTATGCTCTCTTCAACCTTTTTCATCTTTTTCACAGCAAGATTTGCAACTTTGGCATATTTGCCACAATCTTCCAGCAGAGAATCATATGCTTCTTGTAGGTTGATTTCCCCTTCATTTTGGCCACGTCTTCATCTTCCGATTCTTCAATTTCCTCATCCTCGGAAGATCACCAATGTAAAGTTGTGATTTACAAATATGTTTTTTTTTTTTGTTGGCTTTTATTCCGTGCCAAATTTGATTGTAAGTTTATTCAATCTTTTGTACCCTGTATTTATTGTGGGATTTGATTGTAAAGGTTGTGTGATAGAGAGAGAGAGAGTGTGAAGACTCAAGCAATTGAAGCCAGAAGATTTCTTGCGAGTAGCTTGCGACTAAGCATCTTGTGAAGTGAAGCATGTGCCTTGCACATGACTGGAATGCAAAGAGTCAGTACAGATGGAGACATTTATGTATCACGAGTAGCTTGCGGGTAAGGCCTTCCTGCGAGACACCCGTGAAACATTTTGTTCTGCCAGACTGTACTATCTGATACACACTTTCTGTACCTACACTATTTATACCCTCATTACCCACAAATGTTAAAGAGTGCTTCTGAGAGAAAACCCTAGTCAAACACCTTGAGAGTTAGAGATAGTCATACCCATATATCTCTACACAAAAGCTTATGGATTTCCTCAACTTCTACCTCTCCATTTCCATACCATTGAGATGTTATTAGCCCAAACACTTACCACACCCTTTTAGAGTGTCAAGTGAGGTTTTGGTGCTACTGGGAAGCATTGGAATAAGCCAAGGATGGCAGATGCAACATGGAGCTTGTTGCAGGATCCGGAGAGCTAGACAAGACACGGTTCCGAGAAGCCTTGTTGGAGTAGGAGCTTGAAGGGCTTAGGTACAGTGGATAGATTAGGCTTGGAGGGTATCTTGCTAACCCATGTATCCTAACTGATTGTCTAGTGGATCAATTACCGCTTGGAGGGTGGCGGAGAGGTTTTTCACCGAGTTCTTCGGTTTCCTCTTCAATAACACATCGGCGTGTTATCTGTGTTTGCATTCTTCTTCCCTACTCTTTTACATTTCATTTTACTGTTGTGTTTATATGAATATGTGTTAGAGTAGCTTGTTTGTTTATCCACTCGCATTTACACTATTCCGCACTTAGAATTAAGTTAGTGTAAAATCTATCGAGCCGTAACTTTAATTTGGGGGTATAAACAGCTCTTGTGTTTTTAACACATTTTCGAGCTACCAACCAAGTTCATCAACCAAGTTGCTCAAATCATTCTTAGAATCAACGGAGACAATTTCCATGAATGCTCTGTAGTTCCCCTCACTGTCACATTCTCCTTCAGTGTTTGAATTTGAACTGTCAGAATCACTAAGAGTAGTGGCAAACACTTTGCCCTTCCCTCTCAAGTAGTTAGGACACTTCTTGAGATGCCCATGGCCATTGCATTCGTAACACACAATTCCTTGAGGGGATTGAAACTTCTTTCCATCTTTCTTCTTAAACTCCTTCCTATCACCCTTGGAGGATGAAAACTTTCCTTTGCTAAATGGCTTCCCACTATTTTTCAAGGAATGCTACCTCCTTCTCCACATCATCTTCTTTGGAGGAGTCATCCATTCTCTCGGTAATGGTTTTGAGAGTAAGAGATTTGCACGTCTTGTGAGAAGGCAATCCCAACTCATATGTCTGGAGAGATCCAATGAGTTCTTGGATTTTGATCTCATCCATATCCTTACTTTCCTCTATAGCTATGACTTTTGCTTGGAAGCTCTCCAGTAAGGACCTCAAAATCTTTCTCACCACCTTAGCATCCTCAATCTTCTCTTCGAAATTAAGCTTAGCAATTACGATTTCATTGAGCTTCCTATAGAATGAATCGAAAGACTCATCGTCACCCATCTCAAGCTCTTTAAATCTGGTGGTAAGCATCTAGAATTTTGTGTCCTTAACTTTCTTGGTACCCTCATAGGTAGTCTCAAGAATCATCCAAGCTTCCTTGGCAGTCCCCATATGCGACATCCTGTGAAACTCATCAGTGGACACACCACAGAATATAGCATTAATAGCCTTACTGTTTGCATTTGCAAATGCAAGAGTTGCCTTGTCCCATTTGGACTTAGTTGTCGTGGGTTTAACATACCCATTCTCAATGGAGTCCTATACCAACTCATCTATAGCACACAAGAAAGCCCTCATATGGACCTTCCAAAAGGCATAATTGCTCCCATCAAAGAATGGTGGGGCATTAAGTGATTGTGACCGGTTCATCACAAAAGGGTCAAGAATCACACTCAGGTATTTAAACCACAGCGAGTGTACCCGCTCTGAAACTAATTGAATGCTTGAAAATATGTTAAAACACAAGAGCTATTTAAACCCCCAAATTAAAGTTATAGCTCGATTGATTTTACTCTAACTTATACTAAGTGCGGAATAGAGTAAATGCGAGCGGATAAACACGTAAACTACTTCAACCCATAATCATTATAACACAAAAGTAAAATGAAAGGTAAATGAGTAGGGAAGAAGAATGTAAACACAAGATAACACACCGATGTGTTATCGAAGAGGAAACCGAAGAACTCGGTGAAAAACTTCTCCGCTACCCTCCAAGCGGTAATGTGGTATATTTGAGATAAATTACCGGATGTTAGATTTTATGGCTTTGGAACTATATTATCAGTGCTCACAGATTATAGTATATAGTTTCAAGGTATTTACTTTGAGAAACTTTGTGTTTCATTATTAAATCATTCTTGTCATGGCATATTATTATTACTGAAAATGAAACTTGCATTTCCCCCACCCCCATTAATTATGCTACTTACTGGGCTCTGTCTCATTCTATTATTTTATAAACTTTTCAGAGTAGGCAACAATCTTTTAAGACAGCTTTTCGGTAGCTAATAGTAGTTAGACTAACTACTAATAGAGGCTGAACTTTTGTAATGGAGATATTAGATGACATATATCTTAGAATAAGCTTGACTCATTCTTTTGTATATTATAGTGGTTGTGACATTATTCCCATTAATGAGACAAGCTGATGATATGTAATTATTTATTCAGACTTCTATTCTTTTGTGGTCAATTGTAATTGTAATTGTAATTATTGCTTAGAGCTTTGACTTATTTTGAGAGTATATATAATGGAATTATTATAATAATTATTAATGTTGGTACTTGATATGATTTATATGGATTGAATTGTCAAAAATGAAAAATCTACAAGTACTTGAGATGTCTTTCTCATGCTTTGGACCCTTTGGGGTTTAGAGCGTGACATATATAGGCACTGAAATTTCCATTTTACATCACCAAACTTCATAAGAAAAATTCAACAACACGTAGAAGTACACTTGAGTTCTATACTTCTATTTAAACGGACTAATCCATAAAGCTCATGAGGTGCAGGCGTGGTGTGATGAGAACTTCAAGTGGGGTGGCTTTCAAGTTTGTGAGTCCAGAGCTCTCAGTCATATCAACCTTTACATTCGAGGGAGTAGAAATGTCATACATGTGTAAAAAACTAGCAAGTGCTAAGTGCACCATTTGAACTCCAAAAGATACTCCAGGGCATATTCTTCTACCACTTTCAAATGGGATATACTCAAAGT
Organism: Quercus robur; assembly: GCF_932294415.1. Lineage (NCBI taxonomy): Eukaryota > Viridiplantae > Streptophyta > Magnoliopsida > Fagales > Fagaceae > Quercus > Quercus robur. The sequence continues at coordinate 7,679,396 of NC_065535.1, read as the reverse complement.
TTTGCCCCTTAAAATCAACATCCTTGTGGGTGTTGAGAAATCTTTCCGTCTTGAACTTTAATGGGTCTGACCATTTGTGATGGTCTGTTTGGATTTTCCAAAGGTTTGGGATTAGCCGGGTGCCTTTTGGGAGATGGTAACCACCTATGGTGCCACGGGATACAAATGTAAAGTCTCTTTAACTATGGCTTGGAGGTTCACCAACTTATTTATGTCCAACTGTTTACAATTCTTTCCTTGCCCACTTGATCGTCAAGCTCATCATGGGCCTTTTTCAATACATGGCGGTTATTCAACAATAGTGATGTTGCCCAAGTTAAGGTTACTACAATGGTGTCATTTCCACCTGCAATCAAATTCTGAAAAATGGAAATTGTTATTCATGTCCAAATGATACTGTGAAGCAAAGCAATCCATATCGTTTTAGTGGTTTAAAAACACAACAATACTCTAGGCATGACAAATTTCATAAATGTTTTCACATTTTTAATATGATAGTTGTAAGGTTGAATTTATTCAACCATCTAATTGGCTTTATTCCGTGCCAAATTTGCTTGTAATTCAGCATTTAGTAACCCTGTATTTAGGTGGGATTGTTGTAAGGGTAGTGAGTGAGATAGTGTGAAGATTGCTCAAGAGTGTGCAAGAAAACAGAGTGTCGCGGCTGGGACTCGCGACTGGTCTCGCGGCTTCAACCCGCCAGAAGATGCACACGTGCCAAGCATGCTGGAAGATGAACAGTCATGCTAGCTGGAGCACTACAGGACAAAACAGGACAACTGGCCATACGGTTAACTCGCGACTGGAACTCGCGACTTAGTCAAGCCGCGAGGTCAAGCCGCGAGCCACCCCTGTTTTGGAAAAACCTGACGTTTCGCATTCCACTCCTCTCCAGTATAAATACCCTTTTAACCCACGTTTGAAAGAGAGCTTCCAGAGAGAATTTTGAGAGAGAAACCCTAAAGAAAAACCAGATTGTTTCACCCACAATCTCTACCTTAGAGTCTCATCAAAATCCCTCACTCTCTTCCTCTCCATTGTCAAATCCTTGAGAGGCCATTATACCAAACCTGGTTCTCACCATTATCATCTCTGTGAGACAGACGTTTGGAGTTCTGGGAAGCAGTTAGGAAGGAGCCAATATTCATTGGTTGATGCTACGGTGTAGTAGCGGAATCCGGAAAGCTAGAAAAGAAAAAGGTTCGGCGCAACCTCGTTGGAGCAAGAAGCTTGGAGGGCTTAGGTGCATTGGGTAGATTAGGCTTGGAGGGTCTATTGCTGTCCTTGTATCCCAACTATATTTTCTAGTGGATTGATTACCGCTTGGAGGGCGGCGGAGAGGTTTTTCGCCGAGGTCTTCGGTTTCCTCTTCGATAACATATCTGGTGTTATCGCTGTGTTTGCATCTTCCTTCCTCTCTATCTCTGCCTTTACATTATCTGCTGTGGTTTATTTTGTTGTGGCTTAGATAGTTGTTTAATCAATACCATGTTATAGCATATGTTAAGTTTCCGCACACTATTGTTTAACATATTGCGTGTGTTGATTAAATTGGTTTTTGGGGGTCTAAACGTTCAAAAGTGTTTTTGTACACGTTTTTGAACTTTCAATTGGTATCAGAGCGGGTACACATCTGTTTGGTTTTATTACCATTGTGTGATCCTTGACTCCCTTTCTTTTTGAGATGGATAGGTCTCAATCCCTTAATGCACCTCCATATTTTGATGGAAGTAACTATGCATTTTGGAAGGTTCGTATGAGAGCTTTTTTATGCTCTATTGATGAATCCGTGTGGGATGCTGTTGAGATAGGTTGGACCAAACCTGAGGCAGCCAAATCCACATGGGATAAGGCAGCTCTTGCTGCATCTAATGCTAACAGTAAAGCACTAAATGCTATCTTCTGTGGTGTGTCTCCAGATGAATTTCACAGGATTTCTCACATTACCATTGCCAAAGTTGCATGGGAGATTCTGGAAACAACTTATGAAGGCACGAAGAAGGTGAAAGATACCAAGTTACAAATGCTGACCACTCGGTTTGAGGAACTCAAGATGAGTGAGGATGAGTCTTTCGACTCGTTCTATGGGAAGTTAAATGAAGTGGTTGTCAGTAAGTTTAACTTGGGGGAGAAGATGGAGGACTCTAAGATTGTAAGGAAGATCCTTCGATCATTGCCGGAAAGCTTCCGTGCCAAAGTAACAGCCATTGAAGAGAGCAAGGATCTTGACGACATCAAGGTGCAGGAGCTGGTTGGTTCTCTACAGACCTATGAAATGTCGCTGCCAAATCAACGGAAGGGTAAATCCATTGCTCTAAAGACCGTTAATGAGAAGGTGGAAGATCAAGGCTCGTCAGGAGAAGATATGGTTGACAAGGATGTAGCCTATCTTGTTAAAAATTTCAAGAAGTTTTTGAAATTCAAAAACAATGGAAAATTTGATGATAAGAGAAATTTCCAAAATTCTGGAAGGGAGAAGAGGGATTTCAAGAGGAAAGATGGAAAAGAATCCCAATCCACACAAGGTGTTACTTGTTTTGAATGCAACGGGCATGGACACTTCAAGAGGGAATGCCCTAATTATTTGAAATCAAAAGGCAAGGTGTATGCCACGACCTTGAGTGATTCAGACTCATCCGACTCAGAATCTGAAGAGAGCTGTGATGGAGAAGGGAACTATTCAGCCTTCATGACTATTGCTCATGTTGAGTCTTCGGATGAATTGAATTTGCTTGTTCAAGACCTTGGAGAACATAGTGAGGATGACTCACTAGGAATTGTTAAAGAATCGGAAGTTGAAGAAGAAGAAAGCACAGCTACCCTTCAAGAAAATTACAACTCACTTTTGGAGAAATCTGGTGAATACACAAGGGTGGCCAAGGCTGCTGTGAGAAAGATGAAGAAGGCTGAGGAGGACTACAAAAGTCTCCTAATCCGGTATAGGGAGGCCAAATGCGAGATTGAAACTCTTAATGGTGAGCTGTCCGAAGCCTACACTAAAGTGAGATTTCTTGAAAGTGAGGTTGTTCAAGCAAATGCAAAAATAGAGAGGGTCACCACCAAGAAGCTTGACGATGTTATATCTTCTCAAAAGAGCTTCTCAGACAAATCCGGACTGGGATATAGCGGAGGAAGTAGTTCAACTGGAAATGTCACCAAAGAAGTGAAGTTTGTCAAAGCCAAAGATCCAGTTGCAGCTGATCCTATTGGTGTGAAGCTTGAGGTGGAGGAGAAGAAGAATGTGGTGGACCAACGGATGCTGAATCATCGTAATCAGTATGTGGGCAGGTCTGAGTCTCGTGCCAAGTCACGTCCTCGACCACAAAGAGGTCCTAGAGGAATGTATGTGTGCCATTATTGCGGACTTCAAGGGCACACTCGACCGAATTGCCAAAAGCTGAGAGCAAAGAACAGTGCTACTCCTCAAAGGTCAGGAGGACCAAGAATTGATAGGAGAACTTGGGCAGGGGATCAACCTAGAGAGCAAAATGGAGATCCCGGAATGATGGACGTGATGAAGATGATTGGTGCTTTCACCAACTGCTTGGAAAGCTTCTCACGAAGGTTTGAAAGCCCTAACTCCCGTACCCAATCCTTTAAGGAAATCACCCCAAACGCAAGTGACGTGTGGGTGAAAAGGGGTACTCATGCATAAGCATTACAACATGTCCATGCATTAATACTTCCTATGCTTTGTGACTATGTTTGTCTGGTATGCTTGCTGTTTTTGTTTGATTTTGGTTGTTTGTTTGTGAATATTTCTTAATTGTGTTTTATCAATCTTTTTGTTTCTTGAGTCAAAAATCCAAAAATCACATAAAGAATTTGAAAATCAAAACTCTTGATTGACTTTGTTGAGTTTTTGTCTTAAAACTCGTTTTGCCTTGTACCTTTGTGCTAATGGCTTTGTGCATTGTCGAGCATTGCTTGTTTTTCATGCACTCATATCACTTTGGGAAAAATCTTGAAATCTATGTGATTGTTGTAAATAGATCTTCAAACTTGTCATGAATGATTAGTGAATGGTTATGTTGATCTTGAAACTTGCATAGACTTGTGTCTATATCTCTTCCCACTTCTTATATTTTTTTTGCTACAAAGAGCTCACTAAATGTAAATCTCCAAATGAAAAGAGATATTGAGCTGCAAAAGCCTGTCGCACATTCTAGTATTTGACTAGGAAAAAGGGTAAGCGACTTTATATTAAAAGTGAAATTTCTTTCAAAAAAGGCCAAAGGCCTATTCTTCAAAGAAAAATGTTGTCTATCCCTCTCACAATGAGAGATGATTGCCTCAAAAGATCAAATGTTATGGCTGTTAGTGGAGTCAAATGAAAGGCTCCAAGTTATGTTATCAAGTTGTGTGGGAAGTCATATATTCATATTTCTATAATTGAGATTGGTCACATGATCTAGTGCTAATTGTGTATGCCTTGGTTGAATTGATCATTGAAGCTTCTCATTAGACAAAGGACTATTTCATTGTTGATATCCACACACAACACACAAGTTTATGTTTGATAAATGCCATATTCATTTGTGTGATTGTACTTGATAAAATGTGTTTTCACATACTCAATCTTTGTTAATTCAAGCACAAAAAGATTTTTGAGTGTTTTAGGTGTTTTTGGAAAGTGTTTTGCTGAAAAAATCTGAAAAATTTCAAAAATACAGTTTTGCCCTGTTTTGGCGGCTCAGTCGCGGGTGTGTCAAGTCGCGAGCCTCAGTCGCATCTTCGCTGGTCAATTTTGGCGACTTGTTCGCGAGTGGAAGGTCCAGTCGCGAGATTCACTCAGAGATTTTCGCGGCTCAGCTCGCGACTCACTCGCGGGTAGACCTTCCAGTCGCGAAAAACACTTAGACAAATTTTTCAAAATTTTCCTCTTGAGTGCTTTGGCGGCTTGATCTGGCGACTGTGTGGCGACTTGAACCAGTCGCGAAAATCGCGTGTTTTGCAGAAACAGGAGCAGTTTTTTAAACTTTTTCAGTTTTTCCCTCGAATTTTTGTAACTGTTCATCTTCTCTCTAAACACTCTCCCTCCCAAACACTCCGTGCTCCCTTTTCCAATCTCTTGTGTTGCATCCTTACAGCCCAAAATCGTCGAGTTCCAGGTATGGGTTTTCTGATTTTCACTCTTTTCTACTTGATTTTGTGCTTTTACCCTTGATTTTTCGCATTTGATTGTGTTTTTGACATGGGTTTGTGGTTCGGTCTCTGCTCTTTGTTCTTGCTTAGCTTGTGGATTCTGTTGTTATAGGTTGTGTTTATGATAGTCATTGTCCTATTGCTCTTGTGCTTAGCTAAGTTTTCCTTTCATATTCAATCTGAACTTTGAGCTGTTGAGATGTTACTATTGGTTCTGTTGAGGTTGTGAGTTTTTCCTTTGCAAGATGTGCATGTCTTTGTTTGATAATCTGTGGGAAGACCATGTTAGGTTCTATATATTATTTGTTTGTCATATCTTTTTTTTTTGCCTCAATGTCCTTCATCTGCCTTCAGGATGGCTTCACCATGTTGTTCATGTGTTTCCTATCCTAGGATTAGTTTATCTATATGGTTGAACTAAATTGCTTGCTGGTTAAATGTTTGAAGTTCACATTGTTTGATTGATATCTTTCTCTGTTAAATACATGGTACTAACTGGTTGTGCACATATATTGTTATATGTTGTTGTGGCCTTTTCTGATTGTTCACAGATGGCCCCTTCACCCCAGAAGAAGAAATCTACTGCGAAGAAAGCTGACAAAAGACTTAAGATGGATCCTAGATTGTTTAGGTCAGTTCATCATTTTGAGAGATACAAGGATAACTTCTTGAATGCAGGAATCATTCAAGAGAGATTTGTGGATTTGGATGATTTAAGGCAAACTTTTATTCCCAGTTGTTTTGAAGGAAGAGGATGGGACAAACTTTTAAGTGATTTTCCTTTGGTGTGTGAACCTCTGATTAGAGAATTTTATTCAAATGCTGTGATAAAGGAGAATGAGTTAAATTGCTGGGTTCGAGGGAAAGAATTCATCTTGGATGCACATGTCATAGATGATGTACTAGGGCTTGAGGGTTTGGATGATGAGGAGTTTGTCAATTTCAAGGATAGGAGTGTCTCTATTGAAACAGTTCAACAGAGAATAGGTGGGCAGAGAGAAGGGAAGTGTTTGAATACCACTGCCTTTCCAGTGGACATGAGGGTTCTAACCATAATCATGATGTTTAACCTTTATCCTATTAGGAAGTTGACCACAATCAATTGTGCTAGAGCAATTTTTCTGATGGATCTCAAAGAGAAGAACTTCATAGATATAAGTTCCCACATCTTTGACATCATTGTGGATGAGACAAGAACAACATCTAGACCAAAACTGATCTTTCCTAGTCTCCTAATGAGGATTTTTCGAAGGAAGGGTGTTCAAATTCCTCAAGACATCAGTCACATGTCTACACCCTCTGCAATCAACAAACTTACCTGCAAAAGGATCAGTGTTAGGCTTCCAGGAGAAGAAGATGAAGGTGATGAAGGAGAGGAAGTCCCAATGGAGACTGATGCAGAGACAGCAGGGCATGCATCCACCTCAACACCAAGGAGGAGTGGCAAGAGGTCCAGAGCTTCAACTTCTGCAGATGCACCTCCAGATGCTTTCCAGATCATTCTGGAAAGGCTTGATGGGATCAGGGCAGTCCAGACTGAGCATTCTGACAGAATGAGAGCCATGCAAGACCAGATTGATGTCTTGGCTGCTACACTTGACAGCTTCACAACTCAGCATGACCAGTGACCCTTTGGCCATTCCATGTCAAAAAGGGGGAGAGAGTTCATTGATAATTGAAGCAGAAAAGCAGCTCTTGAGGGGGAGTAATTTGTTGAGGGGGAGTAATTAGTGTTTTTATATTTTTTTGTTTGTTTGTTTTTAATACACTGGGATTTGGTGTATAAACTGTTTCTAACTCTTTTCATATATTCTTGGATAAAACTTTTATATATGTTTGATGATGTTATTCAGGTATTTGTTGGTTTGTACCCATATGCTTTTGTAAGCTTTGAGGGTTTATGTTTTATGCATAGCTTTGTAGGCCTTGTGGTATGTACCATGCTTAAGTGCAGCCTTTATGCTATGTGAAATCAGTATTTTAAATCCAAAAGTTCTGCATTGTGGTTTATGTACTGTCACTCTTGTGCCCTTGTAGGATTGTTCCTAGATGCATATGCCCTGTGTGCTATGCATTGGTTGAGTGTTGTACATACAAGTGTCTTGCCTTGTGCTTGTTAACTTGTATGTCCTTGTGTTCATTCCAAGTGTGAATGAACACTGTGATCACTACCTTGTGGTGTTCACCTGGTTGATCAAGCCATGGTTTGTTTATTAACTTCATCTTATGCTTGATCTCATATTGCCTGTTTCATATGCATTTATAATTTTCTGCTTACAATGATCATGGTGTATTGTTGTGTTTCAGGAGTTTATGTTCATATGATTCAAGTGCTTCACAGCTTCTAGAATTAGGTGTGAGTGAGTTTTGATCAACTGTTCCCAACTCACATGTTAAGTCTAGAGTCTGTTTTAGGGTTTTGTCACGGAATAGCCAAAGGGGGAGATTGTAAGGTTGAATTTATTCAACCATCTAATTGGCTTTATTCCGTGCCAAATTTGCTTGTAATTCAGCATTTAGTAACCCTGTATTTAGGTGGGATTGTTGTAAGGGTAGTGAGTGAGATAGTGTGAAGATTGCTCAAGAGTGTGCAAGAAAACAGAGTGTCGCGGCTGGGACTCGCGACTGGTCTCGCGGCTTCAACCCGCCAGAAGATGCACACGTGCCAAGCATGCTGGAAGATGAACAGTCATGCTAGCTGGAGCACTACAGGACAAAACAGGACAACTGGCCATACGGTTAACTCGCGACTGGAACTCGCGACTTAGTCAAGCCGCGAGGTCAAGCCGCGAGCCACCCCTGTTTTGGAAAAACCTGACGTTTCGCATTCCACTCCTCTCCAGTATAAATACCCTTTTAACCCACGTTTGAAAGAGAGCTTCCAGAGAGAATTTTGAGAGAGAAACCCTAAAGAAAAACCAGATTGTTTCACCCACAATCTCTACCTTAGAGTCTCATCAAAATCCCTCACTCTCTTCCTCTCCATTGTCAAATCCTTGAGAGGCCATTATACCAAACCTGGTTCTCACCATTATCATCTCTGTGAGACAGACGTTTGGAGTTCTGGGAAGCAGTTAGGAAGGAGCCAATATTCATTGGTTGATGCTACGGTGTAGTAGCGGAATCCGGAAAGCTAGAAAAGAAAAAGGTTCGGCGCAACCTCGTTGGAGCAAGAAGCTTGGAGGGCTTAGGTGCATTGGGTAGATTAGGCTTGGAGGGTCTATTGCTGTCCTTGTATCCCAACTATATTTTCTAGTGGATTGATTACCGCTTGGAGGGCGGCGGAGAGGTTTTTCGCCGAGGTCTTCGGTTTCCTCTTCGATAACATATCTGGTGTTATCGCTGTGTTTGCATCTTCCTTCCTCTCTATCTCTGCCTTTACATTATCTGCTGTGGTTTATTTTGTTGTGGCTTAGATAGTTGTTTAATCAATACCATGTTATAGCATATGTTAAGTTTCCGCACACTATTGTTTAACATATTGCGTGTGTTGATTAAATTGGTTTTTGGGGGTCTAAACGTTCAAAAGTGTTTTTGTACACGTTTTTGAACTTTCAATAGTGATTAGTGCAAAAATACTTTCATGACTGCTATGATATCTCTTTTATCATACATCAATCATGTGAAATTTATTGTGTATTTAGACATATTGTTTAGATCATAACTCATATCAACTTATTATTTTCTCATTTTTAAGAGAGGAAGCACGCATACCAAACATGTGGCTTTGTTGACTGTGTCAGGATCATAACCTCCTAGGTCTGCTCCATCAGTGACTGAAAGCATTACGTCCATGAAATCTTGCTCTTTAGTTTCACCGTAGACTCTCTTTCGCTTATGCTCTTCCTACCATTCCCCAAGAATGTTGTCAATATCTTTTGCAGTTCTCTTCATGGCCTTTTCATGTCCACCCCAAATCCAACCACCTAAGATATGGAATTGCATCCGACACCACAAACAAACCTAGTAAATTAAAGAAATCCCGCACCGCCTTTTGGCAGCACCATGCCTCTTTTTCATGAACAACATCATGATTAACACCAAAGTACTGCTTTCCAGCGATCATTCTAAGAATCACGTTGAGACTCATGTCCCCAAACCATTGCTTCAACTCCACTAAAATTTGGCCTGGCCCGTTCTTTTCCTAGGTCCAAAGTTTGTATAGACCTTTCAAGAACAACTCAACTTCAGAGACTCGAATATAGGCAAGCTGGTCAAGCCGACGGCGACGGGTTGATAGTAGCTCTAACGTGATTACTTTACGCAATTCACGCCAATAGGGACCATGGGGTGCAAATCCAAACATGGCATAGTTATAGCCCTTGTGTTTTGCGGCTACTAAATTGGGTCACGATGACACGGCCAAGTCGTTTTTGGTGAAGCACTCTTTGGCCATGTCCCAACTGCTCACTACCAAAGCTAGATGCAATCCAAGCTTGATAGTAAAAAGTGGTCCGTACTTGTCAGCCATGCTCCCAAAGTTAGGTGAGGAGGTTGGGTTCCCCCTAACAGAGGGAGGTGACCAATTACAGGCCATGCACCAGGAGCAATAGGTACTGTTTTGGCTAAGCCAACTCTTGACCTCTTTAGAAGATAGAGGGAGAAAAGAATTATAGCAATAAGTCCAGCTATGGCAGAATATAGGGAAGGTGAAAGAAAATCCATTTTAGGCTAAGGTTGTTGGTGTAGCATCTCGTGAGTTAAAAAAAAAAAAAAAAAAAAAAAAAAAAAAAAAAAGAAAAGAAAGAGTAAGTCAGAATTTTGTGGACCACAAGTGCCCCCACCTAACCCCACTACCCATCATTCTCATCCACTCAATTTCACCCACATCTCCTCTCTCTTTTGGCCGGCTCTCTCCTTTCTTTCTTTCTTTCATTTTCTCTCTTTCCTTTTCATTTTGTTGAAACACATACACACTCACCCGCCAACCTCCACTCCAAAATACACTATCTCACCATCATTTTTCCGGCAAGATCACCGGAAAAATACTTAGGAACTCCAAAGCATCTTCATTATTTTATTTGAGGTAAAAGTTCAAATTTTTTTTTTGATGAGTATTATGTTCTTGTTTGAGGTTATTTTACTCAAGCTTTAATAATGTTATTCATGTGATTTAAGAGCTTTGGAAATGATATTCATATGTTTATATGTATGGATTTTGGTCTTGGTGGATGTATTTGATGAGTGAGTTCATGACTTTTAAAATGATGGTTATCTAAGGCTTGTTTTGGTGAAAATTTAGAGGTTTTGAGTTATAATATGTGATAGATGATGAATATAATTTTTATTGATTATTTGGAGCTAGTTAAAGATTTAAATTGTTTGTCTTGGAGAAAATTATGATTTTGGTGTCATGGGTCACTTGATGATGTTATAAAAATCTTGTGGGAAGCACTTGTAAAGTGTGGAGGTTTTGATGTTAGATATGACACCTTGAAAGATTTATGAGTATAAATGGGAGTCTATGCCTTGCAAATTAAAGTGTTTTGAGAAATTTTGGAAGTAGAATACATTACATGTGAGGTTGAATACTAGGCTTGCCTAATTGAGTTCTTACTTGGCAATTCCTAATTTGTAGTTAGATACAATTTCAAGCTTTGTGCTCATTGTGATAGATTTGCTTGACATTGTTTAGGTTCTAGCTAATCTCCCCTTGGAGCTTGGAGAATTAGGATTTTGCGGTTGCAAGGTAAGTAGCTTTTTAATGGGTATTTTTGAAAAATAACCATATCTTATAAATATTGTTTTTGAGTCAAACACATTTTGGAAAATGATATATATGGATATATGCTTTCTTAAAAGTATTGTGTTGTGACCCTTACTATATATGAAAAATGCATCATATTTGATATTACATTTGGGGAAATGCATGAATTGTTATATGGAAAAATGAGCATCTTTTAATTAATCTTTGATAAGAAAATCATTGATTTTATGGTGTATTGAAAAGTTAAAGATGCTTATCTTGTCTTGTATTATTTGAGAAATTGTTAAAAAATCTTTTGATAGGAATGAAGTTTGAAAACCTTACAAACTTTGTAGAAGTTAGATTATTTAAGGTTTTTTGAAACTATTTGGATATGAACTATGCGTTTCAAAGTAAGGTAACCTGTGAGTTTATGTGATTTTAGCCCTATGCCATGTGTGATTTCCCGGTGATCACCCGATTTGATTTCCGTAGTCTTTGTGACAATGGAATCAAATTTAGGTCAGTGCCTTTTCACTTTGGATGACGCGTTCTTCCCTGCTGTCCATGGGGGGAAGAGGTTCCTTGATTGTGTGTGGGTGAGGCTGCTGTCCATGGGGCCAAGAGACCACATACAAGAGAGGTCTTATTTGACGCGCTCTCTCTGCTGCCCATGGGGGGAGAGAAAAACCTTGAATGTATGGGTGAGGCTGCTGTCCATGGGGCCAAGAGTCTGCATACCAGAGAGGATAATATCATGCCAGTTGTGAATGGGTGGATCCCCTGACCGGTCTATATGGTAGTGTGGTAGATTTGTGATAATTTATCTTATGTTAGATATTATGGTTTTAGAAATTATATTGTTGATACTCACAGATTATGGTATATAGTTTCAAGGTATTTATTTTGAAAAACTTTGTGCTTCATTATGTAATCATTCTTGTCATATTATTATTATTGAAGATGAAACTTACATTTCCCCCACCCCCATTATTGTGCTACTTACTGGGCTTTGTCTCATTCCATTATTTTTATAAACTTTTCAGAGTAGGCAACAATCTTTTGAAACAGCTTTTTTGGTGGCTAATAGTAGTTAGACTAACTACTGATGGAGGCTGAATTTTTGTAATGGATATATTAGATGGTGTACATCTTAGACTAGGCTTGACTCATTCTTTTGTATATTATAGCGGTCATGACTGTATTTCCACTGATGGGACAAGCTGTTGTTATGTAATAGTTTTATTCAGACCTCTATTCTTTTGTGGCATATGGTCCTTGTAATTAATGCTTAGAGCTCTGACTTACTCTGAAAGTATATTCTATGGGATTATTATGATAATTCTTGTTGTTGGCACTTGATAAAAATTTGGTGGATTGAATTGTCAAAAAGGAAAAATTTACAGGTACTTGAGACGTCTCTCTCATGCTTTGGACCCTTTGGGGTTTGGGGCGTGACAGTTGGAGTCCTATATATGGATATCTTTCTAATGAAATCTGTAAGCTTTTACAGACAAATATTTAGCTGTTCAGGGCATTTTGTGGATTAGCTTTTATTTTGGTACCATTAAGCTCTCAGGGTGACTTAAGGTTGCAATAGCCAAATCAATATTAACCTAACCTTATCGTATTTAACTACCCAGTTTAGAATTTTGTACACTTATATCAGTTAAGTTTACTTAAGAGATAAAAAAAAAAACCAGTTCCATGTCTTATCTATACTAGTATGAAATATATAATTATAATATATACAACGCTTCAGTTTTTGAATGTGTTAATTCTATTTGCTGATGGATATCATAGTCTTGGTCATCCCCGTTGCAACAAATTCTTACTTCAAATAAGCTATAGTGTTCGGGCAATAGTTGATGGCATTATGTCATGTCTGTCAATTAGAAAAAATCTAGTTATTTGTCCTTGTTTGTAATGAACTCTATTGGTTCAACACCTTTGGATATGCTGTTTTTAGCATTGTTTGGGGTCCTTCCTCAGTGCCAAAGTGAAGGTCACTGATACTTTGTATTATTCTTTGATAGTTAATTTAAATATATGTGGTATTTTTCCTATTCTTTCAACTCTGTATTTGTCACCTTCTTAATTTCCAAGCTTGCTTGAGAAAGAGATGAGAGAATAAAGGCAGTGTAAATTCTAAGGAGAGAAAATAATAAAGGAAAAGGTGGAGCCAAATAGCTGGTTCAACCATATTGTGTAAAACACAACTTTTATTATATATATATATATATAGTATACTAGTATTATATTAGTGTGATGCAAAGATAAATTTAAATTCATATATAAACTAAAAAAAAGGTAATTGAATTTAAAGAATAAATAGGTTATTTTTTATATTTAAAAAAAATTAAGTTACATGGGGAAAATCATGTAAAACTAAATTATTATTGAAAACAAAATTTATAATATTTAATTATAAAAATAAATAATGAAAAAAAAAACCTTTTGAAAATCTTCTTATTTAGTTTTAATCAAAACAGTATTGTAAAATTTGTAAAATTTAAAAAAAAAAAAAAATTGTTAGTAGAGTTTTACTTAGTGTGTGTTTGGTTTCAAATTAAAAAACTAGTTTATTTTACTATTCAGTTTATTTTTGCTACTATTTATGGGCTCCACTACACTTTTGGTACTATTCATGAGTCTGACTTTACTATTTCAGCTAAGTTTTACCTTTATTTACAATATTATCAACAAAAGTTTTCAATTTCAGCAAAATAAGGGGATTCCAAACAAATCCTTAGAGCAATATGTTTGTGATTTTATTGCATTTGTTGCATGTCACTTGGTGTAAGAGCATTCTCATCAAAGGTGTTAAAAATGCTAAATGCTATGTTTTTAGCATTTGTAACACCTCAAATCATAAAAAACATACCTACAATAAAGATGCTAAATGCTAAATATTTTAACATTTAACTACAATGAGTTGTTATTGATAACAGCTCATTGTAGCTGGATTGTAAACAAAAAAATATTTTTTTTATTCCTTCTCTAATCTCTCTCATTATTCTCTTCTTTCTTTTCTTCTTTCTTTTTCTCTCACAGGTCTGGCTTCTTCTCTCTTTTCTTCTTTCTTTTTCTCTCACTAGTCTTGCTTCTTCTCTCTTTTCTTCTTTCACCGGCATCAACGACTAAAAAATGATGGTGGTAGTGGTGGTGTTGAAGGTTTTTTTTTTTTTTTTCCTTCTTCGATGGTGGTTGTCTTGGTGGATTGCTTGGGTTTTTATTTTGTTTTATTTTATTTTATTTGGAGGTAACTTGTGAGTTTGATGGTGGTTCTTTTGGCTAATAACGTTGGTCTATTTTAATGAGTTTTGTGGTGGGTTGTTGATGATGGTGGTTGTTATGGTGGTGATTTTGTTTTGGGTTTTTTTATCGTGGGTTGTCGCTGCCACAATGGTGGTGGTGGGGGCTAATGGTGGTTGTTTTAGGTTTTTTGCAGTGGGTTGTGGTTGCCACAATGGTGCTGGTGCTGGTGAATGTGGCTGGTGGAAGTTCCAATTTGTGGGTTTTTGGCGGTTCCGGTTTGTGTTTTTTTTTTTCCCCTCTAGTGGTGGTGGCCGGTTGCAAGAGTTTTGGGATTGTGTTTTGGTTTTGGTTTTGGGTTTTTTTTTTTTTTTTTTTTTGGTGGTTAAGGGTTGAGGTTATGGGTGGTGGTGGTGGCTGTGGCTGTGGCTGTGGCTGTGACTGTGGGCGGTGGTGGCAGTGGGTGTTGGCAGTGGGTGTGGGTTTGTTGGTAGTGGAAGAGATGAGATTGAGAATAAAAAATAATAAAATTTTAATGAAGTAGTAAAAAATATAAAATCTTTGATGTTGGGTGTATTGTAAAGTGAATTGTTAAAATTGATAAAGTAGGTTTTTGAGATGCTAAATGCTAAATTTTTTGAAATTTTTGATGAGAATGCTCTAAAGAGAAATCTTTGTAGTTACTTGTTGTTTAAAAAGAAAACTACTTAATCCAATCACAGTTTGCAATACCTAACTTTTATTATATAGTAAATTTAGTATGTATTACGGACCGAATTTTTAATAATTCAAAAGACCGTGGCCGTGGCCACTTAAAGTTTAATTTTATTTTTAAACAGTATATAGAGATATAAAATTCAAAGGTTAGGATAAAAAAAAAATAAAAAATAAAATCCTACTCTCCCCCCTTCCCTGCCAAAAATTTAAAATTAAAACTCAATCCAACCCAAAAAATAAATCGATCACATAGCCCATTCCTATGTTCAATGGCCCTTTCCAAAACAAAAACACATTTTTACATAACAAATCTCTAAGTGTTACTAATATCAATTTACTTGGCATATATATATATATATATATAATGACCTTCGGTTATTTGGTAGGCAAAATTCAAATCTATCTTCTTCTTTTTTTTTGTTTTGTTTTGTTTTTTTTTTTTTTTTTTTTGAGAAACAGTTTCAAATCTACCTAAATGATTCATAAATATGATAAAAGGATATTAGACATATTAGAGCATATAATATTGAGGTTAAGGAGTTTCAAGCTTTAGTTGGTGTATTTTGGGTCTTTTTTTAGAGTAACGCTAGGGAAATATAATAGTGCACAATTTTGTGCCACAACTCATCATATGGGTGAGTTGTGAATAGTGGAGGTGTGATGGTGGGCCATGTGGAGACACACTTTCACTATTCACAACTCGCCAAGACGTGACAAGTTATCTATGACACAAAATTGTGCACTACTATGTGTACCTAACATTACTCTTTTGTTTTTTAGTTACGAGAATAGTAGAGGAAGAACTAGATAAGATATACAACATCTATTGATTGATGCTGATAGATTAGGTAAGAAAATATCTCCTCCGTTTTTCCTTCCTTTGTCTTTTTTCATTATTTTCTTTTCCATTATTAGACGGTGACAAGTACAATTGATTGTTTAACAATATACTACCAAGTACCAATCACAATCTTATCGTCAAAATTTTCTATGGACAACACAATAGAAAGGATTCTAAGATAAAGAGCAATTAAATTAGTCTCTCTAATATATATATATATATATATATATGGTTCAAAGATAAAAATTTATTTATTTTTGTATTTTAGTCAATCACTTTTTAAACAATCATATCATATTCATTATTCTATACTTTATTTTTTTCAGTTTGGTAAAATATTTTTTTATTTATTTGATCTATTAATTTCAGTTATCAAAACATAAAAAATAAAAAGAATTTTGGTATCATTTTTCTACTTTAAGAAACAGCTAGCAAGAGACCCCAATGTGATTGCATTATGTCCCAAGCATGATAACTGTTAAGTTATGATTTTTCTCATAACATTAGTGTTGGCTTATTCCATGACAAAAAGTATTGTAATTGCATAATTTTTTTTTTTTTTTGTGGGATTTATTTGTATTGGATTTAGTATTAAGTGGTAGAGATTTGATCAAAACAGCTAAAAGTCACATGACGAGCACATGCCAGAAGCTGAAGAGTCAAGTGCCAGCTGTGGAAGTTGAAGAGTCATGTGCTAGCTGTGCCAGCTGTTTTCGTGACTCAGGTGACCTGCGAGTGACCCGCGAATTTCACTGGTTAGAGGATTTTTTAGTGTGACCTATTTGCCCATCACTTATACTATATATACCCTTATTACCCACAGAAATGACAAGGAGCCTATTGAGAGAAGAACCTGTTAGGTTCTAAAGACTTAGGATTTTATGTATTTAGAATTCTAATTTGTATTGTTTGCAAACCATGATCAAAACAATGTGTTTAGAAGTGTTTTAGACTAGCTCAAAGTTGTACATTTATATAAAGTTGGAATCGAGTTAAAGCAGGAAAGCATTGTGCCTTTCGGCCTGACTCGATCGATCGAAAGACAGGCTCGATTGATCGAAGCTCGAGCAGAATGATTTTTTGCAGATTTTTCCAACTCAGCCCTAAGTGTTTTAAAATGTTTTTAGGGTTTCTTATTTGTCCTAAGTATAAAAGGCAAACCCTAGCCACGTTTTAGTGTTGCTCATTATTGCGGTTTGTGTAAATCTCTTGTAAGATCTAGAGGAGCTTTCCTTTACACAAACTTAGGGTTTTCAAGAAGACGATTTATCTACACCTTGATGATCAATTTAGTTGCTGCCATTGAAGCTTAAAGAAAACACAAGCGGGTGTGTTTGTATCTGGTGGTGAATCCAAGAAAGAAGGAGTCCGTGGATTCGGAGCTTGCACGTGGTCGTGTCAGTAAATTCTACTAGTTGGTAGCAATAAGAAGTCGAGCGTGGGGGCTTGTAAGTCTTATTGTATGAACTTCGATTCTTTCAAGATAGTGGATTCAAGTTTACCTTGAGGATAGTTAAGTCAAATTCTCCCCAGGTTTTTACCAGTTTAGTTTCTTAGGTGATCATATCTTGTGTTATTTATTTTCCGCTGCTTTGCATGATTTGATTTTTGTTATTGTGATAACCTAGACTTGTTTAATTGGACTAAGTAACAACTTGGCTAAATTACCTAGGTTAAATCAATTGTTTTAAGGGGTCTAAAAACTATCAAGTGGTATCAGAACGGGTAGCTCTTTTGTTGTTGATCCTTTGATCACTGAGCTGATCCTTGACCCCTATTGTCATGGAACACGGACACTCTCTAGTTATTCCTCCTCACTTTGATGAGAATAATTATGCTTATTGGAAAGTAAGGATGAAAGCATTCCTGAAATCCATTGATGAGAGAGTGTGGATCTCCGTTGAATACGGATGGGAGAAGCCCACTACTCCTGTTAGTGAGTGGGAAACTTCTCAAAAAGAAGCAGCTGCGTTTAATAGCAAGGCTATGAATGCGATCTTTAACACTGTTTCTATGGAGGAATTTAAGAGAATCTCTAACGTTGAGGTTGCTCATACTGCTTGGAATATCCTCCAGACTGTGCATGAAGGCACAAAGGCTGTCAAAATCAATAAATTGCAGCAATTGACTTCTAAATTTGAAAGCATTAGGATGTCTGATGATGAATCTTTTAATGAATTCTATGCTAAATTGAATGATATTGTTAATTCTGCTTTTAACTTGGGTGAAATCTATGATCAACCTAAAATTTTTAGGAAGATTCTTAGATCTTTAACTGAAGACTTTAGATCCAAGGTGACTGCCATTACTGAAAGCAAGGATGTGGACTCCATCCCTGTTGATGAACTTGTAGGATCTCTTCAATCTTATGAGTTGGATCTACCCAAAACTACCAAATCCAAATCAATGGCTCTAAAGTCAGTTGATGATGTTGAAGGTGGTGGATTTGATGATGAGCTCTCTGCTACAGAGATTGCCTACCTTGCCAAGAACTTTAGAAACTTTCTCAGGAATAGTAATAGAAAGGCAAGAGGCACAAACACTACTGAACCTAGAAACTTTAGGAAGCATGATCCCACTAAGGTTAACAATAATGATAAACCTAGAGAAAAAGTAGGTCAATCTTTTAATAATTCTTTGGGCTTTCAGTGTTTTGGATGTCAAGGGTATGGACACATGAAATCTGAATGTCCTACCTATTTGAAGTCTAAGGGAAGGCTATGGCTGTAACCCTTAATGATGGTGAAGTTTCTGATAATGAGTTTGAATGTGATGAGGATGGAAACTTCATTACTTTCACCGCTACTGCTGTAATCGATGAGAGCATATCTATTAAAGAGAACCTTTTTGATGGGGAACTCTCTGAAGATGCAGATCTTCAAGAGGCCTATAATAAATTTTGCAAAGTTGCTGCAAAGGATGCTATGACTGTTGAACTTGGCCTGAAGAAAATTGAATCTCTTGAGCTTGAAAAGAAGAGTTTGCTTGTTAAACTGTTTGATGCTAATGAACTTTTGAACAATGTGAAAACTGAGAATATGCTTTTGCTTGATAAAGTTAAATCTTTGGAACTTGATTTATCTGTTGCTAGATCTGCTAGTTCTAAACTTGATCAAATGCTGAGTGTTCAAAAGTCTTCTTCTGACAAAACTGGATTAGGTTATGTTGAAAGCATCTCTGTGTCTACTCCCCATTCCACAAAGTTTGTTCCTTCATCTTCTTCTTCTGAACCTTCCGGGAGTGAGATAGTGGGTGAAACTGTCAAACCCCCTATGAGTGAGGTTGTTAAACCCATAGAAGGTTCATCATCTAGGAAGATTAGGGTTTATCTGAAAGAGTCTAAGTCTAAGAAGCCTACCCTATCTAAGGACAAGACACATGATAAGCCTACTTGGGTTTGTCACTTTTGTGGAAAGTATGGACACATTCGTCCAAACTGTTACAAGCTGCAAGCTGCAAAGAGAGCAAACAAACCAAAAGTACATGTGCCTCAAGCACAAGATCCTATGGTACTTATTGGTGAATTGGTAAAGGCTTTAAACCTTTATTCCAATCTTCGAGTTGGTAATCACTCTCATGTGAATAAGAACTCCAATGCTCATGGTGCATCTAAAAGGTTTTGGATGCAAAAGACTCGAACTAACTGAGTCTTTCTGACATGGTCCTTGTGCTTCATTGCTCTACCCTTTGTGACCATTATTTTTTTGGTTTTGTTGTGTTTTTTTTTTTTTTCTAGGATTTGCATTGCATAACATTCATGCATTTCATTCTAAGTTTTTTTTATTAAAAAAAAAAAAGGAAGTAAAAGGAAGCAAATTTTGTTTTGTACTATTCTTCTTGGTTTTTGAGAACAAGGTTAGTCAATTTATTTTCACATAACATGTCTTTTGTACCTTGTTTAGCTTTGATGAGCTTACTTATTGCACTTTACTAGTTGAAGCTTTGTAATGCATGTTGTGTGGGAAAGATGTTTATGGTTTTTTATTACACTGTCTTAATCTTGAAGTCACATGTTTTTGAATGTTGGACTTGAACTTTTAGAGAAAGACATAAATAACCATCTCATGAACACCTTAGTGCATATCATGAACACCTTAGTGCATATCATAAGATTTTGTGCTTGAGAAAGTGTAGCACATGCACAAAAAGAATATAAGGTGAAGCCTCGGTTTAAATTGCTTAATTCTTAAAATCAAAATTGGTGTGTACTATTAGGCTTGATGCCAAACTCACATGACTTAAAATTGATATGTATATTATGAGGCATAAATTCAAGAAACTTACATGATTGCAAGCTTATGATCTAGGAGATGTGGGAGTTATATGATATAATTCTTTAGGTGATAGTCTCTTTTAAATTCTTTGTGATGAATTTTGTAGACTTTGTGATTGATTGCTATTCACATATCAACTCACATGTATCTCAAGCTTTTGCTAGTTGCACACATTACACGAGTTACTATTTGCTAAACTTTGTACACGTTATTGTGTGTGTTTATGGTCTGACCAACCAAGTTTTGCAAATACTTTGAATTTTGTGCAAAATTAATTTGTTGCTTGAAAATTTGTGAAGAATGCAAGAAATTTTGTTTTTGGGAATTTGGGCTTAAAATTCTTGTTTTGAAAATCATTTCATCTCATACTCATGCATTTTGTTTTTAAATTTCAATGCTTTGAATTGATTCTAAATGCTTTTTTTTTTAAAAAAAAACTGTGTTTTTCCTTAAATTTGGTGAGCCTCTGCCCATTTCGATCGATCCATTCTGTTTTTCGATCAATCGAAAATTTTTATTTATGTTAGAGAGAGCCTCTGTCTGTTTCAATTGATCGAAACTGTTTTTCGATCAATCGAACTCTTTTCAAATTGTTTTGATAGAGTCTCTGTCTATTTCGATCGATCGAGGCTGTTTTTCGATCGATCGAAACTCGTAAAACATGTTTTTTTTTTAAAGGTCAGAATGTCTTTTTCAAAAGGTACTTTTTCAAATATTTTCAACATTTTCTCTCTCTCCAACTTGACTAAGGCTCCACCAAAGATTTTTTGTTGTTTTCTTCCGAGATTTTTGCAAGGTTTTTGTCCTTCAAGGCCAGTAAGTCTCTTTTGCCCTTCCTTTTGCATTTTATTTCATGTTTTCATGCATTGTATTGGGTATTTTCGGCACTTTCTATATTTTGGGGTTTTTGATGATTCAAACCTGTTTTGGTAAAATTGATCAATGGGTTTTTGTTCTAGGATGTTCTAATCATGATTCTTGTAGTTTAATTTGATCAATTTTGTGGTTTTTGAAAAATTGAAAATTCTAGGGTTTGAAATTGTTCCGAATTGGGGATTTTGTCTAATTGGGTTAAATTGATGAAATTGGCTTGTCAAATTGATGTATTTGGTCATTAATTTTTGAATTCTATCATGTGTGATGATCAATTCGTCAATATTTTTCAAATTGATCAAGTGGTTTTCCAAATATTGGGGTTTTTGTGTTAATACCTCTATGTTCAAGCCAATTTTGTGAATTTGAACTTTTTGGACTTAATTCACTGCATTAGAACATGCATCATACCATTTAAATTTTTCATGCATCATATAGATTTTAATTCTATATTTTTTTTGTGCTAACTTGCAGTCTGCCCTTGGTTTTGTGTTTTGTTCTTTTGCTTTGTGTTTTGGTCCTTATCCTAGCATCTTGCCTAGGAAAACTAGAGCCCATAGGACCCCTTCCACTTCCTTTGAGTCTCCCTCTAGGAGTGAGGTGTTTAGGAATGATAGAAGCCGAGAAGCCTTTGAGACCTTGAACAGAAAGCGTAAGATTTGGGCTGAGCGAGTTGTAGTCTTAGATGAGCTTGATCCGGCCATTAAGGCTAACTTTGAGTCTAGAGGTTGGTTGCCTCTCTTAGAGATAGATCATCCACCCTCGACCGCCCTGATTAGAGAGTTCTTCTCGAACCTCTCTTGCCACGTCTATGATTCCAACACCCTTGTTAGGAGTTGGATACGAGGTGTTGAGTTCACCATTACCCCTAGGGTAGTGGCTGAGGCTCTTGGGGTGCCGGTTTTTCCGGAGCCTGTCTATTCCTATGATGAGTCACCCTCATTAGATGTAGTCATGTCATACATCACTGGGTCATCTATCCAGTAGGGTTCTGATACTCGGATCACGTCCACTAAGCTTACTAAGACTGCCTATCTTTTCTTTAGGATAACGTGTCATTCGTTGTGGCTTATTTCTCACTTCCACACCATCCCTCTAGAGCGATGTGTGTTTTTGTATGCCTTTGTTTCTGGAGCATCTATCAGTTTTCCTCATTTGTTCCTTCGTTCTTTGAACGCGGTTCATAGGAGTTCTACCGTAGGGCATGCGCTTATTCATCCTATTTTCATTCATAGGATTTTGCTTTTTTTAGGTCTAGATGGTTTCCCGTCTGGTGAGCCTGTGCATGTTGTTGCTCCCATAGGTGCCACTTTTCTTCGATAGAGGGCTGCTCACTTAAGAGTTGCTCCTTCACGTCCTAGAGGTACGTCATCTAGTGGTATTCCCCTTCCTCCCTCTTCTACAGGTACTGATGCTGCTGAGACATCGGGTGTTGCTACTGCTGATGCTGATGTTCCTCCACCGACTGCTTCGGATGATTCAGACATTCGTCGTACGTTGGATCATGTCTTGACCGTTCAGGTGGCTCATGGACAGATTTTGGTGGGCATGCTCGATGAGATCCGTGCCTTGTGTGCGGAATTGGCGCAATTTAGACCACCTCCCTTTTAATGATGGATTTTGTTTGCCCTTTGGCATTCCATCACAAAAAGGGGGAGTACTTTGTAAAGTTTTTGCTTTCAGGGGGAGTATATGTTTTTGGTTAGAGCTTATGAAGTTTAGATTGTATCTAGGTGCTTCACTTTGTACTTTACATTTTTAGCTCTTGCCATATTTTTGATGGGATATTCATGTTAGGGGGAGTTTTTTTTGTTGATACTTTATATGTTTCTTGTTTCAAACTGCTTATTGATTTATATTTATGAGTTATTCATTGATATATGTCTTTATTGTGTGTTGTTTGAAATCAAGAATTTATTTTGTTTACTTGTATTATTTCCACACATGCGGTTATGCATTTTGTTTAGTGTTTTAGGAAATATACAGGTTGATTTAATTGAGCTGCTGTCTACACTTGCAACTGATGGGTAGTAGTTAGGATTGAATTTGTTTTATGAGCATTATTTTGTAAAGGGCTTTTTATTTTGTAAACTTTGAGGTTCTAGTTGTGTTTTGTCATGGATTGCCAAAGGGGGAGTTTGTTAGGTTCTAAAGACTTATGATTTTATGTATTTAGAACTCTAATTTGTATTGTTGGCAAAACATGATCAAAACAATGTGTTTAGAAGTTTTTTAGACTAGCTTAAAGTTGTGCATTTATGTAAAGTTGGAATCGAGTTAAAGCAGGAAAGCATTGTGCCTTTCGGCCTGGCTCAATCGATCGAAAGACAAGCTCGATCGATCGAAGCTCGGGCAGAATGATTTTCTACAGATTTTTCCAACTCACCCCTAAGTGTTTTAAAACATTTTAAGGGTTTCTTATTTGTCCTAAGTATAAAAGGCAAACCCTAGCCACATTTTAGTGTTGCTCATTATTGCAGTTTGTGTAAATCTCTTGTGAGATCTAGAGGAGCTTTCCTTTACATAAACTTAGGGTTTTCAAGGAAAAGATTTATCTACACCTTGATGATCAATTCAGTTGCTGCCATTGAAGTTTAAAGAAAACACAAGCGGGTGTGTTTGTATCTGGCGGTGAATCCAAGAAAGAAGGAGTCCGTGGATTCAGAGCTTGCACGTAGTCGTGTCAGTAAGTTTTACTGGTTGGTAGCAATAAGAAGTCGAGCGTGGGGGCTTGTAAGTCTTATTGTATGAACTTCGATTCTTTCAAGATAGTAGATTCAAGTTTACCTTGAGGATAGCTAGGTCGAATCCTCCCCAGGTTTTTACCGGTTTGGTTTCCTAGGTGATCATATCTTGTGTTATTTATTTTCCGCTACTTTGCATGATTTGATCTTTGTTATTGTGATAACCTAGACTTATTTAATTGGACTAAGTAACAACTTGGCTAAATTACCTAGGTTAAATCAATTGTTTTAAGGGGTCTAAAAACTATCAGAACCCTAAGAGAGGTTTCTACAACACACCGACCTTATTAGAGAGAAAGTTACTAATTCTTAGAAAGAAATCTTTATAGTCTCTTCTCCTTCCCCCTTCCATTGTTATATCCATTGAGAGGAGATTTGTACCCAAACACTACCCACACCCATTCAAAGTGTTGAGAGTTGTTAGGACATATGTGACTCACTTGTTAGGAACATATGTCACTATTTTATGTAATTGGCTAATTCTTTGAGAAAACGCACTGTACTTGTAATTAGGTAGATTTAGGATGTATTTAATACTTTAAGAAACCTTGTTTCAAGATCAAGTGTTAAAGCCATACAAGTTTGTCTAAGGGTCAAGTGCAGAAAGTGTTGTTTATTAAAGCTCGACAACTTGCCATCTATCGAGCCTTGAAGAGTTGTTGAAGCCTGTAGCTCGATAGATAGGGCATCTGTCAAAAAAAAGAATTTCAGTTCTGTTTTGACTCCAATCCGTGATTGTATGTTTGGGATTTCTTTTCTCAATACCCTAGACATATAAAAGGATTATTTTAAGGGCCGTCAAAGTGGACACTAGTTGCACAAGTGTTGAGCAAAGTTTGTTCAAGCAAATTGTGATCGGAGACAGAATTTTCCCTAGTTCATCGTTCTTGTGTAGAAGTTGTTGTGTTTGTGCACCGTAGGATTTTGTGACCAAGTATCTTCTCAATCTTCATTGTCTGGATGAATTGAAGAACTTTGCAGTCAACAACCTTCTCTAGTTGGTGATTGAAGTCGCGTACTGGAATCCGCGCAATTAGTTAGTCACGTACTGGGAGCCGTGCATTACAAGGAGAGATTGTCACTATAGAATAAGTCCAATTGAATATTAGGGTAAGGGTTCAACTGTAGGTTGGTATAAGGTACTGGGATTCCTTTACTTGTAACCACTTGTTGTGATAATAATGGATTCTCGGGAGTGATGACCTTAAAATCACCCGATGGGGTTTTTGCCATGTAAATTTTCCTTATTCGTAAAAAAATCACTGTGTCAATTTATTTTCCGCTGCGCTTAGTTTAATTGGTAATTTGTTTGTGCTACCACGTATTTGCATGATAATTTGATTAATTAATAAACTTGGCTAATTAATCAATTAATTCATCACAAAAGGTCAATTCGTTTATGGCCTATCAAGAGTGTTTTTGGAACTTGGGAAGCATTGGAAGATGCCAAAGATGGTGGATGCAATATGAAGCTTATTGCGGGATCTAGAAAATTAGAGAAGACACGGTTAGGCTTAACCTTGTTGGAGTAAGAAGTTTGGAGGGCTTAGGTGCATTGGGTAGATTAGGCTTGGGGGGTCTATTGCTATTCATGTATCCCAACTAATTTTCTAGTGGATCATTTTACCGCTTGGAGGGTGGCGAAGAGGTTTTTCACCAAGTTCTTCGGTTTCCTCTTCAATAACACGTCTTGATGTTATCTTCATGTTTGCTTCTCTCTTCCCTACTCTATTCCTTTTAATTGCTACCGTGTTTGTGATTACTTATGGTTTAGAGTGTTTTGCCTATTTGGTTATTACTTATATTTATCATTCTACACATCAATTATTTGAACATAAGCTTTATGTTGGTAATTTTGTATTTGGGGTCTAAACAATCACTACTGTTTTATACACTAAGTGAGCTTTCAATAACGTCAATCACAATCATAAATCTTGCTTTACATATGATTTTTTCTTTTTTTTTTAGATTCAAATCTTTTAGATTTCCTAGAATACTCTACCAAATAGATTTTCTTAAAACTTAACCATTCTTTAATAATTTAATGGTCTATATTATACCATGTCAGCATTCCACTAACAATACTCTTAAAATAATGAAATAATGTTGCAAATAAAACAATTAAGATTATTGTTAGTGGAATGTTGACATAGCAGAATCTGGACCCTTAAATTATAAAATAGTAATTAGGATTTAAGGAAATCTATTAATAGAGTACCTTAAGAAATTTAGAAGATCTGAATCCTTTTTTTTTTTTTTTTTTCCTGTTTGTGATTTTCTACAACTGCTGCAGGAGACATATAAGAGTAGATAAATTACCTACATATATGTTAAAGAATTTTCCAATTGCATTGGTTTAGAAACTATTTTTAGAAACATTTTATAAAAAAATTAAAAAATTTTAATTTTGTTGACAACTTTTAACATTTTCCATAAAAATTGTACCAAAGATTTTATAATATAATTAATTAATAATTGTTTGAAACAATCTCCAGTACTTTTCCATTTTGGTTTTTTCTTTCTTTTGTTTGAAACAATCTCTAGTACTTTTCTGAGTCATCTACTTGTTCTGTATAAATATTATTCCATGATATATCATTTTCTTTCTAATAGACTTGTGTGGCTTATATTTAAATGACAATGTTTTGCCTCTGGTTAGTTACATGTCAATTTTTTCTCTCCCTCTTGAGTGTGTAGTGTGTGTTTGTTTCTAAAAAAAGATATATGCCAAATTTTTGTACTTTCCCTTTTTAATGAAAGGAAAAAAAATTATTAACCCACTAAGGGAAGAAAGAAAACATAAGCAACAATAAATTATCGTAAAATAGCAAAGGAGGGCCCTCCAAAGATAGTGGCGACTCCAGGAATTATGCTCAGGGTGTTCCTTAAGAAGCATAAATTACACAATCTTATTAATGTTATTAATTATGTTCCGTTCTGCCTAGAAAGGCCGGAAAATACCGTAAATAACCCACCCTACTCCGCTTTGAAAAAATTTCGAGTCATTCCTGTCTATTTTGGGTGTTTCGAGACATTTCGGTAAATACCGGCCGGAATTCAAGATTCAGCCGGCATGAAGTTTGTGCTTAAAAGAAAAAAAAAAAAAAATTGTTCTTAAAACCAAAACAAATTTGCATTATGTACATTGAAAAACTTCATAAGGAAAAAAAAATTGAAAAGAAATGAAATGAACAAAGGTACCTGTACAGCTAAAACAAAAATCGTATTGAAAAATTTGAAACTCAAAACTTGAGAAGAAATACTGCCGCACTAGTACTGGTAGAAGACACAAAAGTTACGAACAAGGAGGAAGGCAAAATGTAGATGTAAAACTCTAGATGAAGGTGTAATAAAATTTAAAACATAGATGTAAAAGTATTTGGGAACGCTTATTTTGCTAAAACTGAAATTTTTTTGCTAAAAATACTATAAATAAAGGTAAAAGTTAATTGAAATAGTGTAGTGGGGTCAATGAATAGTACTAAAAAGTGTAGTGGGGCCCATGAATAATTACTGGTAGAAGACACAAAAGTTACGAACAAGGAGGAAGGCAAAATGTAGATGTAAAACTCTAGATGAAGGTGTAATAAAATTTAAAACATAGATGTAGAAGTATTTGGGAATGCTTATTTTGCTAAAACTGAAATTTTTTTGCTAAAAATACTATAAATAAAGGTAAAAGTTAATTGAAATAGTGTAGTGGGGTCCATGAATAGTACTAAAAAGTGTAGTGGGGCCCATGAATAGTGACAAAAATAAGCTAGCTAAAAAAATTTATCCAAACACACACGAAGAATGCATTTGGATTGAAATGAAAAATTAAAATTATTTTACTATTCAACTTATTTTTGCTACTATTTATGGGCTTCACTACACTTTTTGGTACTATTCATGTGCTCCACTGTACTATTTCAACTAACTTTTATTTTTATTTACAGTACTTTCAGCAATAAGTTTTCAATTTCAATAAAATAAGCAGTATCCAAACTGACCCGAAGTGTAGAAATCGAGGAGATAGAAGACGTGTGTGGTTAAGAATAAACAAGAGAAAAAAATTAAAAATAAGAAGTAATACATGTCTAGTGAGGAAAAATAATAATAAAAAAAATAAAATATTGTAAATTGTGTTGTATTAGACAGTGTGCTTTGTAACGCCCCAAAATCATAAGCAATAAAAGTCTATTTAATCTGAAAAATCCGTAAAAGTATTATATAAAAGAAACCAGCAACCTAAAATCTCATCACAAACGTCAGAGCTCTAATTCATCAAAAATGAAGCATCCTCAAAATAATTCTCCAGTGTAATGTTTAATACCATAAAAATAATAATAAAATCTTCAATCCTACAAAATAATTCGTAACTGTTGACTTCCAGGAA
Organism: Quercus robur; assembly: GCF_932294415.1. Lineage (NCBI taxonomy): Eukaryota > Viridiplantae > Streptophyta > Magnoliopsida > Fagales > Fagaceae > Quercus > Quercus robur. The sequence continues at coordinate 7,651,483 of NC_065535.1, read as the reverse complement.
TCTTTACTCTAATAATCCCTCTAATGTATCTGTAAGGGGAAAATAAAGGGGGGAGGGGGGGTGAGATAACTCAATAAATGGAATTCACTAACATTGGGGTGTGGGAACAACCTTTCAAAAAAAAATAATTCTTACAACAAATTCATAACTTGTACCTCACCAATATTTTCTCATCAAATATTTCGTTTGAAAAAAAAAAAATCTTTGTATTGTGAGCCATCATAATATATATATCAATACCATCACATACACAATTTCCTAAGCTTTGCTCATGGTCAACGTTACGCCCCGTTGATAGGGTTGTGCTGTCCCCTTTTCTGGGACTAAAACCTCCTTTTCATCTCCTTTCTTAAGGATGACTCTTTTGGAACCTAAAGGTACACTCCCTTGCTAAGGAGCTTCCTTTTTGGATCCTCAATAGTATACTCTCTTGCTAAGGAGCTATCAAATGTGCACTGTCCCCCTTTTCTAGGATCGTCCCTTGCTAAGGACTAGCTGCAGTATGATTGTCCCTTGATAATGACTAATAAAATACTGAGCTTTTAATCACTTGCCATAGGTTTTCAAAACATATTCAAGATGCTCGCATAAATAATCCATTCAAGATGCTCACAAAAATAATCCATTCATAATTCTAAAAAATATAAGGATATATTCACACAAACGAATTTAAATAAATTTAGGTTGTCCCACAAGTTTTTCATAAACTGAATAATTAATGTACACATCAAGAAATTATAAAATATCCATTTATATGTATAGAATAACAACATATTTCTTTGATATAAAATGATTTAATAACCAACACTATTTTGGGAATACCACCAAAATTAGTAAACACCACTTACCTCTTAGTTGCATAAATAAAAGGAATCAATCACCCTTGAGTCACAATGAATTAGTAGAATTAGAGCCTAGCAACACCAAAAAAAATAGGTCCATCAATACACGAATTTCTCACTAAAATCTGTTTTCACACTTAAACAATTTTATCCTAAACAATACTGATATATCCAAATTCTCTATTTATTTACTTAACTATCTAATTCACCATAATATTATATATATTCAATCTAAGTCCTATTCCCATAAACACTATGGCAAAGCAATTCATCAAGTTGAGGCAGCTTGGGAAATTCTCCATCACACAATTTACAGTTGTATGGGTGTAATAGAAGATCATAACACCAACTTGATCGTCAGATTCCTAGATTGGGATCCATCAAATACCAGCCCTCCTTTTAAAAGCTTTAAATCTTCATAGTAAAAATTATTATATATATTCAATCAAAGATAGGAAGCCACGTACTAGCCTTACTATCAATCTAGTTGCCTATTGTCCCTTTAATGCCGTTGGACTAGTTTTAGACAATAATAAAAGGTGATGGTTAATTGGTCAACAATTGAGGCTATGTGTGAATGCATATTAACCACAAGCACTCTTTTCCCTTTAACATGGTGACAAAGTTTGTGGCCCTTTCCTGACATATTGACCATTCCTTATCTAATATAATACAATTATAGGAGCCCTTTTCTATTAGTATAATGATAGTCTAGGTTCATAACAATTGCTAGCTATTGACTATTCAAACTTCTTAAATCTAGAGCATGAGAAAATAATACCTGTAGACTCCAACTCAACACCACAGTGAAGAAAGGCAAAGTTCAATAGTCGGCTGAAGCAAAAGGAAGCCCCCATTAGTAAAATACACGTGTGACAAAAGAGGAAGAAGACTAGGGTTTTATTTTATTATTTTTAAAGCTTATTAAGGTCCATATATTTACTTTTGCCACCTCACTTGGGTTTCATATTCCGTAGTATATATCTCATTTTTAATATCTTAGGCCCAAATCAATTTAATCCATTTAATTGTAGGCCTCCTTTATAATTTACGTATAATAATTTAATTGGTATCAAAATTATGGGGTGTTACATCCTTCCCCCCTTAAAATATATATATATATATATATATATTGTCCTCGAAATTGTACATACCTTCGTTAACAAACAACTCTGGATAATTTGATTTCATCTCATCTTCTCACTCCCAAGATGCCTCCTCCACTGTGTGGTTCTTCCAAAGGACCTTAACCAATGATATGGTCTTGGTGCGTAGCACTTGATCCTTGCAGTCAAGAATTTGGATTGGAACTTCCTCATAAGTCAAGTTGTCTTTGATCTTGAGTGGCTCATAGTTCAAAACATGTGAAGGATTCGGGATGTACCTCCTCAACATGGAAACATGAAACACATTATGCACTCCAGCAAGTGTTGGCGGTAAGGCCAACTTGTAGGAAACTTTACCAATGCGTTTTAGGATCTCAAATGGACTAATGAATCTGGGACTCAACTTCCCCTTCTTCCCGAATCTCATCACACCCTTCATTGGGGCGACTTTCAAAAATACCATATCCCCAACTTCAAATTCTACTTTCCTTCTCGAGTTGTCATAATAACTCTTCTGTCAACTTTGTGTTGTTTGCAATCTTTTACGAATTAGATTAATCTTCTTAGATGTCATCTGAATGATTTCTGGTCCCAACAATTTCCTTTCACCAACCACTTCCCAATACAATGGGGACTTGCATTTTCTACCATACAAGACCTTATAGGGAGCCATCAGAATACTAGAGTGGTAGCTATAATTATAGGCAAATTCCACTAAAGACAAGTATTTTTCCCAACTCCCTTTGAAATCCAATACACAAGCCCTTAACATATCCTCCAAAGTACGAATAGTCCTTTCTGATAGTCCATCTGTTTATGGGTGGACGGCTGTACTAAAGCTAAGATTAGCACCCAAAGCTTTATGTAGGCTTTCCCAAAACTTTGAGGTGAATCTTGGGTCTCGATCAAACACAATTGATGTTAGGACTCCATGAAGACTCACAATCTCATCAAAATATATCTGTGCTAGCTGGTCAAGTGAGTAAGTCATCTTAACCAGAATAAAATGTGATGTTTTTGTCATCCTGGAGATCTTGGCAAACAAGTCACAAAATCCATACATATATGCTCCCACTTCCATTCGGGAATGGGAAGTGGTTGTAGCAATCCTGAAGGTTTCTGGTGTAATGCCTTAATTTGTTGACAAGTCAAGCATTGCTCCACGAACTGAAGGTTCATGTTATTCCACCAACAAGTTTCTCGAATGTCATGATACATTTTAGTGCTACCAGGGTGCATTGAGTATGGGGTACGATAGGCTTCTTCCATAATCTCCTTCTTTAATGCAAAATCATTTGGCACACAAAGTCTATTTCCAAACCTTAAAACACCATCATTAGACACATTAAATTCTGGTCTCTTCCCTTCTTGTACTTCTCCTATGATCTTTACAATTTGTGCGTCATCAACCTGTGACCTCTTAATCTTCTTAATAATCGCCTTTTGAGTAGTTAACAAGGCATCTAAGAAACCAGAAGACTTTCGACTAAGTGCATCAGCTACCACATTAGCCTTGCCTGGATGGTAATTGATTGAGCAATCATAACCTTTAATCAACTCTCAAGCCACCTTCATTGTCTTATATTCAGTTCTTTCTGAGTAAAGAAGTACTTCAATCTCTTATGATCTGTATAAATCTCACACTTTTCACCATACAAATAATGTCTCCAAATCTTCAATGTAAACACCACTACAACCAACTCCAAATCATGAGTGGGATAATTCTATTCATAACTCTTTGATTTGCGGAAAGCATAAGCTATGACTTTACCATGCTACATCAACACACAACCAAGCCCTTTTTTTGAAGCATCACTATAAATGACAAAGCCTCCTAAGTTGCTAGGGATGGTTAGTACTGGTGCAGTGACCAACCTTTGCTTAAGTTCTTGAAAATTCTTTTCACATTCTTTAGTCCACACAAACTTGGCATTCTTACAAGTTAGTTGAGTCAATGGGGCTGCAATATGGGAAAATCCCTCCACAAACCTCCTACAATAGTTAGCAAGGCCCAAAAGGCTCCTAATCTCAGTCACACCACTTGGTCAAGCCAAAATTCACAATTCTTAAACTTTGCATATAGCTTCTTCGCCCTCAAAATTTGAAAAACAATTCTCAAGTGCTCTTCATGTTCTTCCATGCTTTTGGAGAAGATTAGAATGTCATCAATAAAGACAATAACAAAGCGGTCTAAGTACTCGTGAAACACCCTATTGTTCAAGTCCATAAATGCAACAGGAGCATTGGTCAAACCAAAAGGCATTACCAAGAATTCATAGTGCCTATACTTGGTCCGAAAAGCTATCTTAGGTATGTCTTCACTATTGATTTTCAACTAGTGATACCCAGAACGAAGATCAATCTTAGAAAAGATGTGTGCCCCTTGCAATTAATCAAATAGGTCATTAATACAAGGGAGAGGGTATTTGTTTCTCATAGTAACCTGATTCAACTCACGATAGTCAATACACAACCTGATAGTCCCATCCTTCTTTTTCACAAATAAAACTGGTGCACCCCAAGGAGATGCACTTGGTCTGATGAACCCCTTATCAAGGAGTTCTTGCAACTGTTCCTTGAGTTCCTTAAGTTCAGTTGGTGCCATCCGATATGGTGCTTTCAATATAGGAGAAGTTCCAGGGAGAAAATCAATGGAGAATTCAATCTCTTTATCTATAGGTATCCCTGGTAGGTCTTCGGGAAAGACATCAGAAAACTCCCTCACAACAGGGATATTATCCAACTTCAATACCTCTTTCCTAGTGTCCACCACATGAGCTAGGTACCCTTGGCATCCTTTTCGTAATATATGCTAAGCTCGAAGGGCAGATATCACCCTAGATAAAGCATGCATCCTAGAGCCCTTAAACCGAAATTCAGATTCTCCTAGAGGCCGAAACACCACCTCTTTTCTAAAACAATCTACACTAACATGATAAGCCGCCAACCAGTCCATTCCCAAAATTACATCATAGTCATACATGTCCATCAAAATCAAGTTTGCTAACATTTCCCTATCCTCAATTTGGATGACACAAGAATTAAGCATAGAATTACAAACCAAAGAATCACCCATAGGTGTGGCCACAGACAAGCCATAATCCATAAGTCCCGGTTTCTTATCACATAACTTAGCATATCGAGAGGAGATAAAAGAGTGTATAGATCCAGAATCAAATGGAGTTTTAGCTAAGTTTGGGAATAATGGGAGGATACCTGTAACCACGATATCTGAAGCTTGAACATCTTGTGGAGTGAGTGCAAACACTCTCCCTTGTGCTTTCCTCCTCTGATCATTCTTTCTAGGTTATGCCATTGAGTTTTGTTGAGGAGATGTACAGCTTCTAGCTAAGTGTCCTATCTTCCCACAATTATAACAAGACTTTCCTTCAAAGAAACACGGCTTATCTCCATGAAACCTTCCACATGTAGGGCAAGCATTTGAACTTCTACCTTGAGCATTTTGGGGTGGATTCTTATTATCTGGCTTATTTGATGATGAATTACTCCCAGACCTCCCAAAAGATCCTTTCTTGTTCCAATGACCTTGAGCATTGCCTTGTCAAAAGCCTATCTGTCCAGTGTTTCTAGGTGGGTTCTCATTCTTAACATTGTTCTTGAAATCTTCCTCTAGTCCCATATCTCTCTTAACTGACTTTGCATAATTATCAACCCCTGATGCAATCAGATGGTGTTGAAGTCTCTCATTCAACCCCTTTTGAAATCTGCTCGCTTTCTTCGCCTTAGTAAGGATTAAGTGGGGTCCAAAGCGAGATAACTCGATGAATTTAGCTGCATATTGCTTAATCATCATACTTGCACCAAATCAGCAAATTCCCTCTCTTTTCATTTTCGAACCACCTCAGGGAAGTAGTTATCATAGAAAACCCCTTTAAATTTCTCCCAAGTGATGGGGTTTCTCTCAGTGTCCATTCCCTCCAAAATGGCTTTAGTGGATCTCCACCAATGCTCAGCTTCTCCAATCAACTTGAAAGTTGCAAACCGCACCTTCTGAGAGTTAGTGCAATCTAAAGCTTCTAACAATTTCTCCAATCAACTTGAAAGTTGCAAACCGCACCTTCTGAGAGTTAGTGCAATCTAAAGCTTCTAACAATTTCTCCATTTGCAAGAACCAGTTCTCAACTTCTATAGGATTTGGCTTCCCATCAAAGGAAGGGGGATTCTGCTTCATAAAAGTCTCAAAAGAGTAACCAGCCCTTTGTCTCTACTCTACCTGCACCTCTACAAGCAACATAGGTCAACTTGTCCAACAGTCGGGCAGCAACTTCATCCAAAGGATCAATGTGTGTCACCCTAGGACGTTCATTATCTCTCACATTTTGAGTGACTTCAGCCTCAGTATCAACCCTTGCTTTGGTTGACCTTCGCAAATTAACAATAGGTTCCTTGCTATTAGAATTAGCTACTATCTTCTTTTTGGGTGGCATGATACCTAGTTAACAAAGAAAACAATATATATATATATATATTTATATATATAGATGGTGCAACAATTATTACTACTAAACATAAGGAGTAACACTGCCAAGATATTTTAAAATATCTCATCAAACATAACCTAGATACCAAATGCTCTGACAAAAAAAATTCAAGATCATAACCTAGTTTTCAAGTGTCTACAGAATCATATCCTAATTTTCAAGTCTACAGAATCATAACCTAGTTTTCAAGTGTCTACAGGATCATATCCTAAGCTCTGATACCACAACTGTAACGCCCCAAAATCATAAGCAATAAAAGTATATTTAATCTAAAAAATCCATAAAAATAAAACATCACAAATGTCAAAGCTCTAATCCACCAAAAATAAAATATCCTCAAAATAATTCTCCAGTACAATGTTTAATACCATAAAAATAATAATAAAATCTTCAATCCCATAAAATAATTCGTAACTGTTGAATTCTAGAATCTCTACTCCAATAATCCCTCTAATGTATCTGTAAGGGGAAAATAAAGAGGGGTGAGATAACTCAATAAGTAGAATTCACTAACATTAGGGCATGGGAACAACCTTTCAAAAAACAAAATTCTTACAACAAATTCATAACTTGTACCTCACCAATATTTTCTCATCAAATATTTCATATTAAAAAAATATCTTTATATTGAGCCATCATAATATATATATATATATATATATATCAATACCATCACATACACAATTTCCTAGGCTTTACTCATGGTCAACGTTTATGCCCTGTTGACAGGGTTGTGTTGTCTCCTTTTTTGGGACTAAAACCTCCTTTTCATCCATTTTCTTAAGGATGGCTCCTTTGAAACCTAAAGGTGCATTCCCTTGCTAAGGAGCTTCCTTTTTGGATCCTCAATAGTATACTCCCTTGCTAAGGAGCTATCAAATGTGCACTGTCCCATTTTCTGGGATCGTCCCTTGCTAAGGACTAGTTGTAGTATGATTGTCCCTTGCTAAGGACAAATAAAATACTGAGCTTTCAATCACGACTTGCCATAAGTTTTCAAAACATATTCAAGATGCTCACATAAATAATCCATTGAAGATGCTCACAAAAATAATCCATTCATAATTCTCAAAAATATAAGGATATATTCACACATACAAATTTAAATAAATTTAGGTTGTCCCACAAGTTTTTCATAAAACGAATAATTAATGTGCACATTAAGAAAGTATAAAATATCCATTTATATGTATAGAATAACAACATATTTCTTTCATATAAAATAGTTTAATAACCAACACTGTTTTGGGAAAACCCCCAAAATTAGAAAACACCACTTACCTCTTAGTTGCAAAAATAAAAGGAATCAATCACCCTTGAATCACAATGAATCAATAGAATTAGAGCCTAGCAACACCAAAAAAAATAGGTCCATCAATACATGAATTTGCCACTAAAATCTGTTTTCACACTTAAACATTTTGTCCTGAACAATACTGATATATCCAAATTCTCTATTTATTCACTTAACTATCTAATTCACCCTAATATTATATATATTCAATCTAAGTCCTATTCCCACAAACGTTGTGGCAAAGCAATTCATCAAGTTGAGGCAGCTTGGGAAATTCTCCATCACAAAATTTACAATTGTATGGGTGTAATAGAAGATCATAACACCAACTTCATCGCCAGATTCCCAAATTGGGATCCATCAAATACCAGCCCTCCTTTTAAAAGCTTTAAATCTTCATAGTAAAAATTATTATATATATTCAATCAAATATAGGCAGCCACGTACTAGCCTTACTATCAATCTAGTTGCCTATTGTCCCTTTAATGTCGCTGGACTAGTTTTAGACAATAATAAAAGGTGATGGTTAATCGGTCAACAATTGAGGCTATGTGTGAATGCATATTAACCACAAGCACACTTTTTCCTTTAACATGGTGACAAAGTCCAAGCCTATTACTTTATTTGGTTCAATTTCAAAGTTTGTGGCCCTTTCCTGACATATTGACCATTCCTTATCTAATATAATACAATTATAGGAGTATTTTTCTATTAGTATAATAATAGTCTAGGTTCATAACAATTGCTAGCTATTGACTATTCAAACTTTTTAAATCTAGAGCATGAGAAAATCATACCTGTAGACTCCAACTCAACGCCATAGTGAAGAAAGGCAAAGTTCAATAGTCGACTGAAGCAAAAGGAAGCTCCCATCAGTAAAATACACGTGTGACTAAAGAGGAAGAAAGCTAGGGTTTTATTTTATTTTTATTTTTTTAAAGCTTATCAAGGCCCATATATTTATTTATGCCATCTCACTTGGGCTTCATATTCCATAGTATATATCTCATTTTTAATATCTTAGGCCCAAATCAATTTAATCCATTTAATTGTAGGGCTCATTTATAATTTACGTATAATAATTTAATTGGTATCAAAATTATGGGGTGTTACATGCTTGGTCAAGGAATCAAGCTACTGCCCAGCCTTCAGTAGTTTTATTATTATTATTTTTTTAGATTTTCGTTCAAATTTTCTTTTTAGTTTTTCCTTTTTGCTTGAAAAACCTCAATATATTGTTAAGTTGCTCAAATTATGGACCAAAATTTTATTTTATTAGCATAAAAAAAAATTCAAGGTGCTCCCAATTTTTTTTTTAAAGGTAAATAAATATAAAATTTTAAATTATTATATAAAAAAAATTCCAAGTCAGGGTGGTCCCAAGACCACCCTGGCCATAAGGTGGCGCCGCCACTGTCCAAAGAGTAGGAGAGCACAACCTTTTCATGTATGGTTTTCAGCGGCAAGTTCTGAGTGATAGATATCAAGTATATATGAACCCATCATTAATATCATTTTTAATTTCACCACTCACAACCTGTCACTTTAGCAAGTTGTAGAAAAATTGTGCCTCGAAATTTATTCTTTTGACAGAAGTTGGAGGGCTATGCCCTAAATCAAAAGAACATGTGATTCATGTGAATGCAATGAATATATATCTCACATGTAAAAAAATGTTATATTATATGTTGATGTTTTGTGATTGGCAAATTCCGTGACATTATAATTTGAATCAAGTTTGTAACGTGATAAGTTCAAATTGAAATGTTCAAGATGCAATTTAAAGAAGACAATTATTAAGGAATTTGACAGCGCTACAATTAACTAATGAATCCAAAACGGCCATCAAAAATGGAATTTAAAACAAAGGAGAGACAGGGAGAGATATTTTAGAGGTCAGACTTATAAGATATTTTGTTAGAAGCATGTGTTTAAATGATTAAATTTACAATATTTCAATAGTTTAAACTTTTATGACAATTGGTAATTTAACATACTTTCTCCTATCAATGGGGGTAAAACTTGCAACACAAGCATGCAATTTAGAAGGGAATGAGCTTCTTTTAGGGTGATTAAGTTTAGGAGGCAATTATTCCTGTGACCACCTGCCCTGCTTTGATCACCTTGATTTCAAAAACAAAAAAAAAAACCTTTACCTCTTCTACTTTTTTTTTTTTTTTTTTTTTTGAGAAAAATCTTCTTAGTTTGTGTTAGATTATGATACAACATATTGAATGATAGTGCTAACTTAATTTAATTTAAAAACAACATGATCGCAATTAATTATTTTTTCGGGCATAAAATATGAAGCCCAAGTTTCGACATTTTATGGTGTATAGAAATTTCGATTTCTTATGACAAAATCTCTCTTTGGAGGATGAGATTGAAAAAATTCAAATCTATTTATGTCTAAATAACCCAACATAATGAAAGTGGAGAAATAACCATTTTCCCCCAATTATTAGGCATTGTTATTTCCATTTCACAATAGCAAACTCATAGTGTCCTGCAAAATGGCATGCCCAGTAACAAAGTATAGACAACTCATGGCAAATTTTGATCAAATCACAATTCTTAGACCTGCACATGAATTATATTAGATAGTCTTTAATCCATAAAGCATGGAAGGTGTAGGCGAGGTTTGATGAGAACTTCAAGTGGGGTGGCTTTGTTGTTTGTGAGACCAACTGTCTCGGTCATATCAACCTTTGCATCCGAGGGAATTGAGATATCATACATGTGTAGAAAACTAGCCAATGCTAAGTGAACCATTTGAAGGCCAAAAGATATTCCAGGACATACTCTTCTACCACTTCCAAATGGGAGCAATTCGAAATTTTGACCCCTAACATCAACATTCTTGTGGGTGGTGAGAAATCTTTCGGGCTTGAACTCTAATGGGTCTAACCATATGCGTGGATCTGTTTGGATTTTCCATACATTTGTGATTAATCGAGTGCCTTTTGGAACATGGTAACCACCTATAATGCAATTCTCAGTGAATTCACGTGGTGCTGCTAGTCGACCTGCGGGATACAAACGTAATGTCTCTTTAACTATGGCTTGGAGATAGACTAGCTTACTGATGTCTGATTCATTTACAATTCTTTCCCTGCCCACTTGGACATCAAGCTCATCTTGGGCCTTCTTCAACACATGGCGGTTGTTTAGCAATAACGCTATTGTCCAAGTTAGAGTAACTGTGCTAGTGTCACTGCCTCCAGCAACCATACTCTGCAAAGTGCATACCTTTTGTTAGAATGCAAATGTAAAGCAAAAAATGTCCTATGTTTTGGAGCTTTAGCTTGTAAGGAAAAGCAAAGGAGCATAATTATATACACGAAGCAATACAGAATACTGTGACAGTGTAACACGACAAATTGTTACATTGAAGTAAGACATTACATGGTTGGATTTTACAATATATATATATATATATATATATATATTGTGATATTTGCAATACACTTCTTTGTTTTCTAAATTGCAAGGCCTAAAAAAAAACTATTCATCTACTATTTAAGGAAATGTAGTATATTAGCCTACCTACGTTATAGAATAAAGGTTTTCCAGCAAAGCATAAATGACTAATCTTTTGTAAGGATGGGTAAAGGATTGGGTTGCCTATGCACCCTACATTTGCTTAAAAAGTTTATTATTATTATTATTATTTATGAGTTTCATTGTACTTTTTAGTATCTTTTAGTTTTTTTTTTTGCTTTATTTACCATACTTTCAGGAAAAAAAAAATTAGTTTCAATTAAATAAGTTGTTAACAAATAGACATTTATTTTTGGTATGTCCTGCATTTGAGAGCCGCCTTACTTGGAACATGTTCAAGCAAGCCCCTTCCTTTCAAATCTGCTTGTTTCAGTTAATTCAATAGCCTTTTTCATTGCTTTTTGAAATGAAACCCTATTCTTTAATTGTCCGGCTATAAATTTGGCGAGAATATTAGGGTGTCCATAAGGGTTTGTAATTCTTGTAAGAGCGATGTTGAGTTTTCGGTTTACACAATTAATTTCTTTTTTACATCTATCTGTAATTCTTTGAGCCCCACCTTTACCTTCTAGTAATAATTTTAGAAATCCATATAGATTATGACCTGAGCAAAACTCCGTGAAGAAGTGAAAAGAGAAAACATACCAAACATGTGGCTTTGTTGATTGTATCAGCATCGTAACCTTCAAGCTCAGCACCATCAAGGACACGGAGCATTATGTCCATGAAATCTTCCTCCCCTTTATTCTCGGATGAAGCTCTCTTTCGCTTATGCTCTTCCAACCATTCCCCAAGAATTCCATCCAATTCCTTTGCAGTTTTCTTCATGGCCTTTTCATGTCCACCCAAATCTAACCATCCAAGAAAAGGAATAGCATCAGACACCACAAACAACCCCAAAAGATGAAAGAAGTCCCCCAAGGCCTTTTGGCAACGCCGAGCCTCTTCTTCATTAACCCCATCACTAGTACCAAAGTACCTCTTTCCAGCAATCATCCTAAGAATCACGTTGAGGTTCATATCCCCAAACCATTGCTTCAACTCCACCAAAATCAAGCCTGACCCGTTCTTTTTCTTGATCCAAAGTTTGTGTAAATCTTTTATATCGTTCTCAACTTCAGAGACTCTAATGTGGGAAAGCATCTCAAGCCGGCGATTAGATAGTAGCTCTAAAGTGGTTATTTTACGCAATTCACGCCAATAGGGACCATGGGGTGCAAAGCCAAACACAGCGTAGTTATAGCACAAGTGTTTTATGGCAACTAGTTTGGGCCGCGAGGACACGGCCAAGTCATTGGTGGTGAAGCACTCCTTAGCCATCTCCCAACTGCTCAACACCAAAGCAGGGTGCAATCCAAGCTTGATTGTAAAAAGTGGTCCATACTTATCGGCCATGGCTCCCAAAGTGATGTGGGGAGTCTGAGTTGCTCCCAACAGAGGGAGGTGACCAATTACAGGCCATGCACCAGCAGGAGTTGGTGCTGTTTTGGCTAGGCCAACTCTGGACCTCTTTAGAAGATAGTAGGAGAAAAGAATTATGGCTAAAAGTCCAGCTATGGTAGCAGAATTTAGGAAAGGTGGAAGAAAATCCATTTTAGGCTAAGCTTGTAGGGACTCCTCTGGATACCTTTCGTGAGAATCCTTTATGTTTACCTATTCATTGTTGGGTGCATCATAGCCCCATGGGTCCAGCCCACACCTTATAAAAGCTCTAAATGAGCTTATCTTGCAAGCTTGTAGAAAAGAGACAGGACTTTAGGCGTGTGGGACACGCTGGTTTTTGGCGGAAACAAAACAGAGGCCATTCAGCCATTTCGTGTTGGACTTTAGTAATCATTTATTTTAACTCACGATAAACATGGAGGGGATTCAGGATTTTTCTTTAACATTATGGACATTTTGCTTGTGTGGTCTGTTTTATTTTAGGTAACTTCTATGAGCAGTGAGAAATGTAATACAAGTTTTTTTTTACATTAAACTTATAAATTGTTATATCACCGGTTTTAAATAATAGGCAATTCAAATATTTAGTTATAAGGTGATTGAAATCTCTTTCTCAAAAAAAAAAAAAAAAAGTGATTGAAATCTATTAATTATATTTATTATCACAACAGCTTATAAATTTTGTGCAATAAAATGTGTACTACTTTTAACCTATTTGTTATAGTATAGGTATCTTCCAAAAGAATGAGGCCGTCTTGCATTCCTTAAAGATGCTTCAACATAATGCCTTTTGAATTATGTATCCTCGTCATGTGTTATTCTAAAAAATTGTGTAAGGTATTATGCTAAAACTTTTATTAAAACATGATTATGTTGAATAAGTTTGAAGAAGCGTAGATTATGTAGAATGCATTTTCTCACATTCAACCAATTTTATTAGTATGACTATATTATTAGCATGACTATAGTAAAAAAAAGAATTAATTGTTTCTTATAAATATATTTTACAAATAAATATAAAAATTCATTATAATTGACATTCATTACATAAAATCCCAAAAAAAATGTATTTATTAATATCCATTACATACATTATAATTGACATACTTTTCCTTCTATCTCTTTTTTGTTTTTAATTATTTTCCCCCCCACTTTATTTCCCACCATTCAGTACAACCCACTTCCCTATCTATTTTTCCTCACTTTATCCCCACCGCATGTTCAACCGACCATCACCCCCTTCAATTTTATCACTTTCTTTTTTCTTCACTATCTCTCTATCTCCCTTTCCACTCTCTTTTTCCTTTTTCACCAGTTCTCTTCAATCTCTTTCCCCTTTATTTATTTATTTTTCTTTCTTCACTGATTCACCAGATGCTTGATTGGTAAATCCCAATCACCCCATCTATATAGTTGGAAACTTGGAATAGACTGCAAAAATATATATCCATAGTAGTAGTAGTAGGTGCACGTGCTTCTAGGCTGACATCTTCATCGAAAGGTGATGTTCGCCATGGAAGTCGTGAATCAAATACATAATATATAAATCCATTATTTTTATTTTTATTTTTACTTATTCTTGTAATATTATGTCATATAAGTTTTTGAAACTTCACAATTTTACTCATCATTTTTTTAGATATATTTTTAAGTTGAATGTAAAGTCTATTTCATAATTACGCTCTCCCTTAAAATCTTAGCCCATCATATTTAAAGAAAATGATCAATGATTGCAAATTTTTCTTATCTGGGTTTAGGTTATTTTTAGTCAACAACATTAAACTTATCGGTAATGCCATAGCACATGTTTTAGTAAGAAAAGCTAACCCAACATAATGAAGGTGGAGAAATAACCATATTCCCCAATTAGGCATTGTTATTTCCATTTAAAACAGTAAACTCATAATGTATTGCAATTTGGCACACCTACCAACAAAGTACAGACAACTCAGGTCAAATTTTGATCAAACCACATTTCTTACGGTCCATTTAAGATCTGCTTATTTTACTGAAATTAAAAACTTGTTGTTGATATAGTACAGTGGACTCAAGAATAGTACCAAAAAGTGCAATAGGACCTATAAATAGTAGCAAAAATAAATTGGCAAAAATAATCTTTGTCAAACAAACACTTAAACATGCACGTACGACTGCACATGAATTCTACTAGACAGTCTTTAATCCATAAAGCTTGGAAGGTGTAAGCGAGGTTTGATGAGAACTTCAAGTGGGGTGGCTTTGTGGTTTGTGAGTCCAATTGTCTCGGTCATATCAACCTTATCACCCGAGGGCATTGAGATATCATATATGTGTAGAAAACTAGCCAGTACTAAGGGAACCATTTGAAGGGCAAAAGATATTCCAGGGCATGCTCTTCTGCCACTTCCAAATGGGAGCACTTTGAAAATTTGACTCCTAACATCAACATTCTTGTGGATGGTGAGAAATATTTCGGGCTTGAACTCTAATGGGTCTAGCCATATGCGTGGATCTATTTGGATTTTCCAAAGGTTTGTGATTAATTGTGTTCCTTTTGGAACATGGTATCCACCTATAATGCAATTCTCAGAAAATACACGTGGTGTTGATAATCAACCTGTAGGATACAAACGTAATGTCTCTTTAATTATGGCTTAGAGATAGACTAGCTTACTAAGGTCTGATTTATTTACAATTCTTTCCTTTCCCACTTGGACATCAAGCTCATCTTGTGCAATCTTCAACACATGGTGGTTTAGTAGTAGTGCTATTGCCCAAGTTAGGGTAATTGTGGTAGTGCCACTGCCTCCTGCAATCATAATCTGCAAGGTACATTTTGGTTTATTTTTTGGGTTAGATTGAGGCTCTGAAGCAAACAATCTTGGCATCTTGTATTTTATAGCTTAACTTGTGAGATCATGAAGCTATGAAGAAAGGACCCATGCAATTAGGAAATGGATATACAATAGTACGTACTAATTACTATACAACAAAACAATTTTTGAGAAATTATACTATCACTTGTTAGTAACTCGTGAAATGCACAAGAAAAATTAATATAATACAATTTTTAAAATATATTATGAAATTTGATAAATATAATAATTATTAATAGACATTTATTAAAATTATGTTTGCGTATACAAATTGTAGGGACACGATTATTTAACGACCCAAGAATGACATTGGGCTCGTATGTAAAGGGCCCTAACAATGTAATTTGTAGAGAGTGGGCTTGAAAGGCAGAACCTTGGTCACCGGTCAGCGGTTTAGTCATGGTTTTTATGGAAGCTTTTACATGGGTGGACTTGGTTTGACTAGTTAAGCATTTCATTGGTATGGGTTGTAGGATTTAGGTCCTCGGATTACGTCCGAGGAGTATAGTATCCTTCCCCTTCTCCCTTTCGTAGGATTTTTATCCTCCTTCCGCCACCCCCCCCCCTTTTTTGGCTCTCTCTCCCCCTTTTATACTAGTGGTCACTTCCCTTTTAGTGTCCACGTGTAAGTTTCACTTTCTGGGGTGCAGACCTGTCCCATCAATCCATACCTAGAGTGGTTGGGAGTGGTTGGAAAAGTTAAATAGCATGATTTGGAGTATGGGCTTGTCAAATGCAGGATTCTGTACTACGATGTTGGCAGCTTTTTCCCTTGTCCTACCCTGTACTGAGTTTGTCCTTTTCTTCAGGCGTTTTGTAAGGTGCTGAGTATAAGATCGTCCTCGGCCATATCCTTGGGCCTTTTTTGGGCTTTCATTATGTGTCCTCAGCAATAGCTCTCCTCGGTTTATGCCTTGGGCCCTAATGTAGAGTAGGCCTGGGCCACGAATTCTCTGGCCCCACAATAGCCCCTCAAAATCTTGCTGCCCAACTTTTTAGTTGGGGAGGAGGGTTTCGGTGATGTTGGGCCCACATCATGGCTTGCTCAAATTCTGTACTTTATTGATGTTGGTGTTTTTCCATTTGCATGGGAGATGTGCCGAATTAAGAGGCATCCCTTTAGATTTACTCACGCGGTGTCCTTGACGTTTCAGTGCTCGAGGCGCGCTTTCACGAGGATCTTCAAATCTTATGGTTGCAGATGGTGTTGGAAATCGAGCCAAAACCGTCTTGTCCGTAGCATTCCTTGGAAACCTGCATAAATTAAATGCCACAAACTTGCCCTTTATATAAGTAGGATAGGAGGTTATTCCCCTTACATATAAACCCTTCGGCTCCTTCAAATTCATAATCCTTCAGCCATAATCACAGTCTCCATATCTAGTGTAATCCACCCTTAGTGCAATATGTTTGAGGCACGGGTGGGGGTGAAGGAACCACACCCGCCACAGAGGCACCGGATTCTTCCGAGACTCAAGGTGGTGTGGTCTGGACAGGGGAGACACAGACTCAAGATAATCTTCCGTTTTGACAAGGTGGGGATGATATCTCTACCTCTTTCAGTCAAAATCCGAAGCAAGTACTGGTTGCATCAGATTCTTGGTGCGTCAGAAGTAAGGTTTTCTGCCATCAGCGTCATCTGCTCTATCGCAAGTGTGGCTAACATGGAGACTCATCAGCTTCCTGTGTGGCCACCGGCGAACACCCCGCTCCCTGCACCTTTTCTTCAAAGGTGCTAGCTCCATGTTAGGTTCTTTTGCTGCTTGAGTTATGGGCATGTAAAAGTATTGAGAATGGTTTCCGTAGACAACTTTCTGGAAATACTACATCTCTCTTCTCTGCGCCTCTTCTTCTATTTTTTTCTCATTTCTTTGTATCTTTTCTTTTTGCCTATGTAGTTAGTTTTCAGTATGAGCTTATTCAAGCTCTTTCATTGTACGTTGTACTATTTCTTTGTCTTAATAAGAGATGGACCTGTTTCCTTTTAAATACTTTTCTTTTCTGTAGCAATTACTTTGTGAATGGAGTATTACATGTGTATTTTCCTTTAATGATACTTAGAGCAAGAAACCTTGAAACAGAAAGCTACTAATTTGAACTTATTGACATTATCAAGTATAATAATGCTAACTCACAGTAGATTAAACTTATGAGACTAACCGAGATAACAACTGTGCTCCGTAATGCATGTGAGGCAACCGTCCGAGAATGATAAACTCAAAATAAACCATCCGAGAGGGTTGCCGAGTAGTGAGGGACTTTGGCCGTGTTTTTGATAACACCTGGCCCTATCACAATCGCATCAGTTCCCCTGGTATTGAGGATCCGAGGGTAGACTAGGGATTCCATTCAGTCTAGGGATTAACCCAACTATTAATGGGTAACTCCTCTCCGGGGTAGAGTCTAAGGGCCATATAACGTCCAAGTTGTGTCCAAAACTTGTATTTTTTTCTCTTAAGTAGTTGGTTTTCCCATAGGCTTGAGTCCGAGGACCAGACAAAGCCTTGGTTCTGTCTAAAACTTGTATTTTTTTTTTTTTTTTTTTTTCTGTTAAGTAGTTGGTTTCCCCATAGGCTTGAGTCCGAGGACCATACAAGGCCTTAATTTTGTCCAAAACTTGTATATTTTCTGTTAAGTAGTTGGTTTCCCCATAGGCTTGAGTCCGAGGACCATACAAGGCCTTAGTTCTGTACAAAACTTGTATATTTTCTGTTAAGTAGTTGGTTTCCCCATAGACTTGAGTCCGAGGACCATACAAGGCCTTGGTTCTGCCTAAAACTTGTGTTTTTTCTGTTAAGTAGTTGGTTTCCCCATAGGCTTGAGTCTGAGGACCATACAAGGCCTTGGTTCTGTCCAAAACTTGTGTTTTTTCTGTTTAGTAGTTGGTTTCCCCATAGGCTTGAGTCCGAGGACCATACAAGGCCTTGGTTCTGTCCAAAACTTGTATTTTTTCTATTAAGTAGTTGGTTTCCCCATAGGTTTGAGTCCGAGGACCATACAAGGCCTTGGTTCTGTCCAAAACTTGTGTTTTTTCTGTTAAGTAGTTGGTTTCCCCATAGGCTTGAGTCCGAGGACCATACAAGGCCTTGGTTCTATCCAAAACTTGTGTTTTTTCTGTTAAGTAGTTGGTTTCCCCATAGGCTTGAGTCCGAGGACCATACAAGGCCTTGGTTCTGTCCAAAACTTGTGTTTTTTCTGTTAAGTAGTTGGTTTCCCCATAGACTTGAGTCTGAGAACCGTACAAGGTCTTGGTTCTGTCCAAAACTTGTTTGTTTCTTGTTTCCGAAGATTAGCCCCTCGGACAAGGTGGGGGGCGTTAGCTTGATGTTGGAAGCCCCTAGAGCTGCCTGTGCCATTGATACTGCAAGGCGTAGCCCCTAGGGGAAATTTATGTCGGAACAACAACGGCGTGCTGCTGGAAATGAAGGAGCTTTCGCCGGCCCTTGCTTGACAGAGGCTTGACTCCACCGCCACCTGTGCCAATGCGCAAGCCTACCCACAGACGGCGCCAATTATAGGGACACGATTATTTAATGACCCAAGAATGACATTGGGCTCATATGTAAAGGGCCCTAACAGTGTAATTTGTAGAGAGTGGGCTTGAAAGGCAGGACCTTGGTCACCGGTCAGCGGTCTAGTCGTGGTTTTTATGGAAGCTTTTACATGGGTGGACTTGGTTTGACTAGTTAAGCATTCCATTGGTATGGGTTGTAGGATTTAGGTCCTCTGATTACGTCCGAGGAGAATAGTATCCTTCCCCTTCTCCCTTTCGTAGGATTTTTATCCTCCTTCTGCCCTCCCCCCCCCCCCCCTTTTGGCCCTCTCTCCCCCTTCTATACTAGTGTTCACTTCCCTTTTAGTGTCCACGTGTAAGTTTCACTTTCTGGGGTGCAGACCTGTCCTATCAATCCATACATAGAGTGGTTGGGGGTGGTTGGAAAAGTTAAATAGCATGATTTGGAGTATGGGCCTGTCAGATGCAGGATTCTGTACTACGATGTTGGTAGCTTTCTCCCTTGTCCTGCCACTGTACTGAGTTTGTCCTTTTCTTCAGGAGTTTTGTAAGGTGCTGAGTATAAGATCGTCCTCGGCCATATCCTTGGGCCTTTTTTGGGCTTTCATTATGTGTCCTCGGCAATAGCTCTCCTCGGTTTATGCCTTGGGCCCTAATGTAAAGTGGGCCTGGGCCACGAATTCTCTGGCCCCACAATAGCCCCTTAAAATCTTGCTGCCCGACTTTTTAGTTGGGGAGGAGGGTTTTGGTGATGTTAGGCCCACATCACGGCTTGCTCAAATTCTGTACTTCATTGATGTTGGTGTTTTTCCATTTGCATGGGAGATGTGCCGAATTAAGAGGCATCCCTTTAGATTTACTCACGCGGTGTCCTTGACGTTTCAGTGCTCGAGGCGCGCTTTCACGAGGATCTTCAAATCTTATGGTTGCAGATGGTGTTGGAAATAGAGCCAAAACCGTCTTGTCTGTAGCATTCCTTGGAAACCTGCATAAATTAAATGCCACCAAGTTGCCCTTTATATAAGTAGGATAGGAGGCTATTCCCCTTACATATAAACCCTTCGGCTCCTTCAAATTCATAATCCTTCAGCCATAATCATAGTCTCCATATCTAGTGCAGTCCACCCTTAGTGCAATATGTTTGAGGCACGGGTGGGGGTGAAGGAACCACACCCGCCACAGAGGCACCGGATCCTTCCGAGACTCAAGGTGGTGTGGTCTGGACAGGGGAGACACAGACTCAAGATAATCTTCCGTTTTGACAAGGTGGGGATGATATCTCTGCCTCTTTCAGTCAAAATCCGAAGCAGGTACTAGTCGCATCAGATTCTTGGTGCGTCAGAAGTAAGGTTTTCCGCCATCAGCGCCATCTGCTCTATCGCAAGAGTGGCTAACATGGAGGCTCATCAGCTTCCTGTGTGGCCACAAGCGAACACCCCGCTCCCTGCACCTTTTCTTCGAAGGTGCTAGCTCCATGTTAGGTTCTTTTGCTGCCTGAGTTATGGGCATGTAAAAGTATTGAGGAATGGTTTCCGTAGACAACGTTCTGGAAATGCTACATCTCTCTTCTCTGCGCCTCTCTTCTGTTTTTTTCTCATTTCTTTGTATCTTTTCTTTTTGCCTATGTAGTTAGTTTTCAGTATGAGCTTATTCAAGCTCTTTCATTGTACGTTGTACTATTTCTTTGTCTTAATAAGAGATGGACCTGTTTCCTTTTAAATACTTTTCTTTTCTGCAACAATTACTTTGTGAATGGAGTATTACATGTGTATTTTCCTTTAATGATACTTAGAGCAGGAAACCTTGAAACAGAAAGCTACTAATTTGAACTTATTGACATTATCAAGTATAATAATGCTAACTCACAGTAGATTAAACTTATGAGAGTAACCGAGATAACAACTGAGTGTTCCGTAATGCATGTGAGGCAACCGTCCGAGAATGATAAACTCAAAATAAACCATCCAAGAGGGTTGCCGAGTAGTGAGGGACTTTGGCCGTGTTTTTGATAACACCTGGCCCTATCACAATCGCATCAGTTCCCCTGGTATTGAGGATCCGAGGATAGACTGGGGATTCCATTCAGTATAGGGATTAACCCAACTATTAATGGGTAACTCCTCTCCGGGGTAGAGTCTAAGGGCCATATAACGTCCAAGTTGTGTCCAAAACTTGTATTTTTTCTCTTAAGTAGCTGGTTTCCCCATAGGCTTGAGTCCGAGGACCAGACAAAGCCTTGGTTCTGTCCAAAACTTTTTTTTTTTTTTTTTTTTTTTTTTCTGTTAAGTAGTTGGTTTCCCCATAAGCTTGAGTCCGAGGACCATTCAAGGCCTTGGTTCTGTCCAAAACTTGTCTTTTTTCTGTTAAGTAGTTGGTTTCCCCATAGGCTTGAGTCCGAGGACCATACAAGCCTTGGTTCTGTCCAAAACTTGTGTTTTTTCTGTTAAGTAGTTGGTTTCCCCATAGGCTTGAGTCTGAGGACCATACAAGGTCTTGGTTCTGTCCAAAACTTGTGTTTTTTCTGTTTAGTAGTTGGTTTCCCCATAGGCTTGAGTCCAAGGATCATACGAGGCCTTGGTTCTGTTCAAAACTTGTGTTTTTTTCTATTTAGTAGTTGGTTTCCCCATAGGCTTGAGTCCGAGGACCATACAAGGCCTTGGTTCTGTCCAAAATTTGTGTTTTTTCTGTTAAGTAGTTGGTTTCGCCATAGGTTTGAGTCCGAGGACCATACAAGGCCTTGGTTCTGTCCAAAACTTGGGTTTTTTCTGTTAAGTAGTTGGTTTCCCCATAGGCTTGAGTTCGAGGACCATACAAGGCCTTGGTTCTATCCAAAACTTATGTTTTTTCTGTTAAGTAGTTGGTTTGCCCATAGGCTTGAGTCCGAGGACCATACAAGGTCTTGGTTCTGTCCAAAACTTGTGTTTTTTCTGTTAAGTAGTTGGTTTCCCCATAGGCTTGAGTCCGAGGACCATACAAGGCCTTGGTTCTGTCCAAAACTTGGGTTTTTTCTGTTAAGTAGTTGGTTTCCCCATAGGCTTGAGTTCGAGAACCATACAAGGCCTTGGTTCTGTCCAAAACTTGTGTTTTTTCTGTTTAATAGTTGGTTTCCCCATAGGCTTGAGTCCGAGGACCATACAAGGCCTTGGTTCTGTCTAAAACTTGTGTTTTTTCTGTTAAATAGTTGGTTTCCCCATAGGCTTGAGTCCGAGGACCATACAAGGCCTTGGTTCTGTCCAAAACTTGTGTTTTTTCTGTTAAGTAGTTGGTTTCCCCATAGGCTTGAGTCCGAGGACCATACAAGGCCTTGGTTCTGTCCAAAACTTGTGTTTTTTCTATTAAGTAATTGGTTTCCCCATAGACTTGAGTCCGAGGACCGTACAAGGTCTTGGTTCTGTCCAAAACTTGTATTTTTCTTGTTTCAGAAGATTTGCCCCTCGGCCAAGGTGGGGGGCGTTAGCTTGATGTTGGAAGCCCCTAGAGCTGCCCGTGCCATTGATACTGCGAGGCGAAGCCTCTAGCGGAAATTTATGTCGGAACAACAATGGCGTGCTGCTGGAAATGAAGGAGCTTTCGCCGGCCCTTGCTTGACAGAGGCTTGACTCCACCGTCACCTGTGCCAATGCGCAAGCCTTCCCACAGACGGCGCCAATTGTAGGGACACGATTATTTAATGACCCAAGAATGACATTGGGCTCGTATGTAAAGGGCCCTAACAATGTAATTTGTAGAGAGTGGGCTTGAAAGGCAGGACCTTGGTCACCGGTCAGCGGTTTAGTCGTAGTTTTTATGGAAGCTTTTACATGGGTGGACTTGGTTTGACTAGTTAAGCATTCCATTGGTATGGGTTGTAGGATTTAGGTCCTCGGATTACGTCTGAGGAGCATAGTATCCTTCCCCTTCTCCCTTTCGTAGGATTTTTATCCTCCTTCCGCCCCCCCCCCCCCCCTTTTTGGCTTTCTCTCCCCCTTTTATACTAGTGTTCACTTCCCTTTTAGTGTCCACGTGTAAGTTTCACTTTCTGGGGTGCAGACCTGTCCTATCAATCCATACCTAGAGTGGTTAGGGGTGGTTGGAAAAGTTAAATAGCATGATTTGGAGTATAGGCTTGTCAGATGCAGGATTCTGTACTACGATGTTGGCAGCTTTCTCCCTTGTCCTGCCCTTGTACTAAGTTTGTCCTTTTCTTCAGGTGTTTTGTAAGGTGCTGAGCATAAGATCGTCCTCGGCCATATTCTTAGGCCTTTTTTGGGCTTTCATTATGCGTCCTTGGCAATAGCTCTCCTCGGCTTATGTCTTGGGCCCTAATGTAGAGTGGGTCTAGGCCACGAATTCTCTGGCTCCACACAAATATATATTTTATTATTTAAAGAACATATAATATGCTATGTATGAGAAAAATGACGTGTAAATTTATGAGATCTCAAAGCTTACATGACACAATATTATGAGATTAACTAAAAGTTTAATGCCATCAACTTTATATGAATATCATATACTATATAATAAAAGTTGGGTTTAGAAGCTGTGATTGCACCAAGTGGCTTCACTAATTTGCAGAAATTTTGTTAGATTTAAAAATATATATATATATATATATATTTTTTGTCCTTATCTTCTTCTCCTATAATTTTTAAGTTTATAAAATTTTAATTTGATTACAATTCAAATTCTTCATCTAATCCTTTTATTATAAATTTATCTGTAATTTCCAAGTTACTAAAAATCTTAATATTACAATCAAAATTCTTTACTATTTATTTTTACTACACAAGTATACAGTTCATTAAAAAAAAAAAAAAAAAAAAAGGAGTAACAACCCAAGTCCATTATCTATTCATAGTGATTTACTAAACTATTTTTTGGATAGAGTAAAAAAAAATTTGTAAGTAATGTATGGTACATCAAGTCATCAACATTTCTTTATATCTACTCAGTTTGAACTTTTTTTATTCCACTTTTTTATGAGATAGCAACAAAACACATTGATTAGAAATATTAATTTCAATAGGATTTAAATTCTATATCATGTGGAACTCTACCTATATATATCTGGAATGAAGTTTACTCCCATGTGTAAATGCCTAAATTCTATGATAATTGACAACACAGGATTGCATTATTTCTTCAATATTATTTTTTCATTTTTTTAAGCTATTTTTTTTTTAACTTCAAAAAAATTAATAAAAACTTCTCTCACACGTACTTAAATTCATGAATTCGGCTCATTTGTTCTCTTCTACAATAATTGGTTCAGGATTTCATTACATACTCACACTTTCATCTCTCAAAGTGATAGAGGAAACAAACATGTATATTCTTTTTTCTTTTTCTACATTTATATCTGTAAGGTTGAACTTTTTCAACCATCTAATTGGCTTTATTCCGTGCCAAATTTGCTTGTAATTCAACATTTAGTAACCCTGTATTTAGGTGGGTTTGTTGTAAGGGTAGTGAGTGAGATAGAGTGAAGTTTGCTCAAGAATGTGCAAGAAAACAGAGACTCGCGGCTGGGACTCGCGGGTGGACTCGCGGCTGCAAGCCGCCAGAAGCTGCACACGTGCCAAGCATGCTGGAAGATGAACAGTCATGCTAGCTGGAGCACTACAGGACAAAACAGGACAACTGGCCATACGGTTAACTCGCGACTGGATCTCGCGACTTGGTCAAGCCGCGAGCCACCCCTGTTTTGTAAAACCTGACGTTTCACATTCCTCTCCCACTCCAATATAAATACCCCTTTAACCCACGATTGAAAGAGAGCTTCTAGAGTGAATTTTGAGAGAGAAACCCTAAAGAAAAACCAGATTGCTTCACCCACAATCTATACCTTAGAGTCTCTTCAAATTCCCTTACTCTCTTCCTCTCCATTGTCAAATCCTTGAGAGGCATTATACCAAACCTGGTTCTCACCATTATCATCTCTGTGAGACAGTTGTTTGGAGTTCTGGGAAGCAGTTAGGAAGGAGCCAATCTTCATTGGTTGATGCTACGGTCTAGTAGCGGAATCCAGGAAGCTAGAAAAGAAAAAGGTTCGGCGCAACCTCGTTGGAGCAAGAAGCTTGGAGGGCTTAGGTGCACTGGGTAGATTAGGCTTGGAGGGTCTATTGCTGTCCTTGTATCCCAACTGTATTTTCTAGTGGATTGATTACCGCTTGAAGGGCGGCGGAGAGGTTTTTCGCCGAGGACTTCGGTTTCCTCTTCGATAACACATCGCGTGTTGTCTTTGTGTTTGCATCTTCCTTCCTCTCTATCTTTGCCTTTACATTATCTGCTGTGGTTTTATTTTGTTATGGCTTAGATAGTTTATAACCAATTTCATATTATAGCATGTGTTAAGTTTCCGCACACTAGTTGTTTGACATATTGCTTGAGTTGGTTAAGTTGTATTTTGGGGGTCTAAACGTTCAAAGGTGTTTTGTACACATTTTTGAACTTTCAATTGGTATCAGAGCGGGTACACTGCTGTTGGTTTCATTACCATTGTGTGATCCTTGACTCCCTTTTGAGATGGATAGGTCTCAATCCCTAAATGCACCTCCATATTTTGATGGTAATAATTATGCTTTTTGGAAGGTTCGTATGAGAGCTTTTCTATGTTCTATTGATGAATTCGTTTGGGATGCTGTTGAGATTGGTTGGACCAAACCTGAGGCAGCCAAATCCACATGGGATAAGGCAGCACTTGCTGCATCTAATGCTAACAGTAAAGCACTCAATGCTATTTTCTGTGGTGTGTCTCCAGATGAATTTCACAGGATTTCTCATATTACCATTGCCAAAGAAGCATGGGAGATTCTGGAAACCACTTATGAAGGCACGAAGAAAGTGAAAGACACCAAGTTACAAATGCTGACCACTCGGTTTGAGGAGCTTAAAATGAGTGAGGATGAGTCTTTTGACTCTTTCTATGGGAAGCTAAATGAGGTGGTTGTCAGTAAGTTTAACTTGGGGGAGAAAACGGAAGACTCAAAGATTGTAAGGAAGATCCTTCGATCATTGCCGGAAAGTTTTCGTGCTAAAGTGACAGCCATTGAAGAGAGCAAGGATCTTGACGACATCAAAGTACAGGAGCTGGTTGGTTCTCTGCAGACTTATGAGATGTCTCTGCCCAATCAACGGAACAGTAAATCCCTTGCTCTAAAGACCATTAATGAGAAGGTGGAAGATCAAGACTCATCGGGAGAAGATGTGGTTGACAAAGATGTAGCCTATCTTGTTAAAAATTTCAGAAAGTTTTTGAAATTCAAAAATAATGGCAAATTTGATGACAAAAGAAAATTCCAAAGTTCTGGAAGGGAGAAGAGGGATTTCAAAAAGAAAGATGGAAAAGAATCCCAAACCACACAAGGT
This sequence comes from Quercus robur, assembly GCF_932294415.1. Taxonomy (NCBI): domain Eukaryota; kingdom Viridiplantae; phylum Streptophyta; class Magnoliopsida; order Fagales; family Fagaceae; genus Quercus; species Quercus robur. Next base: position 7,625,076 of record NC_065535.1, on the reverse strand, counting down.
GTCACTTGTTTTGAATGTAACGGGCATGGACACTTTAAGAAGGAATGTCCGAATTATTTGAAATCGAAAGGCAAGGTGTATGCCACGACCTTGAGTGACTCAGATTCGTCTGACTCAGAATCTGAAGAGAGCTGTGATGGAGAAGGGAACTATTCAGCTTTCATGACTATTGCTCATGTTGAGTCTTCGGATGAGTTGAATCTGCTTCACGAGACCTTGGAGAACATAGTGATGATGAATCACTAGAAATTGTTGAAGAATCTGAAGCTGAAGAAGAAGAAAGCACAACAAATCTTCAAGAGAATTATAACTCACTCTTGGAGAAATCGGGTGAGTACACAAGGGTGGCCAAGGCTGCTGTAAGAAAAATAAAGAAGGCAGAGGAGGACTACAAAAGTCTCCTAATTCGATATGGGGAGTCCAAATGTGAGATAGAAACACTGAATGGTGAGTTGTCCGAAGCCTACACAAAAGTGAGATTTCTTGAGAATGAGGTTGTGCAAGCGAATGTTAAAATAAAGAGGGTCACCACCAAGAAGCTAGATGATGTTATATCATCTCAAAAGAGCTTTTCAGACAAATCCGGATTGGGATATACCGGAGGAAGTAGTTCGTCTGGAAATGTCACTAAAGAAGTGAAGTTTGTAAAGGCCAAAGATCCAGTTGTAGCTGACCTTACTGGTGAGAAGCTCAAAGTGGAGGAGAAGAAGAATGTGGTGAACCAACGGATGCTGAATCATCGTAATCAGTCTGTGGGCAGGTCTAAATCCTGTGCCAAGTCACGTCCACGACCACAAAGAGGTCCTAGAGGAACTTATGTGTGCCATTATTGCGGACTTCAAGGGCACACTCGACCAAATTGCCAAAAGCTGAGAGCAAAGAACAGTGCATCTCCTCAAAGGTTAGGAGGACCCAGAATTGATAGGAGAATTTGGACAGGAGATCAATCTAGAGATCAAAATGGAGATCCCGGAATGATGAACGTGATGAAGATGATTGGTGCATTCACCAACTGCTTGGAAAGCTTCTCACGAAGGTTTGAAAGCCCTAACTCCCATACCCAATCCTATAAGGAAATCACCCCAAACGCAAGTGACGTATGGGTGAATAAGGGTACTCATGTATAAGCATTACAACATGTCCATGCATTAATACTTCCTATGCTTTGTGATAATATTTGTTTGATTAGTTTGCAGTTTTTGATGGTGGTTGTTTGCTTGTCTTCTTGTGAATATTTTTAATTTTGTTTTATCAATCTTTTTGTTTCTTGTGTCAAAAATCCAAAAATCACATAAAAATTAGAAAATCAAAAAGCTTGATTGACTTTGTTGAGTTTTGTCTTAAAACTTGTTTTGCCTTGTACCTTTGTGCTAATGGCTTTGTGCATTTTCGAGCATTGCTTGTTTTCATGCACTCATATCACTGTGGGAAAAATCTTGAAATCTATGTGATTGTTGTAAATAGATCTTCAAACTTGTCATGAATGATTAGTGAATGGTTATGTTGATCTTGAGACATGCATAGACTTGTGTCTATATATCTTCCCACTTTTTATTTTTTTGTTTTGCTAAAAAGAGCTCACCAAATGTAAATCTCCAAATGAAAAGAGATATTGAGCTGCAAAAGCCTGTCGCACATTCTAGTATTTGACTAGGAAAAAGGGTAAGCGACCTCATAATTCAAGTGAATGTTAATTCAAAAAGGCCAAAGGCCTGTTCTTTAAAGTGAAATGTCATATATCACTCTCACAATGAGAGATGATTGCCTCAAAAAGATCAAATGTTATGATTGAAAGTGGAGTCAAATGAAAAGCTCCAAGTTATGTTATCAAGATGTGTGGGAGGTCATATATACATATTTCTATAATTGAGATTGGTCACATGATCTAGTGCTAATTGTGTATGCCTTGGTTGAATTGATCATTGAACCTTCACAATAGACGAAGGACTATCTCATTGTTGGTATCCACACACAACACACAAGTTTATGTTCCATAAATGCCATATTCATTTGTGTGATTGTACTTGATAAAATGTGTTTTCACATGCTCAATCTTTGTTAATTCAAGCACAAAAAGATTTTTGAGTGTTTTAGGTGTTTTTGGAAAGTATTTTGTTTGAAAAATCTGAAAATTTCAAAAATACTGTTTTGCCCTGTTTTGGCGGCTCAGTCGCGGGTATGTCAAGTCGCGAGCCTCAGTCGCATCTTCGCTGGTCATTTTTGGCGACTTGTTCGCGAGTGGAAGGTCCAGTTGCGAGGTTCACTCAGAGATTTTCGCGGCTCAGCTCGCGACTCACTCGCGGGTAGACCTTCCAGTCGTGAAAAAAACTTAGAAAAATTTTTCAAAATTTTGTTCTTAAGTGCTTTGGCGGCTTGAGCTGGCGACTGTGTGACGACTTAATCAAGTCGCGAAAATCGCGTGTTTTGCAGAAACAGGAGCAGTTTTTAAACTTTTTTCAGTTTTCCCTCGAACTTTTGTGACTGTTCATCTTCTCTCTAAACTCTCTTCCTTCCAAACACTCCGTGCTCCCATTTCCAATCTCTATTGTTGCACTCTTGTAGCTCAAAATCGTCAAGTTACAGGTATGGGTTTTCAGTTTTGCACTCTTTTCTACTTGATTTTGTGCTTTTACCCTTTGATTTTTCGCATATGATTGTGATTTTGAAATGGGTTTATGTTTCGGTTTCTGCTCCTTGTTCATGCTTAGCTTGTGGATGCTGTTACTATAGTTTGTGTTGATGATAGTCATATCCTTATTGCTCTTCATCTTGTGCTTAGCTAAGTGTTTCTTTTATTTTATTCTGAACTTTGAGCTGTTGAGTTGTTTCTATTGGTTCACTTTGAGGTTGTGAGTTTTACTGTGCTAAAATTGCATGTTTTATTGTGTTAATCTGTTGGGAGCTTCTGTTAGGCTCAAAATACTGTTTGTATGTCATATCATTTTTCCATTATCTGTCTCAATGTCATTTATCTACCTTTAGGATAGTTTCTCCATGTTGTTCATGTGTTTCCTATCTTAGGCTTGGTTTATCCATGTGATTGATTAAGTAGCTTATTGTTTAAGTGTTCAAAGTTAATTTGTATGAATGATATCTCTTTGATAATTACATGGTACTAACTGAATCTGCACATATATTGTTCTATGCTGTTGTGGCCTTTTCTGATTGTTCACAGATGGCTCCCTCACCTCAGAAGAAGAAATCTACTGCAAAGAAGGCTGACAAAAGATTAAAGATGGATTCTAAACTGTTTAGGTTAGTTCACCACTTTGAGAGATACAAGGATAACTTCTTGAATGCAGGAATCATTCAAGAAAGATTTGTAGATTTGGAGGACTTAAGACAAACCTTTATTCCCAGCTGTTTTGAAGGAAGAGGATGGGAAAAGCTTCTGAGTGGTTTCCCTGTTGTGTGTGAACCCCTAATTAGGGAATTTTACTCAAATGCTGTGATAAAGGAGAATGAATTAAGTTGCTGGGTGAGGGGTAAAGAATTTGTCTTGGATGCTCATGTCATAGATGATGCATTAGGGCTTGAAGGATTAGATGATGAAGAATTTATCAATTACAAGGATAGGAGTGTTTCTATTGAAACAGTTCAACAAAGGATAGGTGGGCAGAGAGAAGGGAAATGTTTGAATACCACTGCCTTTCCAGTGGACATGAGGTGCCTTACAATAATTATGATGTTTAACCTCTATCCCATTAAGAAATTGACTACAATCAATTGTGCTAGAGCAGTCTTTCTGATGGATCTCAAAGAAAAGAACTTCATAGACATAAGTTCCCACATTTATGACACCATTGTGGATGAGACTAGAACAACCTCTAGGCCTAAATTGATCTTTCCCAGTTTGCTAATGAGGATTTTTAGAAGGAAGGGTGTTCCAATCCCTCAAGACATCAGTCCCATGTCCACACCTTCTGCAATCAACAAGCTTACCTGCAAAAGGATAAGTGTTAGGCTTCCAGGAGAAGAAGATGAAGGTGATGAAGGAGATGCTGTCCCAATGGAGACTGAAGCAGAGGCAACAGGGCTTGCATCAACCTCAACACCTAGGAGGAGTGGCAAAAGACATAGAGCTTCAACTTCTGTAGACACACCTCCAGATGCTTTCCAGATCATTCTGGAAAGGCTTGATGGGATCAGGGCAGTCCAAACTGAGCACTCTGACAGGATGAGAGCCATAAAAGACCAGATTGATGTCTTGGCTGCTAAACTTGACAGCTTCACAACTCAGCATGACCAGTGACCCTTTGGCCATTCCTGTCAAAAAGGGGGAGAAGTTCATTGATGATTGAGAAGCAGAAAAGCAGCTCTTAAGGGGGAGTAATTAGTTGAGGGGGAGTTGCCAAAAACAGAAACTTTGTTTATATATGTTTATGATTTGGGTATTTATATATGTTTATGATTTGGGTATTTTTAGTGTTTTTATGGTTTTGATACACTGTGTTTTGGTGTATAGCTGTTCCTAATTCATAACTTATACTCTTGGTTTAAACTTTAATATATTTTGATGATGTTATTCAGGATGTTTTTGCTTTGTACCCATGTGCTTTTGTAAGCTTTTAGGGTTAATGTTTCATGCATAGTTTGTAGGCTTTATGGTATGTACCTTGCTTAGTGCAGCCTTTATGCTATGTTGAAATCAGTACTTTAATCTAAATGTTCTGCATTTTGGTTTATGTACTGTCACTCTTGTGCCCTTGTAGGATTGTTCCTAGATGCATATGCCTTGTGTGCTATGCATTGGTTGAGTGTTGAGCATACAAGTGTCTTGCCTTGTGCTTGTTAACTTGTATGTCCTTGTGTTCATTCCAAGTGTGAATGAGCACTGTGATCACTACCTTGTGGTGTTCACTTGGTTGATCAAGCCATGGTTTGTTTATTAACTCCATCTTTGCTTGATCACATATTGCCTGTTTCATATGCATTTATAATTTTCTGCTTACAATGATCATGGTGTATTGTTGTGTTTCAGGAGTATTATGTTCATATGATTCAAGTGCTTCACAGCTTCTAGAGTTAGGTGTGAGTGAGTTTTGTTCAATTGTTCCCAACTCACATGTTAAGTCTAGAGTCTGTTTTAGGGTTTTGTCACGGAATAGCCAAAGGGGGAGATTGTAAGGTTGAACTTTTTCAACCATCTAATTGGCTTTATTCCGTGCCAAATTTGCTTGTAATTCAGCATTTAGTAACCCTGTATTTAGGTGGGTTTGTTGTAAGGGTAGTGAGTGAGATAGAGTGAAGTTTGCTCAAGAGTGTGCAAGAAAACAGAGACTCGCGGCTGGGACTCGCGGGTGGACTCGCGGCTGCAAGCCGCCAGAAGCTGCACACGTGCCAAGCATGCTGGAAGATGAACAGTCATGCTAGCTGGAGCACTACAGGACAAAACAGGACAACTGGCCATACGGTTAACTCGCGACTGGATCTCGCGACTTGGTCAAGCCGTGAGCCACCCCTGTTTTGTAAAACCTGACGTTTCACATTCCTCTCCCACTCCAATATAAATACCCCTTTAACCCACGATTGAAAGAGAGCTTCCAGAGTGAATTTTGAGAGAGAAACCCTAAAGAAAAACCAGATTGCTTCACCCACAATCTATACCTTAGAGTCTCTTCAAATTCCCTTACTCTCTTCCTCTCCATTGTCAAATCCTTGAGAGGCATTATACCAAACCTGGTTCTCACCATTATCATCTCTGTGAGACAGTTGTTTGGAGTTCTGGGAAGCAGTTAGGAAGGAGACAATCTTCATTGGTTGATGCTACGGTCTAGTAGCGGAATCCGGGAAGCTAGAAAAGAAAAAGGTTCGGCGCAACCTCGTTGGAGCAAGAAGCTTGGAGGGCTTAGGTACACTGGGTAGATTAGGCTTGGAGGGTCTATTGCTGTCCTTGTATCCCAACTGTATTTTCTAGTGGATTGATTACCGCTTGGAGGGCGGCGGAGAGGTTTTTCGCCGAAGACTTCGGTTTCCTCTTCGATAACACATCGCGTGTTGTCTTTGTGTTTGCATCTTCCTTCCTCTCTATCTTTGCCTTTACATTATCTGCTGTGGTTTTATTTTGTTATGGCTTAGATAGTTTATAACCAATTCCATATTATAGCATGTGTTAAGTTTCCGCACACTAGTTGTTTGACATATTGCTTGAGTTGGTTAAGTTGTATTTTGGGGGTCTAAACGTTCAAAGGTGTTTTGTACACGTTTTTGAACTTTCAATATCTTAATTTATGATTGGTACAGTTTGTTAATTTTAGGTTATGAATAATTTTGATTATATTCCTAATATTAAATTTAAATTATTATTTATAGGTTTTTAGTTGTGTTATATTCTTCCAAAAAAAAATCGTGTTATGTTTATATGTGCATAATGTATACATATGGCTAGATGATGTCTCCCTAATAATTTTAAACTAGGTTCTTGAATTAACATTTTTTTTTTTTGGTATTTAATTTTCTTATTCATTGTAAGTCGTTGATTTTAATGAATGTGTTTTTTGATAAAGTTTATGATTTTTTTTTTTTTTGGGAGGTTTTGATATGGTATTTCACTGTGATTATCAATATCCATTTTAAGAGTTTTAATTAGTAACATATATTTTTCCATGAATATAAATTAAAGAGAAATTTTTTAGAATAAAAGAAATAGTAAAATTGAAGAACCAAGCTGGTTGACTATTTAAAACTCACCTTGAAGAAGTAACATTAGTAACTTTTTCGTTGGGTTAAGATAATTAAATATATTCACTATTTTAAAATAACAATTTCAAAATTATATATAAGAAAAAAATATCTTATTCATGATATAAAAATATTTACTGATATATATATATATATATATATAACTTATTAAAAGAGTGTAATAAATATGTTTGTATTTAGAATGCATAAGATGATTGAATTTTTTTTTTGTATATTATTTTTTGCCAATATCATGAAACAAAATTTGTAAGCTTTGCTTTAAAATTACGTGGATTTGAATTTGTCATTAATTTTTTTGCAAAATTTTTCATTATTTTAAATGTTTAGTAATTTAGATTATTCTTAATTATTGAATTGAGGTCTCCACTTGAATTTGATTTCAATTTTTGTTTTGAATAGTTTTTAATTATTAAATTTAAGGTTTTTCTATTTAAATATACGTTGGTGATTAATTGAGCCTTAAAGCTCTATCTATACATATATGCTTTTTTTTAGAATACTAAGCATTTTAACACACACACGGGAAGAGAGGAGAAGGTCTTAAAGAAACTAACAGTAATGTATATCTAAAAGACTCTAACTCTTGGATACATTGTATGAACTTTATAATACTTAAAAGTAATATGTATGCATTTTATAATACCTTAGTTTCACATAATATGCATTCATTATATTACTTAAAAGTGAAATATTCATTTATTTCATTAGCTATTCTATTATCAAATTTTAAGTAAATTAATAAATAAAAAATATTCACATATGAATTTTGATTAAGCCGTGCATCGCACGGGCATAATGCTAGTTATAGATTATAAATTATAGATATGATCAATATTTGAAATTTAATTACTATATATTTAAATCAATTTTATTAATCATAATTTATATTTATTTTAAGCTATACAAACTAATAACAACTATCAAAATCACCAAAAATATAACTAAAATCAAAAAGAATATTTTTAAAAATAGAAATTGTAAGGTTGATCATAACTACAAGATCTCACAGATAATCACAAACACTTAAAAGTTAAGATTGTACTACCACACACATTTAGTGTAATGGTTACTCCACAAGTATAAAGTTCTTGTGGGGTAAGGGAGAAAGGGCCGGGTTTCAAGTCTCAAAAAGAAAAATTTACACATATACACTTAGATTAGGTTAGAGTAGAATTTATATTTTATATAAAAAATAAATAAATAAAAAAAGTTAAGATTTTTAGTGGTAACAAAATTTTTTTTTTTTTTATGAGAACTGTAACAAATACTAACATCCATAACTTACACATAGGTAATAACCAATGTGTTTTATATAAACTAAGCACTAATCATTCAAATGAAGAGAAAAACAAAAGTTTAAAATGTTTCTAGATTCCATAGGCATGCATAATCGAAAGAGTCTAACTGGATCTTTACAGATAGTTAGCAAAAATAAATAAATAAAATAAGCAAAGCAATTTTTTTCTAGACACATTTAAGACTTGGAGTCAACACCTAAATCGAATTTTCTTCTAGACACAATTTTGTCAATATTTGTTGCCCTTCTAGAGACTAGAGTGAGATTTTGATTTCAAGATGAGGTCTGCGACAATTATGGCTTGGTTGTTGGTATTGCAATGGAGGCCGTGGTTGAGGTTCTGGCGAAAGGGATTTGAGTTGTTTGGGAATTCTAATTAAGCTGTAGTTATGCTAATTAATCACAATTAATCTAAGTCCAAGCTCGTTTTCTTGGGCCATTGATCATAGGGGGCTGGGGTGAGTCCATCTAAATAGAATGGTTAATTGGTTATTGGTAACAGATGGACTGCGAGAGCGGATGGCATTTCTTAGGTGTAACAAGCAGGCTGATATTGGTGGGCATAAACAGAAACATTTGCCAAGGGCCTAAGGATTCTGCAAGCAACAAAAAGGAACTAGATTGGGCCATGATAGTAATGCATAGTAGTGTTGACCTTGCATAACTAAAGGACCTAAAGTTTATGTTAAGGGTACTTATTATTGCACACTCGTTAGTGTAAATCGCCTATACACATGATGCATTCCATCATTAAACCAAAAAAATAGGGTACACTAGAATACTAACATAAAACCAACTGCCCAAACCAATCTGTGGTGGGAGCGATGGCCTCGAAAATGCTCTCTAGGAGTTGCTAGCCTGCTACTATCTTAGCTGAAAAAAGAGCCTCCTTATTTCATGATGTGCATGAAATATATAAAATAAATTACTCACATATCAATATATTTAGCTTTACTTTTATGTTATTTTGTGACTGATTATATAATATCTTTGTGTTGTAGGTAACAAGGGCTTTACATGCAAAGTGGGGCTAGGCCAATTGAATCAAGCCAACTTACATCCAGCCAGGCATTAATTCAAGAAAAGACCAACCCAATTAAATTTAAGTCCAATTGGAGCAAGGAATCAAAGGAAATTTGCACCAAATCCAAGTCCAATTCGGATTAGGATTCCAGACTGCACATCAGTTAGTATTTTTGGCATAACTTTCGGCTCAGATGTCCAATCGAGATGATTCAAGTTGAGCTAGAACATTAACTTAAAGGGCTACAACTTTGTAGTTCACCAAAAGTCCAAATTCTGAAGTTAAATTGGCCAAAACCGTCGGTTAAGTGAAGCCTAAAAATCTGGGATTTTCTCCAAACGGGAATTCAACTTGTAATAGGATTCATTGACCTATTTAAAGGCTCTTTAGGGCAAAATTCAGGGGGGCTGAGGCTAGTGCTAGGGTTGGGGGCTGTACATAGAGAGTGCGGCTACTTTGATTTTCTTCCATGACAGTTAGTTTTATTTTATTTATCTAGTTTAATGTTTAGTATTTTATTTTTATGTTTTCCTTCAATTACTATGAGTAGCTAAATTTATAATTAGGGTTGAGGATGAAACCTTGTTAAGGATTATTAATAATATTTATGTGATTTGATTTTTCCGACAATAGTTGTTCTTTAATGATTTAAATTGTTCTTGCTTCATATCAATTGACTAAGATGGAATTCTAGATATGAGTTCAATCATGTTTTTTTCATGATTTAGGATTTATCTTAATTAATTGAATGCTTGGTTTATTAATTCTTGATTATAAAATTGGATATCGTTTGTGATTTGTCTGTCAATGGATACAATTGATGATTTGTTTGTCTACGGATACAATTGATGATTTGGTTTTATACTTAAGAAGCGAAGAAGAACATGCTTTAGATTCTTAAACATAAGTTTTAATGATGATATTTTCCATGATAGCAAAATTGATTTCTAGATTATCATGTAGTGAGTTGGGAAAAATTAATGATCATAAATATACACTGATATGACTTACAAGGTGGATTCCAAAACCTTAATTCCTTTCTCTTGATTGTTTACATCTTTTTATTGCTTTATATCTTTTGCTTAGTTTAACTATTTGCTTATTTTTATTATTTGTTTAGTATATTAAATTGCAAAAAAAACCAGTTTTCATTAAACTAGATTAGGATTAGTTTGGTTAAGGTTTAATTAATTTTCCTACGTTCATACAAGTCCCTGTAGGTTCGACCTCGTTCTTGTCCAACTATACTTCGGTATGGTTCGTACACTTGCAAGTACTTTAAAATTTCACAACATTTCACAATATGTGAATCCAACCCAAAGTCTTGTGCATGGAACAACTCACTAACTTGGATTCTCCTGTTGTTTGATCTTTTTCCTCTCAATACTATGCCACCCCCAAGATGAGTTCCTGTCTTGTAGAATTGGCCTATGAGTTGTTAGAGTCAAGTTAGTTTACTAACTGTTAGCATAGTTTTCAGAATCGGACCGGACCGGGAGGTCGGACCGTGAAAACTGGGAACCAGGATGAAAACCGGTTTTTTAAGCATGAAGAACCGGATTTTTTGTTAAATCCGTGAACCGCTAAAACCGGGGTTGGACCGCACGAACCGGTGAGAACCGTGCGGTTCAACCCCTTAGCAATTTTTTTTTTTTTTACAATTTTATTCTACTTAATTAAATTATCCATCTCTTACAAGGAATAAAAAAAAAATTATAATTAAAATCTTTCAAAGATATTCAATTTTACTTCAAAAATTAATCATAAATTTTAATGTTCTCATGGTTATTATTTTATTTTATTAAATTTCTTATTTAATTATTAAATATATGCTTTAAAATCATTAAATTTCTCTCACATATATAGATATATTGTCAATTTTGCTAGTTTTATAAATTTAATATCTATATTTAGGCTTTAATTGATTATTAAATTAATTATGACGTCATTACGGTTCGACCCCAGTTCGACCTTAAAAAGCTTGAATCGCTCCCTTTTACGGTTCAATGAATGGTCCGGGTCTGAAAACCTTGACTATTAGTTGCTATGGAAGTTACATTCAGCTTGTTGTATAAAGATTGTAGTTGCTGTAATTGAATGAACAAAAAAAGGAATAACCAATTTCTCTCTTTCTAATCTTCTATACGTTTCTAATCTCTTTCATTTCTTAGGAGGCCTGGCTACCACAAATCAGCCACCCTAATCCTAAATCGTACAAGTTTTTTCATTAACCTCCTAATCCATTTTTTAAGTGATTGCATGACGTGAAATTTGCATTCTTGACTGTAGGGAAGTGAAAAAGGTTGGCTGATTATTAAGAGAAAAAAGAAAGGCTCCTTGAAGATTGTTTGGGTAGGCCATATTCCAAGCACTTAGCAAGTGGTTGCTGATTTGAATTATTCTTCTATTCTAACTGGGTTACAGTATGTATTTGTGAAGGTTTTTGGGTATTTGGATTTAACAAATGAGAATAGTAAGACTTTGAACAAGGGGTGGTGTTATTGTAATTCATTATTGGTGGTTAAGGATTTTGTACAGTATGGAATCCCCGAGCCTATTGGGCCTTTGACCCTGGCCCAATGGTACGAACCCTAATCCTAACCCTTTGTATGGGACAAGGCCCCAAGCCTGCTAAGCCGTGGGCCCAGGCCTCGTGCTGCGATTCTTAATCTAAGGCACGTCGGACTCGTAATCTTGGCCCAAACTCCTCAAGGAGCATTCCGGGCTTTGCCTGGTCAAATACGTCCTGGAGGGGAACGTGATTGCTTGGTTATACATGTCTCGGATGCCCGGTATGGCCTTAGGGGGTATCGCTGCAGAACATCCTTATGGAGGTGGGAACCGGTTCTAATGCCACCACTACCACTCTTAACGAAACATCAACTTAGACGCAATGGAATTGGACCCTCATTTCCACTTATAATCAAGAATAATCATGGCATTCCCATTAACCTCACGCTATAAATAAGAAACGAGAATGAGAAGAAGGGGGTTGGCAATTTTGGAGAGAATAGGGAGAGAAAAGAGCAACCATTCTAAGAAAGAAAGATAGTGATACTGTGAGGTAAAGAGAAGGGTTTATGGAAATAGGAGTGTCCCTGGGCTTTCGAGCATAGGACCACCCTCAGTAGGAAACCCAAAGCCCACGATATAAATAGATTGTGAAGCCCAAGTAGAGGTTGAGCCTAATAGGCATATTATGGGTATGCACAATTGGTGCCATCTGTGGGAATCTCCTACAAAGTTGTAGTTCTGTCGGGGCATGCACGAGGAAATTTTTGCAGGACAATCTGGGAGCTATGCTGAAAGTGGCTCTGGGAGATCTTCTCGGGGATCCACCTAGTGGGAAAGAAGGAAAAAGTGACGTGAAGATAAGGAGTATGAAGAGCAAGGCCAGTCCGGACTCGGAGAGGGGTCATTTCAAATGTATCGAACAATGTTCGGGGCCTTGAGGCGCAACCGTTTCTACAGAAGGGATGAAGAGCTTGAACAAAGGGATGAAGAGCTTGAGTGTCTACGTAGGTTGGTGAGGGATTTAGAGTTGGAAGCAAGAGGTAGGCGTAGAAGAAGGGACCACAAGGAGCGAGGGGAAGGGTCAGCTAGTGTGGGAGGCCATTATGGAGTAGGTTCCCATCGATCTGGATCTCATCGCCACTGGGATCACTCACAGGAATATTCAGATCGTGATTCGATTTCCCCAGAGGAGCGACGAACCTAGAATGCTGCCATGGATGCCATAAGTCGTGCGTTACGCTAGGCCGTTCGATCGCCATTCTCAAGAGAAATTGAAAGGGACTCTATACCGACCAGATTTACACGGCTGCCATTCAAATTTTATGATGAAAAGACGGACCCGATAAAGCATGTGAGCCATTATATTCAAATGATATCTTTGCACACTTATAACGACGTATTAATGTGTAAGGTATTTCCTTCAAGCCTCGGTCCCACTGCACTTAGGTGGTTTAATGGGTTGAGGAAAGGCTCGATTCACAGTTTTTCCAAGTTGATTCAAGAGTTTGGTGTCCGGTTCATGACCTATAACCGGGTTCCACAACCCGTGAACGCGTTGCTGTCGATGAAAATGGAGGCTGGGGAAACCCTCCGCAACTATGCTAACTAGTACTAGGAGCTGTACAATGAGATTAGTGGAGGTAATGAAAAGATCGCGGTGAGCATTTTTCGAATGAGGTTGCCTGAGGATTCTAAATTGCAAGATTCATTGACGAGAAGGCCTCCCGAGGATATGAGACAACTGATGAAGCATATTGAAGAATATAAACAACTAGAGGATGATCGGTTACAAAGCAAAGGCAAGGCCCCGGACATAAGTCATCCTCGGTAGAGTAGTTTATAGTCCAGACCCCAGAAGGATTTGAGGATTCAAGAACCAGGGCCATAGATGGGGGAAGTGAATGTAGCCTTCAAGGAGCCGATGCACAGGATTGTGGATCGAATCAAGAATGAGCCATACTTTCAGTGGCCGAACAAGATGGGGGGCGACCCTTCAAGGAGGAATCAGAATTTGTACTGTACTTACCATAGGGATAAAGGACACACCATCGAATAGTGTAGAGTGTTAAAAGATCATCTGGAGCAGTTAGTGAAGGCTATGTATTTGAAAGAGTTTGTAGTGGATCCCAAGAATCAAGAATCCGGACAGGATGCTCGGCCTCGCTAGAATCCTCTCCCGCCCCTGTTGGGAGTAATAGAAGTCATCCACGCTACCCCAAAGGGCTCTTAGGTATCCAAGAGGGGGGTGCTGGTTGTGGTATCGGCGGAAGGTAGCACAGGTGACCAGCCCTCCGAAAAGAAACTGAAGTACACTCGGGAGCCCATTGCCTTTAATGATGATGATCTAGAGGGTATGATTCAACCACATGATGATGCCTTGGTGGTTGTAGCCCAAATAAATGGTTTCATAGTGAAGAGAGTGTTGATAGATCAAGGGAGTGGTGCCAAAGTGATGTATCCCGACCTATTCAAAGGGCTTGGCCTGAAGAATGAAGATCTCTTCAAGTACGATACACCCCTGATGGGGTTTGACAGCCGTATGGTGATCCTAGAACGACAGATCTCACTTCCCGTGTATATGAAAGGTAAGGAGGTGATGGTAACGTTCATAGTGGTCGCTTATTTCTCTCCGTACACTGCGATCCTTGGAAGGCTGTGGATTCATGCAATGGGGGCGGTACTGTCCACCCTGCATGTAAAGGTCAAGTTCCGCATTACGCAGGGAATTGCCGTAGTAAGGGGCGATCAACAAGTGGCCAAGCAATGCTTGGTAGTTGCAGTTGATCGAGGAATCAAGCAAAATGAATCAACCGAGAAGACTCCCTTATAGCAATTACAGGGACCTCAAGAGGAAGCAGGGGCCAACTGTGCCGATGACTTGGTGAGAGTGAAGATATTGTCGAATGATGACAAGAGTTTTATGATTGGAGCAAGTGTGAAGGATGAAGAGAGGGTAGAGATGTTGTTGTTTCTTGTGCAGAATGTAGACGTATTCGCTTGGAGCTTGTATAAGGTGCCTGGGGTGGACCCCGAGTTCATAGTTCATAAGCTCAATGTGGATCCCTTGTACCTATCCAAAAAGTAGAAGCCGAGGAGATCGGCTAAGGAACACGTCGACACTGTTAGGCAAGAGGTCAAGAGATTGAAGGAAGCTGGGGCTATCAAGGAGATTTTCTTCCCGAAGTGGCTTATGAATACCATGGTAGTAAAAAAGAAGAATGGTAAATGGAGGGTCTGCGTTGACTTTACTGACATGAACCAAGCGTGTCCAAAGGATTTGTTTCCCATACTGAAGATTGATCAGCTGGTAGATGCCACCTATGGGTACCCAAGGATGAGCTTTCTAGACGCTTTTCAAGGTTATCATCAAATTGCCCTGGCTGTTAAGGATTAGGAGAAGACAGCATTTATAACCCCTGATGCTAACTATCATTATACTGTGATGCTGTTTGGGTTAAAGAACACTAGGGCCACATACCAACGAATGTTGACGAGAATATTTCGAAACATGATTGGGCATACAGTTGAGGTGTACATTAATGATATGGTGGTGAAAAGCAAACAGAAAATGCAGCACATTGATGATCTTAAAGGGGTGTTCGAAGTACTTTGATAGCACAGGCTGCGCCTTAATGCCGATAAGTGTGCTTTTGGAGTGGGGGCTGGCAAGCTCCTAGGGTATTTGATCACAAACTAAGGAATAGAAGTCAGTCCCGACCAGATTGAAGCAGTAAAGTACCTTAAACTGCTAAGCAATCCAAAGGAAGTCCAAATGCTGACTGGCATGTTGGCTGCCCTTAATCGATTCATTTCCAAGTTTGCCGACCGTTGCCATCCATTTTACCAGCTTTTGAAGAAGTGGAAGGGGTTACAATAGAGTGAAGAGTCTAAAAGAGCTTTTTAGGAGTTGAAAGAATATTTAGTGCAGGCACCCATGTTGACAGCCCTAGAACCGAGGGAGGATTTATTCATGTACCTCTTAGTATCAAAACACGCCGTAAGTGTCGTGCTTGTGAGAGACCAAGGAGTACAACAGCCAGTATACTATGTTAGCAAAACCCTGGATAACACCGAGACGAGGTACTTGCCACTGGAGAAGTTGGTGTTAGCCCTCGTGCATGCTACACAGAAGCTGCCCCATTATTTTCAAGCTCACACCGTCTATGTGCTGACTGAATATCCTTTGCAATCCTTGTTGAAGAGATCTAATTTCATGGGTCGGATAGCTAAATGGGGGACTCGGCTCGATTCTTTTAACATTAGGTATAGACCAAGAAGTTCAGTGAAGGATCACATTCTCGCCGATTTTGTTGTAGAATTTTTCCCTAGGAGAGACATCGAAGTGATTTGTCAAGTGGATATCCAAACGTGGAGGGTATTTGTGGACGGCACGTCCAATGCAATAGGGACTAGGGTCAAGATTGTTATCATCACTCCAGAAGGGATAAGGTTGGAACATTCCTTCAGGTTGGGGTTTAGGGCTTCCAACAACGAAGTTAAGTATGAAGCCTTGCTTGCCGGATTGAGAGTCGTTTTGGATTGGGTATGCTAGAAGTAGAGATTTACTCGGATTCCCGATTGGTAGTTAGTTAGGTGCAGGGCATTTTTGAAGCTCGAAATTCTTGGATGAAGGTGTACTTGCGAATGGTGAGGCATGTTATGAATCAGTTTCAAAAGGCAAAGCGACCCAAGTAGCCCAGGGGAAGAATCGACATACGGACTTGTAAGGTTGAATTTATTCAACCATCTAATTGGCTTTATTCCGTGCCAAATTTGCTTGTAATTCAGCATTTAGTAACCCTGTATTTAGGTGGGATTGTTGTAAGGGTAGTGAGTGAGATAGTGTGAAGATTGCTCAAGAGTGTGCAAGAAAACAGAGAGTCGCGGCTGGGACTCGCGGCTGGACTCGCGGCTTCAACCCGCCAGAAGATGCACACGTGCCAAGCATGCTGGAAGATGAACAGTCATGCTAGGTGGAGCACTACAGGACAAAACAGGACAACTGGCCATACGGTTAACTCGCGACTGGAACTCGCGACTTAGTCAAGTCGCGAGGTCAAGCCGCGAGCCACCCCTGTTTTGGAAAAACCTGACGTTTCGCATTCCACTCCTCTTCAGTATAAATACCCTTTTAACCCACGATTGAAAGAGAGCTTCCAGAGAGAATTTTGAGAGAGAAACCCTAAAGAAAAACCAGATTGTTTTACCCACAATCTCTACCTTAGAGTCTCATCAAAATCCCTCACTCTCTTCCTCTCCATTGTCAAATCCTTGAGAGGCCATTATACCAAACCTGGTTCTCACCATTATCATCTCTGTGAGACAGACGTTTGGAGTTCTGGGAAGCAGTTAGGAAGGAGCCAATCTTTATTGGTTGATGCTACGGTGTAGTAGCGGAATCCGGAAAGCTAGAAAAGAAAAAGGTTCGGCGCAACCTCGTTGGAGCAAGAAGCTTGGAGGGCTTAGGTGCATTGGGTAGATTAGGCTTGGAGGGTCTATTACTGTCCTTGTATCCCAACTGTATTTTCTAGTGGATTGATTACCGCTTGGAGGGCGGCGGAGAGGTTTTTCGCCGAGGTCTTCGGTTTCCTCTTCGATAACATATCTGGTGTTATCGCTGTGTTTGCATCTTCCTTCCTCTCTATCTCTGCCTTTACATTATCTGCTGTGGTTTATTTTGTTGTGGCTTAGATAGTTGTTTAATCAATACCATGTTATAGCATATGTTAAGTTTCCGCACACTATTGTTTAACATATTGCGTGTGTTGATTAAATTGGTTTTTGGGGGTCTAAACGTTCAAAAGTGTTTTTGTACACGTTTTTGAACTTTCAATTGGTATCAGAGCGGGTACACATCTGTTTGGTTTTATTACCATTGTGTGATCCTTGACTCCCTTTCTTTTGAGATGGATAGGTCTCAATCCCTTAATGCACCTCCATATTTTGATGGAAGTAACTATGCATTTTGGAAGGTTCGTATGAGAGCCTTTTTATGCTCTATTGATGAATCCGTGTGGGATGCTGTTGAGATGGGTTGGACCAAACCTGAAGCAGCCAAATCCACATGGGATAAGGCAGCACTTACTGCATCTAATGCTAACAGTAAAGCACTAAATGCTATTTTCTGTGGTGTGTCTCCAGATGAATTTCACAGGATTTCTCACATTATTATTGCCAAAGATGCATGGGAGATTCTGGAAACAACTTATGAAGGCACGAAGAAGGTGAAAGATACCAAGTTACAAATGCTGACCACTCGGTTTGAGGAGCTCAAGATGAGTGAGGATGAGTCTTTCGACTCGTTCTATGGGAAGTTAAATGAAGTGGTTGTCAGCAAGTTTAACTTGGGGGAGAAGATGGAGGATTCTAAGATTGTAAGGAAGATCCTTCGATCATTGCCGGAAAGCTTCCGTGCCAAAGTAACAGCCATTGAAGAGAGCAAGGATCTTGACGACATCAAGGTTCAGGAGCTGGTTGGTTCTCTACAAACCTATGAAATGTCGCTGCCAAATCAACGGAAGGGTAAATCCATTGCTCTAAAGACTGTTAATGAGAAGGTGGAAGATCAAGGCTCTTCGGGAGAAGATATGGTGGACAAGGATGTAGCCTATCTTGTTAAAAATTTCAAGAAGTTTTTGAAATTCAAAAACAATGGAAAATTTGATGATAAGAGAAAATTCCAAAATTCTGGAAGAGAGAAGAGGGATTTCCAAAGGAAAGATGGAAAAGAATCCCAATCCACACAAGGTGTTACTTGTTTTGAATGCAACGGGCATGGACACTTCAAGAGGGAATGTCCTAACTATTTGAAATCAAAAGGCAAGGTGTATGCCACGACCTTGAGTGATTCAGACTCGTCCGACTCAGAATCTGAAGAGAGCTGTGATGGAGAAGGGAACTACTCAGCTTTCATGACTATTGCTCATGTTGAGTCTTCGGATGAATTGAATTTGCTTGTTCAAGACCTTGGAGAACATAGTGAGGATGACTCACTAGGAATTGTTGAAGAATCGGAAGCTGAAGAAGAAGAATGCACTGCAACTCTTCAAGAAAATTACAACTCACTTTTGGAGAAATCAGGTGAATACACAAGGGTAGCCAAGGCAGCTGTGAGAAAGATGAAGAAGGCTGAGGAGGACTACAAAAGTCTCCTAATCCGGTATAGGGAGGCCAAATGCGAGATTGAAACTCTTAATGGTGAGCTGTCCGAAGCCTACACTAAAGTGAGATTCCTTGAGAATGAGGTTGTTCAAGCAAATGCAAAAATAGAGAGGGTCACCACCAAGAAGCTTGATGATGTTATATCATCTCAAAAGAGCTTCTCAGACAAATCCGGACTGGGATATACCGGAGGAAGTAGCTCAACTGGAAATGTCACCAAAGAAGTAAAGTTTGTGAAGTCCAAAGATCCAGTTGTAGCTGACTCTACGAGTGTGAACCTCGAGGTGGAGAAAAAGAAGAATGTGGTAGAACAACGGATGCTGAATCATCGAAATCAGTCTATGAGCAGGTCCGAGTCTCGTGCCAAGTCACGTCCACGACCACAAAGAGGTCCTAGAGGAATGTATGTGTGCCATTATTGTGGACTTCAAGGGCACACTCGACCAAATTGCCAAAAGCTGAGGGCAATGAACAGTGCTACTCCTCAAAGGTCAGGAGGACCAAGAGTTGATAGGAGAACTTGGGCAGGTGATCAACCTAGAGAGCAACATGGAGATCCCGGAATGATGGACGTGATGAAGATGATTGGTGCATTCACCAACTGCTTGGAAAGCTTCTCACGAAGGTTTGAAAGCCCTAACTCCCGTACCCAATCCTCTAAGGAAATCACCCCAAACGCAAGTGTCGTGTGGGTGAAAAGGGGTACTCATGCATAAGCATTACAACATGTCCATGCATTAATACTTCCTATGCTTTGTGACTATGGTTGTTTGATATGCTTGTTGTTTTTGATTTTGTTTGTTTGTTTGTGAATTTTTCTTAATTGTGTTTTATCAATTTTTTTTGTTTCTTGAGTCAAAAATCCAAAATTACATAAAAAATTTGAAAATCAAAAGGCTTGATTGACTTTGTTGAGTTTTTGTCTTAAAACTCGTTTTGCCGTGTACCTTTGTGCTAATGGCTTTGTGCATTTTCGAACATTACTTGTTTTCATGCACTCATATCACTATGGGAAAAATCTTGAAATCTATGTGATTGTTGTAAATAGATCTTCAAACTTGTCATGAATGATTAGTGAATGGTTATGTTGATCTTGAAACTTGCATAGACTTGTGTCTATATCTCTTCCCACCTTTTATTTTTTTTGCTAAAAAGAGCTCACTAAATGTAAATCTCCAAATGAAAAGAGATATTGAGCTGCAAAAGCCTGTCGCACATTCTAGTATTTGACTAGGAAAAAGGGTAAGCGACTTTATATTAAAAGTGAAATTTCTTTCAAAAAGGCCAAAGGCCTATTCTTCAAAGAAAAATGTTATATATCCCTCTCACAATGAGAGATGATTGCCTCAAAAGATCAAATGTTATGGCTGAAAGTGGAGTCAAATGAAAGGCTCCAAGTTATGTTATCAAGTTGTGTGGGAAGTCATATATTCATATTTCTATAATTGAGATTGGTCACATGATCTAGTGCTAATTGTGTATGCCTTGGTTGAATTGATCATTGAAGCTTCACATTAGACAAAGGACTATTTCATTGTTGATATCCACACACAACACACAAGTTTATGTTTGATAAATGCCATATTCATTTGTGTGATTGTACTTGATAAAATGTGTTTTCACATACTCAATCTTTGTTAATTCAAGCACAAAAAGATTTTTGAGTGTTTTAGGTGTTTTTGGAAAGTGTTTTGCTGAAAAATCTGAAAATTTCAAAAATACAGTTTTGCCCTGTTTTGGCGGCTCAGTCGCGGGTGTGTCAAGTCGCGAGCCTCAGTCGCATCTTCGCTGGTCAGTTTTGGCGACTTGTTCGCGAGTGGAAGGTCCAGTCGCGAGATTCACTCAGAGATTTTCGCGGCTCAGCTCGTGACTCACTCGCGGGTAGACCTTCCAGTCGCGAAAAACACTTAGAAAATTTTTTCAAAATTTTCATCTTGAGTGCTTTGGCGGCTTGAGCTGGCGACTGTGTGGCGACTTGAACCAGTCGCGAAAATTGCGTGTTTTGCAGAAACAGGAGCAGTTTTTAAACTTTTTCAGTTTTTCCCTCGAATTTTTGTGACTGTTCATCTTCTCTCTAAACACTCTCCCTCCCAAACACTCCGTGCTCCCTTTTTCCAATCTCTTGTGTTGCATCCTTACAGCCCAAAATCGTCGAGTTCCAGGTATGGGTTTTCTGCTTTTCACTCTTTTCTACTTGATTTTGTGCTTTTACCCTTGATTTTTCGCATTTGACTGTGTTTTTGAAATGGGTTTGTGGTTCGGTCTCTGCTCTTTGTTCTTGCTTAGCTTGTGGATTCTGTTGTTATAGGTTGTGTTAATGATAGTCATTGTCCTATTGCTCCTGTGCTTAGCTAAGTATTCCTTTCATTTCAATCTGAACTTTGAGCTGTTGAGATGTTACTATTGGTTCTGTTGAGGTTGTGAGTTTTCCTTTGCAAGATGTGCATGTCTTAGTTTGATAATCTGTGGGAAGACTCTGTTAGGTTCAATATATTGTTTGTTTGTCATATCATTTTTTTCTTAAATCTGCCTCAATGTCCTTCATCTGCCTTCAGGATGGCTTCACCATGTTGTTCATGTGTTTCCTATCCTAGGCTTGGTTTATCCATATGTTAGAACTAAATTGCTTGCTGTTTAAGTGTTTGAAGTTCACTTGTTTGATTGATATCTCTCTCTGTTAACTACATGGTACTGACTAGTTATGCGCATATATTGTTATATGTTGTTGTGGCCTTTTCTGATTGTTCACAGATGGCTCCTTCACCTCAGAAGAAGAAATCTACTGCGAAGAAGGCTGACAAAAGACTTAAGATGGATCCTAGATTGTTTAGGTCAGTTCATCATTTTGAGAGATACAAGGATAACTTCTTGAATGCAGGAATCATTCAAGAGAGATTTGTGGATTTGGATGATTTAAG
The DNA here is from genome assembly GCF_932294415.1 of Quercus robur. Classification (NCBI taxonomy): domain Eukaryota; kingdom Viridiplantae; phylum Streptophyta; class Magnoliopsida; order Fagales; family Fagaceae; genus Quercus; species Quercus robur. The sequence goes on along the minus strand of NC_065535.1, from coordinate 7,603,460 downwards.
GCAAACTTTTATTCCCAGTTGTTTTGAAGGAAGAGGATGGGACAAACTTTTAAGTGATTTCCCTTTGGTGTGTGAACCTCTGATTAGAGAATTTTATTCAAATGCTATGATAAAGGAGAATGAGTTAAATTGCTGGGTTAGAGGGAAAGAATTCATCTTGGATGCACATGTCATAGATGATGTACTAGGGCTTGAGGGTTTGGATGATGAGGAGTTTGTCAATTTCAAGGATAGGAGTGTCTCTATTGAAACAGTTCAACAGAGAATAGGTGGGCAGAGAGAAGGGAAGTGTTTGAATACCACTGCCTTTCCAGTAGACATGAGGGTTCTAACCATAATCATGATGTTTAACCTTTATCCTATTAGGAAGTTGACCACAATCAATTGTGCTAGAGCAATTTTTCTGATGGATCTCAAAGAGAAGAACTTCATAGATATAAGTTCCCACATCTTTGACATCATTGTGGATGAGACAAGAACAACATCTAGACCAAAACTGATCTTTCCCAGTCTCCTAATGAGGATATTTCGAAGGAAGGGTGTTCAAATTCCTCAAGACATCAGTCACATGTCCACACCCTCTGCAATCAACAAACTTACCTGCAAAAGGATCAGTGTTAGGCTTCCAGGAGAAGAAGATGAAGGTGATGAAGGAGAGGAAGTCCCAATGGAGACTGATGCAGAGGCAGCAGGGCATGCATCCACCTCAACACCAAGGAGGAGTGGCAAGAGGTCCAGAGCTTCAACTTCTGCAGATGCACCTCCAGATGCTTTCCAGATCATTCTGGAAAGGCTTGATGGGATCAGGGCAGTCCAGACTGAGCATTCTGACAGAATGAGAGCCATGCAAGACCAGATTGATGTCTTGGCTGCTACACTTGACAGCTTCACAACTCAGCATGACCAGTGACCCTTTGGCCATTCCATGTCAAAAAGGGGGAGAAAGTTCATTGATAATTGAAGCAGAAAAGCAGCTCTTGAGGGGGAGTAATTTGTTGAGGGGGAGTAATTAGTGTTTTTATGGTTTTTATGTTTTTAATACACTGGGTTTTGGTGTATAACTGTTTCTAACTCTTTTCATATACTCTTGGATAAACTTTTATATATGTTTGATGATGTTATTCAGGTATTTGTTAATTTGTACCCATATGCTTTTGTAAGCTTTGAGGGTTTATGTTTTATGCATAGTTTGTAGGCCTTGTGGTATGTACCATGCTTAAGTGCAGCCTTTATGCTATGTGAAATCAGTATTTTAAATCTAAATGTTATGCATTGTGGTTTATGTACTGTCACTCTTGTGCCCTTGTAGGATTGTTCCTAGATGCATATGTCTTGTGTGCTATGCATTGGTTGAGTGTTGTACATACAAGTGTCTTGCCTTGTGCTTGTTAACTTGTATGTCCTTGTGTTCATTCCAAGTGTGAATGAACACTGTGATCACTACCTTGTGGTGTTCACTTGGTTGATCAAGCCATGGTTTGTTCATTAACTCCATCTTATGCTTGATCTCTTTTTGCCTGTTTCATATACATTTATAATTTTCTGCTTACAATGATCATGGTGTATTGTTGTGTTTCAGGAGTTTATGTTCATATGATTCAAGTGCTTCACAGCTTCTAGAATTAGGTGTGAGTGAGTTTTGATCAACTGTTCCCAACTCACATGTTAAGTCTAGAGTCTGTTTTAGGGTTTTGTCACGGAATAGCCAAAGGGGGAGATTGTAAGGTTGAATTTATTCAACCATCTAATTGGCTTTATTCCGTGCCAAATTTGCTTGTAATTCAGCATTTAGTAACCCTGTATTTAGGTGGGATTGTTGTAAGGGTAGTGAGTGAGATAGTGTGAAGATTGCTCAAGAGTGTGCAAGAAAACAGAGAGTCGCGGCTGGGACTCGCGGCTGGACTCGCGGCTTCAACCCGCCAGAAGATGCACACGTGCCAAGCATGCTGGAAGATGAACAGTCATGCTAGCTGGAGCACTACAGGACAAAACAGGACAACTGGCCATACGGTTAACTCGCGACTGGAACTCGCGACTTAGTCAAGTCGCGAGGTCAAGCCGCGAGCCACCCCTGTTTTGGAAAAACCTGACGTTTCGCATTCCACTCCTCTTCAGTATAAATACCCTTTTAACCCACGATTGAAAGAGAGCTTCCAGAGAGAATTTTGAGAGAGAAACCCTAAAGAAAAACCAGATTGTTTTACCCACAATCTCTACCTTAGAGTCTCATCAAAATCCCTCACTCTCTTCCTCTCCATTGTCAAATCCTTGAGAGGCCATTATACCAAACCTGGTTCTCACCATTATCATCTCTGTGAGACAGACGTTTGGAGTTCTGGGAAGCAGTTAGGAAGGAGCCAATCTTTATTGGTTGATGCTACGGTGTAGTAGCGGAATCCGGAAAGCTAGAAAAGAAAAAGGTTCGGCGCAACCTCGTTGGAGCAAGAAGCTTGGAGGGCTTAGGTGCATTGGGTAGATTAGGCTTGGAGGGTCTATTGCTGTCCTTGTATCCCAACTGTATTTTCTAGTGGATTGATTACCGCTTGGAGGGCGGCGGAGAGGTTTTTCGCCGAGGTCTTCGGTTTCCTCTTCGATAACATATCTGGTGTTATCGCTGTGTTTGCATCTTCCTTCCTCTCTATCTCTGCCTTTACATTATCTGCTGTGGTTTATTTTGTTGTGGCTTAGATAGTTGTTTAATCAATACCATGTTATAGCATATGTTAAGTTTCCGCACACTATTGTTTAACATATTGCGTGTGTTGATTAAATTGGTTTTTGGGGGTCTAAACGTTCAAAAGTGTTTTTGTACACGTTTTTGAACTTTCAGGACTCTCTAGCCACATTTGCATTGTCGATGATAGAGGAGGTACCTCAAATAATCAAGATGGAGCTCATTGTGGAACCAAGTATCAATGCCGCGACTGGTGTCTCAGCGGTAATGACATCAAAGCCATGTTGGATGGATCCGATCATTGACTTTTTAGTCGAAGACCGAATTTCGGATGATGAAAAAGAGGCCAGAAGGGTAAGTTGGGTTACCGTTCAGTATTGGTTATCGGCAAACCGCAAGCTGTACTGAAGGTCTTTTAAGGGGCCATATCTTTTATGCTTGTGCCCCAAGAAAGTTAATGAGCTTTTAGCCGGTCTACACTAAGGGGTGTGCGGCAATCATGTGGGGGGACGATCATTGGCACATCGAGCAATGACTTAGAGGTTCTGGTGGCCACAGATGCAGAAGGACGCTGCCGAATACATGCAGAAGTGCAAACAATGCCAAAAGCATGCGCCATTGATCCACCGGCCAGCAGCTTATCTAAACCCGGTTAGCAACCCCTAGCTCTTCACATAGTGGGGGCTAGACATTCTCGGCTCGTTCCCCCGAGCCACGGACAATCGAAGGTTTGTTCTCGTAACTGTGGATTACTTCACCAAATGGACAGAGGCCAAGGAATTGGCTAATATTAGGGACGTAGATGTTAAGAAGTTTGTGTGGAGAAATATAGTCACAAGATTTGGGGTGCCGGACTCTCTCGTATCTGATAAAGGGCTGCATTTCGATAGTTTTGCAGTGATCTTGGCATCAAGAACAAATACTCCACCCTGGCCTAGCCTCAGAGCAACGATCAGGCTAAAGCCGTCAATAAAATGATTATGAACAGATTAAAGAAAAGATTGGAGGGAACGAAGGGAAAATGGGCTGAGGAGCTGCCAGATGTTCTATGGGTATACCAAACAACCCCTAGAAGGTCCACAGGAGAATCTCCATTCTCCCTAACTTATGGGGTGGAGGTTGTCGTACTAGCTGAGATGAATCTATGTAGCGCACGGGTTGCAGGGTTTGCCCCTGTCATGAATAGCAAATTGATGGTGAAGCATTTGGATTTGCTAGAAGAATGCCGAGAGTCAGCAACTATACGGCTAGTCGAGTATCAGCAAAAGCTCGCTCGACATTATAACTAGGATGTGAAGACTCGAGAATTTGGCGCTGGGGACTTAGTGTTGCGAAAAACAGTAGGACATATGCGGGACACTAATGCGGGGTAGTTAGCCCTAACTTGGGAAGGGCCTTATAGAGTTACTGCCATCGCGGGCGCGAGGGTGTACTATCTGGAGGACTTAGACGAGAGACCACTTCTCTGGCCATGGAATGTCCATAATATGAAGAAATTTTACCACTGACTATCAATACACGGGGGTACAGATTGGGTGTAATGTTATATGTGCATATAGTTAATTTCTATGAAAGTGATGTTTATCCATGCATGTGTATTTGTACTCATGACTTTATCGTTGTTAACTCATTTGCTCCGGTCAACAAACACGAGGAAACTTCATATCAAATTTTATACAAGGACAAAAGCCTGCTTCTCGGTTAAATCTTAATCACCGAGCAAGTGGAAACCATATGTCAAATTACTATAAGGATAGAAACCTACTTCTCAGTTCAATCTTAATTACTGGGCAGGTGGAAACCTTATGTCAAATTACTATAAGGATAGAAACCGACTTCTCAGTTCGATCTTAATCACTGGGCAGGTGGAAACCTTATGTCAAATTACTCTAAAGACAGAAACCTACTCCTCGGTTCGATCTTAATCATCGGACAAGTGGAAACCTAGTCTTAAATTTTATCTAAGGACAGAAACTTGCTTTTTGGTTTGATCTTAGTCATCGGGCAGGTGGAAACCTAGTCTTAAATTTTATTTAAGGACAGAAACCTGTTCCTGGATTGATCTTCATCACCGGATACATGGAAAACCTTACATTGAATTATTCCAAGAATAAAAATAAGCTTCCTGGCTCTGTTCTAGTCACCGGGCATACAGAGATTATGTCTACTTATTTCAGAGGATTGAAACCAATTTCTCAGATTCAATCCAAATCACAGGGAAGATGATCACCCTACACTAAATTTTCCTAGATAAGCTTACACACATCGAATTTAGTACTTATCATCGAGGAGCCAATTCTTTCTAGATATAGATGATTTCCTTCGGACTAGTAGTTTCAATCATCGTGCTGAGGCAAACCGAGATCAAACTACCCGGTCATTTGCATTGTAGACATAAGAGAAAGAAAATGAAAGAACATGGCAGAAAAAATAACTTCATAGAAAACATTCGTAAACATGATTAAAGCAAGCAAATAAAGATTAAAACCAATGTTTTGTCACCACAACCTGGTGACTATAGGTAAATAAAACTTAGGAAAATAAAAGTTAAATCATTGTTCCATCACCACAACCCGGTGACTATAGGCAAACCAAATAAATAAAAAAGGAAAGTAAACACGGATTTAAAAAAAAAAAAAAAAAAAAAAAAAAAAAAAAAAAAAAAAGGCTAGTTAAAAACGTAAGTGTCAAATGGAAGGATCAATAAATGAGAGATGAGTTGCTTCGTTGGCTTGCTGGCCGGGGACGTCCTTGGTTGGTGGCTGCTAGACTTGTGCATCTTCGGCAATATTGAGGTTGTTGGTAGCCTCGAGATCAACATGAGAATCAATCGCTTTCACCAACTCCCTCATACTAGGGGTATCCTCTTCATCAGCAGCATCAGCTTGACTTTGTACGGGGGAAGGGGGAGTTGGGCATGGGATTTGCTCTAGATTCCTTAGTGGGGAATCTTCGGGCACTCCCATAGCTTAGAGGGCTACTAGCCACCCCTCCCCGAACCCATGAGACTGGGCTAGATGGACAATAGGCTCCACGAAGTTCTCGGCATCCGCAAAGCCCTCGTTGTACCACTTAGTCTCACAGGCTTCGAGGGCCACCTTCAAGTCAGCTATTTCATTAGCTTGGGCCAAATTTAGGCTAGCTACCTCTGCCATTTTCAGCTTTACGGCCCCTAGCTTGTCCTCTACCTCGGCCAAATTTCTCTCTACCACCAACCGAGACTTCTCCAAAGATTGGGCTTTCTTCTCAGCAGCCTCGGCGGCTTTGCCCTTCTCTTTTGCTGTGGCAGCAATAACATCCTTCAAGGCCTTCTCCCGCTCGGCATCCTCGACGAGCTCCTTCAGCCTCTCATCGAGGATATGGGTTAGTTGCGTGGCCTGATATTGCAATAATGGTTAGTATGAAAAAGAAAGGAATGCATATGCGTTAAAATAAATGTGAAAGTAAGATAGAAAATTACCACTATGGTATGCTGTTGTAATCACCTTGCCAACGATTCCTTGGTTTCGTCCGAGAAGAACTGAACGTCCTCGAGCAGTAGGAGGTCATGCACCAAGCTTTGGGCCACCCTCCCCCTTGGCCCTTGGCCCAAGCCTTGAGGCTGGCAAACATTGGCGAAGGCCCATCACCGAACTTGAAAATGGGTTGCCAAATGGCCTCGGGTTGAGATGAAGATGCCACATCTGTACCGGCCTTGGCAGATGGCCGGGGATCACCCATCGGTTCCTGGATCATTATCCCGCCAAAGGGAGGAGTCTTTGTAAGAGCATCATTGGGGACTTTGAGGGGCTGGTCGCCAACCCACTGCTTCTTTTTCAGACAGCTGGCACCCAGGGGAGGGGGACTACAATCCCTGCCTTGAGGCTAGGCCGTGGGTTGAGTGCCGGGCAAGAACTAGTCAACGGTAATTTTTCGCCTGGTCACCATAGCTGCGTCTTGGTCGACCTCAGTTGCTTTTGGCTAGGCTACGTGGACGAGGGAATTAAGCTCTTCAACGGGCACGTGGACTTTGCGGCTTTGAGATACACGCTTAGCTAATTCGTCTTGCACCGGTGCAAGATCCTCTGCTGTAGTATATTGAGGGCCAAGATCATGGGCTTCACCTACTGTAAGGGATGGAGGAAGGAAGTTAGCGTGCCGAACGTCAATGTATGATAGCAACAGGCTATCAACCAACAAAGCCGGCCCAAAAGGTTACCAGGTAATGTAGACAGGATTGCAACCGAGAATGAGATGTGATGCCCAGAGCTGCCCATCGGTATGCATGAATATTTCGGACCAAAGTACGAAATTCAGGTCCCTCACGTGCACTACCCTAAGGTCTAGCTTAAACCTTTTGCTTTCTGCATCAAAACAATACAAAAGCTGGTTAGTGACTATTTGAGTGAGATAATTATAAGTAAGACACAATTAACAAGCAAAAGATGCTCGGTACTGACCAACGTCACGTGGAGAAAGCGGGCAAGGAAGCTTATCAACAAGCCAGTTGCCGTTCACTCGGACAAATTCCCTGCCGAGTTTCTATTCGAATCGGGCAGGCACAATATGAGCCGTACCCGGATGTCCCTAGTCTTTAAATAATAATTCGACCTAATGTTCCTGCATAAACTATACATGAAGTTGATGTCATGGTGGTTTAATTGCAACCCGAATATTTGATTTAGCCTACTGACACAACTCACAACTCAGTAAAAATTTGGGGGGAGTTGGTCGGGGCATAAACCATAGAACCTAAGGGTGCCTATAATGAGAGGGTCCACAGGGAATCTAACCCCACCCTTTAGTATAGCCATCGAGGGAAAGAACACTACGTTTGGGCTGGAGCCCCTCTCGAGGGCAATATCGCCCTCGTTACAATAAGCAATATCAACGTCCCTTGGGATGCCATAGGCCTCTCTAAAATTGGCTAAGGAAGCCCCAGGTGCAAGAAGATGAGAGAATCCCATCCTAAAACTCTAAGAGTAAGGAAAAACTGAAATGAGAAGGAAGAGTAAAGAAGACTTACTGGGGGCTTTAGGAAGTGATGATTTGGGCTAGAAGTTTTATGCATAGGAAAGCTACACTCAAGAAGTGTGCTCGGCAAAGAGGAAAATGAAGAAGAAAGGATGCAAAAAGTGGAGTGGGAAATTAGGAGCTATTTATATGAATAAAAGCATTTAATGAAGGAGGAGGCGGAAAAACTCCTCTGATCCCTATTGGTAACCTCCACACGCATGGGCTCAGTTCACGAATCGTCAGACGGTTCCTGAACCATCAGGCCATAAGTACTGGTGCAGTATAGTCTAAATAACTAAAATATCCAAGTATCCATAACACAAAGTATCCAAGCATTTTAAAAACAAAATACTAAAATCATAGAGTACTAAATCAAAGTTCTATGAAAACCTTAATAAAAACTATAAAACCATAAACTAAAACCAATGCTTTTTACTCCCCCTTAAAATAAGCTCCCCTTCAAGAGCTACCATACTACTCCCCATTTTTTACCGGAATGGCCAAAGGGCTAAGGCTGGTGAGTAAAGTTGTCAAACTTGGCTGCCAACAAGTTGATTTGGTCCTATATAGCTACAAGTTTGTTGGAATGCTCATCTGCTGCATCACGAAGACCATCAATCCTCTCGAGTATAAGCTGAAAAGTATCGAGAGGAATTGATGACGATGATGATGCTTCTCTCCTACCTTGACCACCGCCATATCTTGGAGGAGGTTGTTGTCCTTCCACTTCATTCTCTGTGTCAGCAGGAGGTGCTTCTTCAGTCTCTTCAACTTGTTCATCTCCAGGAAGTCAAACCCTATTTCTTAGGATTGTTTAAGAGTTAATGGAAGGAGATGGAGTCATTAGGCCTATGTGTTATGAAGTCTCCACACCATTGTCATGAAGAATCCTCATTATAAGATTTGGGACAACGAGCTTTGATCTTGAGGTTATCTTTGTGGACTTTGCAATGATGTTGTACAAGTGTGCACTAATGTCAATGTAGGTATTCTTACGAAACTCCATGAGGAATATGGCTCTAGCATTGTTGATGGTTGACAACTTCTTGAATGGATACAAGTTGAACATCATGATATATGCTAAGCATCTCAAATCCGGGGGAAAGGAAGTCGAGTTGAGGCTTCTTCCTTCCCTATGGCCACCAATGCAAAGTTGCACAGATTTTAGAGAGAGCATTCTATCCTTGAACGGAGTGAACACTTCATGATCTTGTTCTTCAAGTCCAAGTATAGCATTAATGTCCTCAATGTCAAGAGTGAATGTATGACCTTTAACCTAACACTCTATGTGTTCCTCTTTGAGTGATGCATTAGCATAAAACTCTTTGATCAAAGGTTCACAAATTCTGGGGAATTCGCCAAGAAGTTTATCTCAGCCCCGTCCTTCAAAACACCGAGGAATGAAGGAATCCTTAAGATCAACAAAATGCACTTGTCTCTCCTGAATGATTGGAGCTGTTTCAAATTGAAGGGCATATCTCTCAAAATGTAGAGGAAAGCGAAACAAACTTTTATCATTGCACTTTCTCTTGTCACCACGTTGAGCAATAGTTTTTCGTGGAGCCATCTACAAAACATAGCAACAAAAACCACAAAGACAGCACAATGAACAACAACAAACTTGGTTAGACATAGGTTAGTACCAAAAACAAAACTACGAATTAAATCCTAAAAACTGAAATTTAAAAAGCAATTCTAAAAAATTGATATGTGAAGATGCTAAACATCAAAGCATGACATAATCATAGCACTAGTCACACAACATGTCAAAGATTGTGTGTGTGTGCGTCATATGAAAAAGTGTGCGTATACAAGGCATAAAATCATGCAAGGGGCAAAGTGTGAAACACATAACCATTGGTTGTTCCAAATAGGGAAACATGATTATCCCCAAATTTTGTACTCGACAGAGTCCAAAAATACACACAAAAACATTTAAATAGACATTTTATCAACAAAATGGTATGCACACCACAACACAAAACATTGTATAATGCATGAGCATGTAATAGAAACATGAAAAACAAGCATTATACCATCATTCTCAAAAAAAACCCATATATCAATTTCATCAAAAACTACAAAAACCCATGTTCATCAACAATATTTCAATATCTCAACAAAACCAACAAATCCATGAAATAGAATACTTTAAACATTAAATAAAGTAATAAGGAGTGAAAAGCCATACCTTTTCTTGGATTTGAAGTGAAGATTGAAGAGAAAAATAGAGGTTTTTGAATTGAAAAAGATGGTTTTAAGAGAGGGCGAGGTGGAAAAGACAAAGAGATAAGCATGTGATGTAAGGGAAACTGGGAAGTTTTGAAAAATTGTCTGATTTTTAACCCTATTTTTGCAAAATACCCTTTTTTTGCGACTCAACTGACTTGCGAATGAGTCACCAAGTGAGTTGCCAAAATCCCTTGAACCCAGATTTCAAAAAATTTCTCTAAGTCTTTTTCATGACTAGGACTTTTACTCGCCAATGAGTCACGAAACCCTCGGGTTGAGCTCACGACTCGCGAATAAGTTGCCAAAATGAGTCGCCAAAAATCCTTAAACCCAGATTTTGAAAATAATTTCTAAGTCTTTTTTGCAACTAGAATTTTCACTCGCCAATGAGTTGTGAAACCCTCAGGTTAAGCTTGTGACTTGAGCTTGAAACTCACAACTCGCGAGTGAGTTACCAAAATGGAAAGTTGCACATTTTTGGATTTTTTTCGAAATTTTTTCAAATCAAAATACTTTCCAAAAACAACTAAAATACTCAAAAATACTTTTTGGGTTTGATCAATAAATGCTGGAGTATATACATTACATTTAATGAAATACAATTACACAAATGAATAAGGAATTCATTGAACATAGACATGTGTGATGTGGGTGGGTATCAAATATGAGATAGTCCTTAGTCTATTCTGAAGTTTCAATGATCGATTCAACCAAGTCATACACAACTAGCACTAAGTAGAGTGACCTATCTCAATTGTAAAAATGAACATATATGATCTCCCACATAAACTTAATAACACTGAGTTAAAAGCTTTTCATTTGGCTTCTTTTCTTTTGATCATTTTGATCTTTACATCTTTTTTTGAGATCGATTCCTGAAATTTTGGATATTTCAATTTAATGAGTAAACCTTTGGCTTTTGGCACCATTCATTTTAAATACATGTCGTTTTCCTTTTTTTTTTTAGTCAAATACTAGTTTGTGCAACGACTTTTTCAGCTTATTATCTCTTTTCGAGATTTGATATTAGTTGAGCTTTTAAGAAAAAAAAATGAGTAGGAATCTACGCATGTCTCAAGATTAACAAAACTATTGACTAATCTATTAGGACATATGTGATTCACTTGTTAGGAACATATGTCACTATTTTAAGTAATTGGCTTATCCTTAGACAAAACACACTTTACTTGTATTTGGATAGATCTAGGATGTGTTTAATACTTTAAGAAACTGTGTTTCAAGATCAAGTGTTGAAAACATGCAAGTCTGTTCAAGATTCAAGCTAAAAAAGTGCTGTTCATTAAAGCTCGATAGCTGCTCGACAGCACCTTAATAGACAGCTATCTGTCGAGCTTTATGAAAAACAGAATTCCAGTTTTGTTTTGACTCTAATCCGGTTTTATGTGTTTGGGCTTTCTTTTCTTCTAACCTTAGACATATAAAAGGATTATTTTAAGGGCCGTCAAAGTGTTCATAAGTTGCACAAGCTTTGAGAATAGTTTGTTCAAGCAAATTGTGACCGGAGACAGAGTTTCGCCCTTGTTCATCTCTTCTGAAGAAGTTACTGTGTATGTGCTCCTTAGGGTTTTGTGACCAAGCATCTTCTTGATCTTCATCATGTGGATGAACTGAAGAACTTTGCAAACAACAACCTTTTCTAGTTGGTGATTGAAGTTGCGTACTGGGATCCGCGCAATTGGTTAGTCATGTACTTGGGAGCCGTGCATCGAAAAGGGAAATTGTCACTACAGAACAAGTCCAATTGAGTATTAGGGTAAGGGTTCAACTGTAGGTTGATATAAGGTACTGGGATTCCTTTATTTGTAACCACTTGTTTTGATAATAGTGGAATTTCGGGAGTAGTGACCTGAAAATCACCCGGTGGAGTTTTTGCCATTAGGTTTTCCCCATTCGTAAACAAATCACCATGTTATTTATTTTCTACTGCATAATTAGTTTATTGGTGATTTTTTTGTGCTACCACGCGTTTGCATGTTAATTTGATTAATTAATAAACTTAGCTAATTAATCAATTAATTTATCACAATGGGTCAATTCGTTTTTGGCCTATCATAACCATTCATGACAAGTTTGAAAACTATTTACACCAATCACATAGATATCAAGATGATTCACACAAAGATACAAGTGCATAGAGAACAAGCTAAGCTCATTAATGCATAAAGCCATTAGTACGGAGGTACAAGGCTAAACATGCATGTGACAGTGCACAACACCATCAATTAAATTTTTTGGATTTTATACTTTTTATGTGTTTTTCGATTTTTGACACAAAGAAAAGAAAAGAATGATCAAACACAACAAACAACCAAAGCTTTTAAATAACAAAAATTTAAAAATATGCTAGAATGTGAAATAAATAAGCAAACAACATTGTCACATTATATAGAAATAATTAATGCATGGACATGTTATAATGCTTATGCATGATTCTCAAATCTTAAGGTAAAGTTGGCCAAACATGAGGTGATGGTGTCAATCATCTTCATCACATCACTCATAACAGGTTCTCATTCTTGCCCTTTTGGTTGCTTGGGTTTCCTATTGCCTTTTCCTTGTCTTCTTGGCTTTTGAAGATCTGCATTCTTCAATGCTTGGAGCTTGTAGCAATTTAGTTTAGTTTGCCCTAAGATTCCCCAATAATGGCAATAGTGTTGCATTTGTGGACCTCTTTCTCTTAGGAAGAGACTTTCCTCTTGCCTTGGGCTCAGCCACAATTGGCTTAAGAGACTTCGTCAAAACCATTTGATTCACCACATTTGGCTTCTTTTCAGGTTTTACATTGCCAACAAGAGGAGTTGATGCTACTTTAGCCTTGACAAACTTCGTTTCCTTTGACGCTTAAGAGTTTGAGCTACTTCATCATTTAACCCTTCAACTTCACACTTGGTCTCTTTGTACCACACAAGGATGCTTTTATAGTCGTTTTCGGCTTTCTTCATCTTTCTAATGGCTGGCTTAGCCACTCTTGCATATTCTCCACTCTTTTCAAGAAGTGCATTGTATAATTCTTGCAATCTATTTGTTCATTCATAAACGCACTCCTCTTCATCATCATTGGATTCATCTCCAAAACCAATAGATTCCACTTCAGTATGCTCACCAAGCTCTTCCTCTAGAGTACTTAAATCTTCCAAAAAATCTAAGGGTGCAATGGCCACGAAAGCGGAGCTCCATCACAGCTTTCTTCAGAATCGGAGTTTCAGCTATCCGAATTACTAAGGGTTGTAGCAAGAGCTCTACCCTTTCCCTTCAAATAGGTAGGGCATTCTTTCTTCAAATAACCATGCCCGTTGCACTCATAACAAGTGATTCCTTGAGAAGAAGAGGAGGCTTTGGAATCCTTCCTTTTGAAGTCCTTCTTGTATTTCTTGAAATTGGAGAATTTTCCTTTCTCAAAGGACTTCCCAACCTTTTTGAATTTCAAGAACTTGCAAAAGTTCTATGCAAGGAATGCCACCTCTTTTTCAACATCGTCCTCTTCCGAGGAATCTTGAGCTTCAATTCTCTCATTGATCATCTTAAGAGCAAGGGATTTGCTCTTCCTATGAGATGGTAGAGTGAGCTCATATGTTTGAAGAGAGCCAATAAGTTCTTGGACCTTTATCTCATCAAAATCCTTGCTCTCCTCAATGGCAACCAACTTGGTTCGGAAGCTCTCCAACAATGATCTAAGGATATTTCTTACTACTTTGGAGTCTTTTGTCTTCTCACCTAAATTCAATTTCCCAATTACCACTTCATTCAACTTTCCATAAAATGAGTCGAATGATTCATCTTCGTTCATCTTCAATTCTTCAAACCGAGTGGTAAGCATTTGAAACTTGGTATCCTTCACCTTCTTGATGCCTTCGTAGGTAGTCTCCAAATTTTGTCATGCCTCCTTGGCAATTGACACATGAGAAATCCTGTGAAATTCATCCAGTGAGACATCACAAAATATAGCATAAGTGCTTTGCTATTAGCATTAGCCGCCGCGAGAGCTGCCTTATCCCAAAAGGATTTGGTAGCCTCTGGCCTTGTCCAACCAATTTCTGCAGCATCCCACACACTCTCTTCAATGGAGCACAAAAATGCATGCATACGCACTTTCTAAAATGTGTAATTACTCCAATCAAAGAAGGGAGGTGCATTGAGGGATTGAGACTTCCAAAAAATCTAACATGGTGTATCCGCTCTGATACCAATTGAAAACTCACTAAGTGTATAAAACACTTGTGAATGTTTATACCCCCAAATACAAATTTTCCAATACAAGCTTATATTCATACAATATATGTGCGGAATATGAAATATAAGCAATACCCAAATTAGCAAACTACTCTAAGCCATTAATTTATCACAACTAGTAGAAATTAAAAGCTAAGAGTAAGGAAAAGAGAGATGCAAACACAAGATAACACCGGCACATGTTATCGAAGAGGAAACCGAAGAACTTGGCGAAAAACCTCTCCGCCGCCCTCCAAGCGGTAAATGATCCACTAGAAAATCAGTTTGGATAAATGAATAGTAGTAAACCCTTCGAGCCTAATCTACCCAATGCACCTAAGCCCTCCAAGCTTCTTGCTCCAACAAGGTTATGCCAAACCATGTCTTCTCTAGCTTTCTAGATCCCACAATTAGCCCATTGCATCAACCAAAATGGATTGGTTCTCTCTTGATCTACTTCCCAAACACCAAGAACCTTCTCACTATTCTAAATTTTGTGAGGTAAGGATTTGGTTTATAATCCTCCCATAGGTATGACAATAGAGAGGGTGAGAGTAGAGGAATTTGGAGAATCAAGTTTATAAGATTATGGATGAATCAATCTTTTTTTCTCTAGGGTTTCTCTCTCAAAATTCTCTCTAGAAGCTCTCTCTCTTCTGTTTACATTTAGTGAGTATAAGGGTATTTATAGTAAGGTATGAGATGGAATGTGAAAGGTCATTTTTCAGCAAAACAGGGTGCACTAGTGAGTCACTTCGCAACTGGGGTGAGTCGCGAGTTCCAGTCGCCAGTTACCAAACTAGGCCAGATGGTACTTTTTGTCCTGTAGTGACCTAGCTGTCCTGACTCTTCGACTTCCTGCATGCTTCACACGTGTACTTCATTTTGGCGAATCACCACTCGCGAATCAGTCACAAGTCTTAGTCGCAATTCACCATCTTGTTGCACACTCTTGATCAAATCTTCACACTTTCTCACACACAATCCTTACATTATTCCCACCTAAGTACATGGTTTCTAAATGCTGCAAGCAAGTTTGGCACGGAATAAAACCAACATATAGTTGAATAAATTCAACTTTACAGTTCAAATGACTTTTCTTGATACTCATGTTTGATGCATGTATGAATAATGTTTGATCCATATCAAGGGAAGTTAATATGTTGGACATGCATTCTTGCAATTGGTTGAGACATCAGTAGTTACAAAAAATTAAGGTTATGTTTGATAACAGTTTTTGTTTTCTATTTTTAAAAACTTGTTTTTGAGAATATAAAGAAAAAAAAATTTATTATATTTTTGAAAACAAAAACATGTTTGATTTGTTGAAATTAAAAATATAGTTTTTTGAAGAAAAAAAAATACTAAAATATATTGCTACTAGGATTTGAACTCTAATGCTAACTCATTAAATAAAACAAATTCATTAAATTAAATGCGTGTTTTCATTGACTTTTGAAAATTAGAAATTGAAAATAGCCTTTTGCATGTTTTTAGTTTCCTTCACAAATTGAGTTTTGAGAACAGTTTTTGTTTCTATCTATTTTGGGTTGCCAAACAAGGTTTTTAGTCTCAAAAATAGAAAATTGTTTTTGGAAACAGAAAATAAGGGGAAAAAAAGTTATGAAACATACCCTATTTTTTTTTTTTTACTCATCTTTCTTCGGAATAGGTCCAGAACAACATCATATACTGAAGCTGAGATTAAAGGTACTCAAATTCTTTGGCATTTGTGTTAGAACATTTTAGCCTTTTTTTGGGGGAGGGGTTTTTCAGTTAATTTTAAGCTGCAAGTTTCCATTATATTTGTAACTTGGTGTGAACTATGTAAAATGGTTATCGTTATTGTTGGGGAATGGAGGTGAGTTTAAGCATGTGCATAGTTATTTGTTTTTGTTGGTAGGCTTGACCAAGTTTCTTTTATTTATATTTCTACTTTAAACGGGAATGGCTTGAGTGAGATGGTAGAAGATTATCATGCAGCTTTCAAAGCAGCCAGTTGTGTAGCAAGAGATTCGAGTGATGATGGTACTCCTAAAGAGCCCAACAATGATGCAGCTAACTTTTTTCAGAAACTAGGGGATAATGAACAAACTTTTTGTTAATTGCAAGTATACAAAACTATCTTTCATTGTGAAGTTACATCATAAACATGTGGTGATTCATGTTTCAAATTAAAAATGAGAAGGGCATTAGACAAAGTAGTTGAGTTATGTTGGTTTGTACATTTTTTTTTTCCATTGTGTTAAAAGAGTAGTTGATTGGCTGTTGTAATTCAATTTGGAATTGCACAATTGTGTTTATGTTTATATTTTGAATCAGGTTATTAAATTTTGATCAATGTGAAGGAGTGCATTCAAATTTTTTATTTTTTATTTTAAGAAAATACTTATTTCAACATTTACAAACTGTTGAAATTTAGTGGGGCCATGAGTGCCTCTGCCACAATATGCATATAGAATGCAGATTATATTATAGACATAATTTAATTTAATTTTCAAGCGAGCATGTCATTCTTCCCAATCGAGATTAGGTGACATAGTAAATGTGATTGTCAAAAGAGTGATATGAACGTCATGTATGAATAGCTTAAGTTTCTCATATATGGAACCCGTAATAATATTCATCATCATAATACGTATATAAATCACAAATATTATTATTATTTGTTTAGTCTTGTTGATTAGTTCAAAGGTTTTCTTATATTGACTTTTAGCATGTACCAAAACATTAGGATCAATACACCAATTGGAGCACCGGAAGTATGATATTAAGTGCATGTCATGATATTTGACAAAAGTGTTATATAGGCACTGAAATTTCCATTTTACATCAACAAAATCCATAAGAAAAATTCAACAACACTTAGAAGTACACTTGAGTTCTATACTTCTATTTAGACGGACTAACCCATAAAGCTCGTGAGATGCAGGCGTGGTGTGATGAGAACTTCAAGTGGGGTGGCTTTCAAGTTTGTGAGTCCAAAGCTCTCTGTCATATCGACTTTTACATTCGAGGGAGTAGAAATGTCATACATGTGTAAAAAACTAGCAAGTGCTAAGTGCACCATTTGAACTCCAAAAGATGCTCCAGGGCATATTCTTCTACCACTTCCAAATGGGATAAACTCAAAGTTTTGCCCCTTAAAATCAACATCCTTGTGGGTGGTGAGAAATCTTTCCGGCTTGAACTTTAATGGTTCTGACCATTTGTTATGGTCAGTTTGGATTTTCCAAAGGTTCGGGATTAGCCGAGTGCCTTTTGGGACATGGTAACCACCTATAGTGCAGTCCTCGGTGAATTCACGTGGTCCTGATAGTGGTGACCCGGGATACAAACGTAAAGTCTCTTTAACTATGGCTTGGAGGTACACCAACTTATTTATGTCCGACTTGTTTACAATTCTTTCCTTGCCCACTAGATCGTCGAGCTCATCTTGGGCCTTTTTCAATACATGGCGGTTATTCAATAATAGTGATGTTGCCCAAGTTAAGGTTACTATAATGGGGTCATTTCCACCTGCAATCAAATTCTGCAAAATGAAAATTGTTATTCATGTCTAAATGATACTGTGAAACAAAGCAATCCATATTGTTTTAGTGGTTTAAAAACACAACAATACTTTAGGCATGACAAATGTCATAAATGTTTTCACATTTCTAATGTGATAGATTGTGATTAGTACAAAAATACTTTCATGACTGCTATGATATCTCTTTTATCATACATCAAACATGTGAAATTTATTGTGTATTTAGACATATTGTTTAGAACATAACTCATATCAACCTATTATTTACTCCTTTTTAAGAGAGAAAGCACGCATACCAAACATGTGGCTTTGTTGACTGTGTCAGGATCATAACCTCCTAGGTCTGCTCCATCAGTGACTGAAAGCATTACGTCCATGAAATCTTGCTCTTTGGTTTCACCGGAGGCTCTCTTTCGCTTATGCTCCTCTAACCATTCCCCAAGAATGTTGTCAATCTCTTTTGCAGTTCTCTTCATGGCCTTTTCATGTCCACCCAAATCCAACCACCTAAGATAAGGAATTGCATCCGACACCACAAACAAACCCAGAAAATGAAAGAAATCTCGCACCGCCTTTTGGCAGCATCGTGCCTCTTTTTCATGAACAACATCATGATTAACACCAAAGTACCGCTTTCCAGCGATCATCCTAAGAATCACGTTGAGACTCATGTCCCCAAACCATTGCTTCAACTCCACTAAAATTTGGCCTGACCCATCCTTTTCCTTGGCCCATAGTTTGTATAGACCTTTCAAGAACATCTCGACTTCAGAGACTCGAATATAGGCAAGCTGGTCAAGCCGACGGGTTGATAGTAGCTCTAACGTGATTATTTTACGCAATTCACGCCAATAGGGACCATGGGGTGCAAAATTAAACATGGCATAGTTATAGCCCATATGTTTTGCCGCAACTATACTGGGTCGCGATGACACAGCCAAGTCGTTGGTGGTGAAGCACTCTTTGGCCATGTCCCAACTGCTCACCACCAAAGCTGGGTGCAATCCAAGCTTGATAGTAAAAAGTGGTCCGTACTTGTCAGCCATGGCTCCCAAAGTTAGGTGAGGAGGTTGGGTTCCCCCTAACAGAGGGAGGTGACCAATTACAGGCCATGCACCAGGTGCAATAGGTACTGTTTTGGCTAACCCAACTCTTGACCTCTTTAGAAGATAGTGGGAGAAAAGAATTATAGCAATAAGTCCAGCTATGGCAGAATATAGGGAAGGTGAAAGAAAATCCATTTTAGGCTAAGGTTGCTGGAGTCCTATACATGGATGTCTTTCTAACGAAATGTGTAAACTTTTATAGACAAATTTTTAGCTGTACAGATAATTTTGTGGATTAGCTTTTATTTTGGTACCATTAAGCTATCAGGGTGACTTAAGGTTGCAATAGCCAAATCAATATTAACCTAACCTTATCGTATTTAACTACCCAGTTTGGACTTTTGTACACTTTTGTCAGTTTAGTGTACTTTTTATTGAAATGATCAGTTTATTTTATTTTATTTTAATTTATGAGAATCATCAGTTTAGTGTACTTAAGGAAAAAAAAATTCCATGTCTTAGAGCATTTTCAGCAGATTCTTTAAATTTTTGTACTGTTTGAAAAATGAACAGTGATTTTTATATTTTAACTATTCACTTTTTCAAATACACTTTCCAAGATTCTCTATCTCATTTAAATATTATTTTTTCATTAATTCATTATTTATTCTTTTTTTTATCATCATTTATTCTTTCTATATTCATTCTTAACAATTATATTTTTCAATGAAAAGTGATATATCCACAACATTTTTTGCAATACTTTCATAAAAATCACATAAAAATCTTATGTGGAAAGTTATTACTAGTTCTCATTTGAACCTACCGTTGAAATTTTTTTTACTCACCAATATTAACTA
This sequence comes from Quercus robur, assembly GCF_932294415.1. Classification (NCBI taxonomy): domain Eukaryota; kingdom Viridiplantae; phylum Streptophyta; class Magnoliopsida; order Fagales; family Fagaceae; genus Quercus; species Quercus robur. Next base: position 7,583,891 of record NC_065535.1, on the reverse strand, counting down.
ATAACAATCTATTACTTAAAATTTATTGGGAAAATATTATAGTAGCATTTCTTAATTGTCATTTTTTTTTTTAATGTTATCTTTCCTTTCTTAATTACATCCATATGATTTTTTTTTTCCTCCACCATACACGTATCCCACTTATCTCTATCTACCATTCTTTTTCTTTTTCTAGTTCATTTCAAATCTCACTATCTCGAGCTCTCTCTCACTCTTTCTTTCTCAAGCTCTCTTTTTTTTTTTTTTTTTTTTTTTTTTTTACTTTTTCTATTTCTACTTGATTCTAGAACACTCTCTAGCATGATCTTTTGACTTCTATTTCTACTTCTATTTTCTTTCCTCTTCAGCTCACTTCACACACACAGCCGACATGGCCTTTGTCTATCTTCTTGATTTGTTGTTTTTGTTTTGATTTTAGATTTGTTGTTCTAATTAAATTTGTATTTTCTCTAGATTTAGAGAACACTGTAGCAACTCCAAAACAAAATTTGGAAAAGTTGTATTTAGAGAAGCTGTTGGAGCGTGAACAGTGAGTTTTTTTGGAGAAAAAGTAGAGATGGAGTATCTGTTGGAGATGCTCTTATCTATACTAGTATGAAATATATAATTATAATATATACAACACTCCACAGTGTTTGAATGTATTAATTCTATTAGTTGATAGATATCATAGTCTTGGTCATCCCCGTTGCAACAAATTCTTACTTCAAATAAGCTATTGTGTTCGGGCAATAGTTGATGGCATTATGTCATGTCTGACAACTAGAAAAGGTCTAGTTATTTGTCCTTGATTGTAATGAACTCTAATGGTTCAACAGTTCAACACCTTTGGATATGCTTTTTTTTTTTAGCATTGTTTGGTGTCCCTCCTCAGTGCCACAATTAAAGTGAAGGTCACTGACTCACTGATACTTTGTATTATTCTTTGATAATTAATTTAAATATATATATATATATATATGTATATATATATTTTGTATTTTTCCTTTACTTTCAACTCTAACGTATTTGACACCTTCTTAATTTCAAAGCTTGCTTGAGAAAGAGATGAGAGAATAAAGGCCGTGTAAATTCTAAGGAGCATTGTTATTAATATCGTTTCGGACCCCGTTTCGGTTTCTCCAGTGGAATGGAATATTTCGGTATCGGCCGATTTCGGCATACCGTTTTAGGGTGTTTCTGGGTTTTAAAAAAATAATTTATATATATATTCTTGTAGAACATAAAATTGTCAATTCTAATATAAATAAATAACTAAATATTAAGTAATACAAATCATTTAGTCTTAACTCTTAAGTCTTAAACATCAATAACTTGAATATAACATCAATTTAACATCACACAATAAGAAGATTACAAGATAATAACTAAATATCAAATAATACAAGATTTGCTCCTCCTCCTCATCATCATCCATAAGAGAAGGATCAAATTCATCATCAAAAGAACTCCCAAATATAACTTTTTTTTTTTTTTAAATAACAGGCCAAATCCAATACCGGCTGAAATTTACATCACGGCCGGAATTGGCTGGAATGACTGGAATGGACCGAAATGGCTCGAAATTTGACCCGAGGTGGAACGTGGGGTATTCCAGTACTAGTTTGCATACCGATACGAAAAATTTTGGCCATTCCGGCTAGAATGGAATGGAATGGAATCAATAACAATGCTAAGGGGAGAAAATAATAAAGGAAAAGGAGGAGCCAAATAGCTGGTTCAATCATGTCATGTAAAACACGACTTTTATTATATAGTATACTAATAATATACTAATGTGATGCAAAGATAAATTTAAATTCATATATGAACTAAGAAGAGGTAATTGAATTTAAAAAATAAAATAGGTTATTTTTTATATTAAAAAAAAATCAAGTTACATGGGGCAAATCATGTAATCTATATCATTATTGAAAAAAAAATTTATAATATTTAATTATAAAAATAAATAATGGAAAAAAAACCTTTTGAAAATCTTCGTATTTAGTTTTAATCAAAATAGTATTGTAAATTTCAAAAAAATTGTTGGTAGAGTTTTACTTACAGCAATATATTTGTGATTTTATTGCATTTGGTAAGAAAATATCTCCTCAATTTTTCCTCCTTTTGTCCTTTTTCATTATTTTCTTCTCCGTTATTAGACGGTGAAAAGCACAATTTTTTTTTTTTTTATAGGAAACTGAAAACTTTATTCAAAATAGTCAAGAAAGAACATCATGTGAAAGAGCTTGCTCAAGAAAGCAAGGATTCTCTTCCATCCATACAATAAAATCATCTATGCCTCCCGCATACTTAGCTAATAAATGGGCTGGTCTATTGCCCTTTCTTTTTACATGAGAAAATTGAAGCCACCTAAAGACCTTACATAAATCCCGCATCCCATCCACAATCGAAGCTACTGATGAAGGTGGTAAGGAAACTTCACAAAGAGCATTGTAGATGACCAATGAATCACCCTCCAAAATAACATCTTGGATACCAATGTCCCTCGCAAGGAGCAACCCAGCTTCAAACGCTTTGGCCTCTGACTCCAACGCACCCAACGGAGCCAAAACCTTCTTACTCATTGCTGCCTCTACTCGTCCTCTATCATCCCTAATTATAACACCCAAGCCCACTGCCTTCTAAGATGCAAACACAGCCTCATCCACATTGATCTTGAACCAATTTGCCCGAGGAGGAAGCCAAGATCCAGTCCTCTCCACTACTACTGGTACAGACCTCCCACATTCATTCGCTGTCCAGTACTCCTCCAAATATTGTGTCGCCCACCTCACCATATCCTTGCTAGCCTTCCTTGCACCGCCGAGTCTAACCTCATTCCGATGAAACCACAATGCCCAAGCTATAGTAACCATCCTAGCCACCTTATCCTCTTCAACCCGATCCAGAATAATCATTTTCCACAGCAGGTCCACAAAAGAACAACAGTCAAGCTGATCCACCAAGCCCACCAGCTTTGAGCATGACCACGCCTCTTGAGCCTTGACACAGTCCCATAACATGTGACCTGTAGACTCAACCATCAACCCACATGCATCACAAGTGTCATCTAGCACCACTTTCCGTCTAGCAAGATTGACCTTTGTAGGAAGAGCCTCACGGCAAGCCCTCCATACAAAGTGACGTGTCTTATGTAGAACTGGTAGACTCCAAACTTTCTTCCAAAACCTTCTAACTAGACCAGCATCCGAACTAGCACCTCTTCCTATGGCTTGGGAGATGGACACAACCAAAGAATAAGCACTTCGAACACTGAATTGGCCATTAGGAGACAAGGCCCAGATCAGTTTGTCCTCAGGCAGCCTAGAACTTAATGGAATGCTCTTTATCAATTCAGCTTCATGAGGCAAGAACAAAACATCAATGGCAAAGACTTTCCAACTAGCACTTGATGAATCAATGAGGTCACTAACCCGAGTGTTCCCATTCAGAAACAAATTAGGAGACACCACCTTATACGTGGAAGATAAAGGCAACCATTTATCCTCCCATACCCGGATCCGCTCTCCATTCCCTACCCTCCACCTCATACCATCCTTAACTATATTTTGCGCAGCTATAATACTCCACCAAGTATAAGAAGGATTACAACCAATTTTTGCTTCAACAAAGTCACAACGTGGGAAATATTTAGCCTTTAAAACCTTGTACATTAGAGAGTTGTGATCCGTTTGGAGTCTCCATCCTTGCTTAGCAAGAAGAGCCAAATTGAATTATTGCAGCTTTTTGAACACCATACCACCATTGGCCTTCGGTTCACACATCTTCTCCCAACTAAGCCAAGCTATCTTTTTCTCATTCTTCCTTTGTCCCCACCAGAAGTTACAAATCATACTTGTCAGATCCTCACAAAGGGCATCCGGTATTTTAAAGCAACTCATGGTGTATGTAGGGATAGCCTGAGCCACTGCCTTAATAAGAATCTCCTTACCCGCCTTTGATAAAAATTTTTCCTTCCAACCCTTCAATTTCTTCCCCACCTTATCCTTTATGGCATCAAAAGTACTCCTTTTGTTCCGACCCACAAGAGATGGTAGACCAAGATACTTCTCATGTTGTTTAATAACTTGGGCACCAAACCTTTGCTTTATCTCCTCCTGGACTTCATGTGATGTATTGCTACTAAAGAGCAAGGACGTCTTGGCTCTATTTAATTGTTGACCCGAAGCCCTTTCATAAACTTCCAATATTCTTTGCAAGGCTTCACAATTATCTAGAGTAGCCTTACAAAATATCAGACTATCATCTGCAAAAAATAGATGAGAAAGCTTTGGACCGCCACGAGAAACAGCAAGACCCTCCAAAGAGCCATTCTCCACTGAAGATTTTATGAGAGCTGAAAGACCTTTTGCACATAACAAGAAAAGGTAAGGTGATAGGGGGTCACCTTATCGGATACCCCTAGAAGGAATAATACGGCCTCTAGGACGCCCATTAATATTAATGGCATAAGAAACAGTGGACACACATCGCATAATTAACCTTCTCCAATGTTCCACAAAACCTAATTTCTCCATAATTTTATCAAGGCAAGTCCATTCCACCCAGTCATAGGCCTTACTTATATCGAGTTTAAGCACCATTTCCCCTCTCTTTCCTCCCTTTTTCTGGCTTATGTGATGCATAGTTTCAAAAGCAACTATCACATTATCAATGATTAACCTTTCATGCATAAAAGCACTTTGGGTATCACTAATAATAGATGGCAAAATCTTCTTCAGTCTATTAGCAATAGCCTTAGAAGCCATTTTGTAAACCACATTACATAGGCTAATAGGCCTATAATCTGTAACCACCTTAGGTTCTTTAACTTTTGGGATAAGCACAATATTAGTACCATTGAAATTAGGAGGAAAAATACCAAAATTAAGGAAATTGAGTACCGTATTAGTGACCACCTCACCACTAGTCGACCAAAAGTGCTAAAAGAAAAGAGGTGGCATCCCATTCGGACCAGGGGCCTTCAGAGGGTGCATTTGCTTTAATGCCAATCTGACTTCCTCTCCAGTAAAAGGCTTGAGCAACATCTGATTCATAGAGGGAGTAACCTTCGGCTGTATAGCTTGGAGAAGCTCTGAAAAGTTTGATGGGCTACTAGAAGTGAAAAGATTATTGTAATACTCCAACACCACCTCCTCAATCTTACCCTCATCCTCTTGCCAAATGCCATCAGCATCCATTAACCCTTGTATCAAATTCTTCCTTTGCCTTGATGAAGCTTTAGCATGAAAGAAACTTGTGTTACGATCCCCACCTTGAAACCAATTCAGCCTAGCTCTTTGTCTCCACATCGTATCCTCCTTTTCTAGCCAACAATTCAATTCAGCTCTTTTAATGCTTGAATCAACTCCGGATTTGAAGGTTGAGATTCCAACCACTCAAGTCTTCGTTGCAAGTCTGATATGTTTCTTCCAACATGACCGAAAACATCTTTGTTCCATCCCTCCAATCTATCACGGCAAATTTTCAGACAACTATTCAGCTCCCAATCCGAAGATACAATTACACCTTCCTCCCATGCAGACCGCACCACTTCCTCACAACTGGATTCCTTCAGCCACATAGATTCAAACTTAAAACTTCGCTTCACCCTCTTACGTTTGGAACCAGCCACCATACGAAGGAGTAACATTGAATGATCAGAAGCCGAAGTAGACTGATGGTACAGTTTAGCACCTAGAAATAATTCCAACCATTTCGCCATAGCCAAAGCACGATCCAATCGTTCCCGAATTTGAGTACCATCTGCCTTTTGATAAATCCAAGTAAACCTGGGCCCTACAAAACCAATATCTTTTAGATCACAAAAATTAATAACATCAATAAAATTATCCATCTGTTGTTGAGGTCGCCCACCCCCTCCTTCTTTTTCAGACAAGCTAGTTAGCTCATTAAAATCCCCAATAACTAGCCATGGAAGGGCTGCCACCCCCTCCAAATGTTTTAACTTCGCCCAAGACTCAGGTCGCCTAGCTGTTTCAGGATTGCCATAGAAGCCAGTCAAATGCCATCTACCCAACCCCCGACCATCAGAAACTAACACATCAATGTGGTTCAAAGAAAATGTTAAGAGCTCAATTTTTATTTCATCTTTCCACAATAAAGCTAAACCCCCACTCCGTCCATTGCTTGGCACTACCCAACTTTGCTTCATATTACACTCATTCTTAACCTTCTCCATCCATTCCTCACAGGACTTTGTCTCCATCAAGAAGACAATAATGGGACCTTCCTTCTTAATAGCCTTTTCCAAGGCTTTAACTGTCCGGAGGTTCCCAAACCCCCGGCAGTTCCAACTGAGAAGACTCATAGCTCCCCGCGGGGTTGCTCAGCAACCTCCGTCGATGTTGAATTCAATGCCATTGAAACACTTAGATGACTAGACGCCTCATCTATTTTCAAACGTTTTTCCCCACCCTCCTCTGTATCAACATGCATGTAACTAGCACCTCCTTTTCTCTTTGACCCACTTTCCACACTAGTATCAATCTCATTACTAGAACTAGCCATGCAGCCCCCAACTTTCTGCCCTCTCCCACGGCCTGAAGTCTTTAAACCAGCCCTTACATGGTCACTCTTTTTACTTCATGGTCTACCTTGAGTGCGACGCATGCCTTTTAAATTATTAGTCAAAGAACTCAGCCCCGTACTACCACCTTCAGTCACACCTGTTGAACCCCCATCCAGATTAGTGTCTCTCACTGCATGACTCTTAGTGCATGGAATTCCCAATACCGAATCACCCAAAACCTCCAACTCCTATGACTCCAAGTCCGGCCCTTCTTTCCTTTCAACAGCAACCCCACCTACCCCTAGACTCTCCTCCTGAACCAGCAACGTATGGGGATTAACTTCCGTAGGGGTTGAGCTCTTAATGCCAAATTGGATTGCTTCATCAATATCACGTATAACCTCCTCAAAGTCCTGGGCACCGATCAAAGCACCCTTCCCTGTCGTGGCCAGCGACTCACCTTCATTCCCCAGCTCTTGTCCGTATAGTTCAGCCTCCATTGCACTCCCACCTTCTTGATCACAGTCCGGAACAGGCCTAGCACCCACCGCCTCTGTTGCACCCTGAAACAGCCCCATTTGATCCCTTCCTGCAATGTCACAATTGATTGTTTAATGATATACTAGCAAGTAGAAATCACAATCTTATTGTCAAGATTTTCTATGGACAACACAATAGAAGGGATTCTAAGATAAAGAGCAATTAAATTAGTTTCTGTAAAAAAAAAAAAAAAAAAAAAAAAAAAAAAAAAAAAAAACATACATACATACACACATATATAAAATTTATTTTTTTTTTATATTTTAGTCAATCACTTTTTTCAACACTCGTATCATATTCATTATTCTATACTTTATTTTTTCACTTTAGCAAAATATTTTATTTATTTATTTTATCTATTATTTTTTTCTTACTTTTCAATGTACCGCTTTGCTTTATTTCAGTTATCAAAACATAAAAATTGAAAATTAAAAATAAGAATTTAATATCTTTTTTCTACTTTAAGAAACAGCTAGCAAGAGACCCCAATGTGATTGCATTAAGTCCCAAGCATGATAAAGTCAATCACAATCATAAATCTTGGTTTACATATTATTATATTTTTTTTTTCTTGTTTGTGATTTTCTATAGCTGCTGCAAGAGACAGATAAAAGTAGATAAATTACTTATGGATACATTAAAGAATGTTTTAAGTGCATTGGCTTAGAAACTACTTTTAGAAATATTTTATGAGAAAATGAGAAAATAAATAATTTTTTTGATGGTTTTTTATATTTTTCATTAAAATTATATCAAAAAATTTCTAATATAGTTTATTAACAATTATCCTAAAAAAATCTGTTAACTAGACACAAATTACTAGCTCTCAAAATCAAATATTTCAACACGATCCAATCATTTTTGTTTTTTCATTTTGAATTTTTTATAAACCTTTGGACGCTATGCAGAGAGTCCCTACCAATTAGGCATGGTTTCAGTGAGAGTTGGGTCAAAGTAACTAATCACTATATATATATATATATATATATATTCTAAAACAAATTATGACAGAAATTGTGGGGTCTGCACTGATCACCTGCCCTACGAAGTCCATACTATATGTGGGCATCCATTTTCGTTTTTTCTTTCTTTTATTTAAAACAATCTCTAGTACTTTTCTAAGTCATCTTCTTGTCTTGTATAAATATTACTCCATGATATATCATTTTCTTTCTAATAGACTTTTGTGGCTTATATTTAAATGACAAAGTGTTTTTCCTCTGGTTAGATACTTGTCAATTTCTTCTCTCCCTCTTGAGTGTGTAGTGTGTGTTTGTTTTTTCATTTTGAAATTTTTCTAAACCTTTGGATGTTGTGCAGAGAGTCCCTACCAATCAGGCATGGTTTCAGTGAAAGTCGGGTCAAAGTAACTAATCACTATAAATATATATATTCTGAAACAAATGATGATAGAAATTGTGGGGTCTACACTGATCGCCGGCCCTACGAAGTCCATACTATATGTGGGCATCCATTTTTGTTTTTTCTTTCTTTTGTTTGAAAGGATCTCTAGTACTTTTCTGAGTCATCTTGTTTTGTATAAATATTATTCCATGACATATCATTTTCTTTCTTATAGACTTTTGTGGCTTATATTTAAATGACAAAGTGTTTTTCCTCTAGTTAGATACTTGTCAATTTCTTCTCTCCCTCTTGAGTATGTAGTGTGTATTTGTTTTTTCGTTTTGAATTTTTTCTAAACCTTTGGATGCTGCGCAGAGAGTCCCTACCAATCAGGCAAGGTTTTAGTGAGAGTCGGGTCAAAATAACTAATCACTATATATATATTCTGAAACAAATGATGATAGAAATTGTGGGGTCTACACTGATTGTTGGCCCTACGAAGTCCATACTATATGTGGGCGTCCATTTTTTTTTTCTTTCTTTTGTTTGAAACAATCTCTAGTACTTTTCTGAGTCATCTTGTTCAGTATAAATATTATTCCATGACATATCATTTTCTTTCTAATAAACTTTTGTGGCCTATATTTAAATGACAGAGTGTTTTGCCTCTGGTTAGATACCTGTCATTTTCTTCTCTCCCTCTTGATTGTGTAGTGTGTGTTTGTTTCTAAAAAAAGATATATGTCAAATGATTATCAAAAAAAAAAAAAAAAAGATATATGTCAAATTTTTTTTCTTTCCCTTTTTAATGAAAGGAAACAAAATTATTAACCCACTAGGGAAAGAAAGAAAACAGAAGCAACAATAAATTACCGTAAAACAGCAAAGGAGGGCCCTACAAAGAGTAGGAGAGCACAAACTTTTCAAGTATAGTTTTGAGTGCAAGTTCTGAGGGGTAGATATCACGTATATATGGACTCATCACTTATACCATTTTTAATTTCATTATTTAAAACCTGTCATTTTAGTAAGTTGTAGAAAAAATTGTGCCTCGAAATTTATTCTTTTGATAAAAGTGGGAGGGCTATGCCCTAAATCAAAAGAACATGTGATTTATGTGAATGCAATGAATATATATCTCACTTGTAAAAAAAAAATGTTATATTATATGTTGATATTTTGTGATTGGCAAATTCCATGAAATTATAATTTGAATCAAATATGTAATGTGATAAGTTCAAATTGAAATGTTTAAGACGCAACTTAAAGAAGACAATTATTAAGGAATTTGACTGCCCTACAATTAACTAATGAATCCAAAACGTGCATAAAAAATGGAATTTAAAACAAAGGAGAGATAGGGAGAAATACTTCTGAGGTCCGACTCATAAGATACTTTGTTAGAAGTATGTGTTTAAACGATTAAATTTACAATATTTCAATAATTTAAGCTTTCAGGACAATCGGTAATTTAACATACTTCCTCCTATCAATGGGGTAAAACTTGCAACACAAGCATGTAGTTTAGAAGGGAATGAGCTTCTTTGAGGATGATCGAGTTTAGGAGGCAATTATTCCTATGACCCCCTGCTCTGCTATGCCCTTGATTTCAAAAAAACCTTTATCTTCCTAGTTTGTGTTATATTATGATACAACATATTGTATGGTAGTGTTAACTTAATTTAATTTAAAAACAACACGATCGCATTTAATGATTTTTTTTGCGCATAAAATGTGAAGCCCAAGTTTCGACATTTTATGGTATATAGAAATTTCGGTTTCTTATGATAAAATTTCCCTTTGGAGGATGAGATTGACAAAATTCAAATCTATTTATGTCTAAATAACCCAACATAATGAAGTTGGAGAAATAACCATTTTCCCCCAATTTTTAGGCATTGTTATTTCCATTTCACAATAGCAAACTCATAGTGTCCTACAAAATGGCATGCCCACTAACAGAGTACAGACAAATCATGGTAAATTTTGATCAATTCACAATTCTTAGACCTGCACATGAACTATATATTAGACAGTCTTTAATCCATAAAGCTTAGAAGGTGTAGGCAAGGTTTGACGAGAACTTCAAGTGGGGTGGCTTGTTTTTTGTGAGACCAACTGTCTCAGTCATATCAACCTTTGCATTCGAGGGAATTGAGATATCATACATGTTTAGAAAACTAGCCAATGCTAACTGTACCATTTGATATTCCAGGACATGCTCTTCTAACACTTCCAAATGGGAGCAATTCAAAAATTTGACCCCTAACATCAACATTCTTGTGGGTCTGACCATATGCGTGGATCTGTTTGGATTTTTCATAGGTTTGTGATTAATCAAATGCCTTTTGGAACATGGTAACCACCTATAATACAATTTTCAGTGAATTCACGTGGTGCTGCTAATCAACCTGCTAGATTCAAACGTAATGTCTCTTTAACTATGGCTTGGAGTTAGTCTAGCTTATTGATATCTGATTCGTTTACAATTCTTTCCCTGCCCACTTGGACATCAAGCTCATCTTGGGCCTTCTTCAACACATGGCGGTTGTTTAACAATAACGTTTTTGTCCAAGTTAGAGTAACTATGTTAGTGTCACTGCCTCCAGCAATTAATCATACTCTGCAAAGTGCATACCTTTTGTTAGAATGCAACTCTTAAGCAAAAAATGCCATATGTTATGAAGCTTTAGCCTGTAAGGAAAAGCAAAGAAGCATAATTATATACACGAGGCAATACAGAATACTGTAACACGGCAAATTGTTACATTGAAGTAAGACATTACATGGTCGGATTTTACAATTAATATATATATATATATATATATTTGCAATACACTTCTTTATTTTTTAAAGTGCAAGGCCTAAAAAAAAAAAAAAAAACTATTCGAGCCTATTTGAGATCGCTTATTTTACTAAAACTAAAATTTTTTTACTGAAAGTACTGTAAATAAAGATAAATGTTAGTTGAAATAGTATAGTGGGATCCATAAATAGTATTAAAAAGTGTACTAGGACCCATGAATAGTAACAAAAATAAACTAAATAGTAAAATAAGTTGGCAAAAAATAAGCTAGCCAAACCGACCTTTTATTTACTATTTAAGGAAATACCATATATTAACCTACATTATAGAAGTGAAGGTTTTTCAACGAAACAAACTGAACGTAAATGACAAATCATTTGTAAGGATGGGTAAAGGATTGGGCTGCCTAGCACCCTTGGTTTGAATATGATTTATGAGATTTAGTGTGTGTTTGGCATTAGCTTAAAAAGTCATTTTTTTTACGATTCAGCTTATTTTTACTACTATTCATGGGTCCCGTTGTACTTTTTGGTACTATTCATGAATTCTATTGTACTATTTTAGCTACCTTTTAGCTTTACCTACAGTACTTTTAGCAAAAAGTTTTTAGTTTCAGCTAAATAAACTGTTTTAGACACTTAAGGGTTAGTTTGGATACCGCTTATTGCTGAAAACTAAAAACACTGTAGCAAAATAATTTTTAAATGTGTGAATAGTGCCATGAGACCCAGTTTTAAAATTAGATTTGCATTTTCTGTACTTGTGGGTCCCATGAACAGTGCCCATGTACCCACTAAAAAAAACATAGCCGCACTGAAACGAGCAAAACGCGTTATCCAAACTCACACTAAGGCTGGGTTTGGATAGTGGTAGACCACGCGTCTACGTTTTTTTGGCTGGGTCCTGTGCACTGTTCACAGGACTCACAAATATGGAAAAAATGCAAATCTAACTTTAAAACTAGGTCCCACAGTACTATTCACACATTTAAAAATTATTTCGCTACAGTGTTTTTAATTTTCAACAATAAGCGATATCCAAACGGACCCTAAGTGCACGTTTGGATAACGTTGAAAATTGAAAGTTTTCAGCATTCAGCATTTTTAGTGGGTTTCATGCACTATTCGTGGGACCTACAAGTACTTTTTTCAGCAAAAATAACTTTCAAACTGGGTCCCATGACACTATTCACATATTTAAAAATTATTTTACTACAGTATTTTCAATTTTCAGTTTTCAGCAATAAGCGGTATCCAAATAGACCTTAAGTCTTAAAAAGTCAGTTTTGAGATGATTATTTTTGGTATGCCCTGCATTTGAGAGCCACCTTGCTTGGAACATGTTCAAGCAAGGCCCTTTGAGCAAAACTCCATGAAGAAGTGAAAAGAGAAAACATACCAAACATGTGGATTTGTTGATTGTATCAACATCGTAACCTTCAAGCTCGGCACCATCAAGGACAGAGAGCATTATGTCCATGAAATCTTCCTCCCCTTTATTCTCAAATGAAGCTCTCTTTCACTTATGCTCTTCCAACCATTCCCCAAGAATTCCATCCAATTCCCTTTCAGTTTTCTTCATGGCCTTTTCATGTCCACCCAAATCTAACTACCCAAGAAAATGAATAGCATCGGACACCACAAACAACCCCAAAAGATGAAAGAAGTCCCCCAAGGCCTTTTGGCAACGCCGAGCCTCTTTCCAGCAATCATCCTAAGAATCACGTTAAGGTTCATATCCCCAAACCACTGCTTCAACTCCACCAAAATCAAGCCTGGCCCGTTCTTTTTCTTGATCCAAAGTTTGTATAAATCTTTTATATCGTTCTCAACTTGGGAGACTCTGATGTGGGAAAGCTTCTTAAGCTGGCGATTAGATAGTAGCTCTAAAGTGGTTACTAATTTTACGCAATTCACACCAATAGGGACCATGGGGTGCAAAGCCAAACATAGCGAAGTTATAGCACAAGTGTTTTTTGGCTACTAGTTTGGGCCGCGAGGACACAGCCAAGTCATTGGTAGTGAAGCACTCCTTAGCCATCTCCCAACTGCTCAACACCAAAGCAGGGTGCAATCCAAGCTTGATTATAAAAAGTGGTCCGTACTTGTCAGCCATGGCTCCCAAAGTTATGTGGGGGGTCTGAGTTGCTCCCAATAGAGGAAGGTGACCAATTACAAGCCATGCACCAGTAGGAATTGGTGTTGTTTTGGCTAGTGGCGACGCCACATTTAGTCCACGATGTTCACAGGAACACCCTGACCTGGAAAATATATATATATATATATATATATATAAATTAAAAAAATTATTTGTTTACCCTTAAAAAAAATTAGGAACACCCTCAAATTAAAAAAATAAAAAATAAAATTATTTACTCTACTTTCAAGTAAAAAAAAAAAAAAAAAAAAAGCAAAAAATAATTTGTAACATAGCAAGCCCACCAGGGAAAAAAAAGCCCAACATCAATCCTAAACAATAGATGGTAAAGCAAACCCAATCTAAAGGGGAAAAAAAAAAAAAAGAATAAAGCAAACCCAATAGATTACAGATGGTAGCAAATCCATAGATTCTCCAAAAAAAAAAAAAAAAAAAAAAACTAAAACCCAATATACGCATCTGTTGATTCATCGAAGGCAAAAACTGAAATAAAAAACCTAACCTAAAGAAACAAAGACCTCATTAGTCATCAACGACAACAACCAACAGACGACTCCTCCGCCTCAAGCAACAGAGCACATCGATCATCACATCGGGCCTCAAACTCGAGCTTTAGAACACATCGAGCATCAGAGATCGAAGATCAGTTCGATCGAATTAGAGATCGGTCTTCCTCACCTCGATGTGTTGCCCGACGGCGCTGCCCCTCAGCCTTAGGCCTCCCTACTCCCTCAACCTCAAGGTATTTCATCATTACGCTTAACTTCTCTCTCTTTTTCTCTCTTACATATACGAGTTATTGGGTTAATGGGTTTCTCTCTTTCTTTATCTGATTCTGAAGAATGAAAGTGAAATGAAATGAGAGTCTCTCTCTCTCTTTAAGACTTTATCTAGTTCTCTTTGAACTGTGATTGGCTGATTGCTTAGCTTTACTTTATAACTTTATTAATATTAGCCCCTGTTTTTGGCTTTATCCGTTGGTGTTGGTGTTGGTGAGAGACAATTAATTGTCTTTTAGTATATTGTGATTTGTGATTGTGAATTTATCTAATTGGTTCTTGTAATTAGGGGCCATGAGGCTAGTCTATTAAGTGGGGGGTGGATGGGGGCATGGAGCCGAGGTGGGATATTTAATTGGGGGAAGTAAATGCACATGGGGTGTGTGGTAGTGCAACTAATAAACAATAATTTAATTAACCAATAATTAATTAGGAGAAGCAACTAATAAACAATAATTAATAATTTAATTAACCAATACATTATAAAAAACAAACAAATTAAATTATGTTAGGCCAAACAAAAATTAATAATTTTATAATTAATGAAACAACAATATAAAAAATTATAGTTTATAAAAGACAAAAAAATTAATGAAACAACCAAACAACAATAATGAATAAATAAAGGCGAGGGTAATTTATGTTTCTTAAGAAACACTTTAGGAAAAATTCCTGAAGCCACGACTAGTTTTAGCTAGGCCAACTCGGGGCCTCTTTAGAAGACAGTAGGAGAAAAGAATTATGGCTAAAAGTCCAGCTATGGTGGCAGAATTCAGGGAAGATGGAAGAAAATCCATTTTAGGATAAGGTTGCAGGGACTCCTTTATAAACCTTTTGTGGGAATCCTTTATGTTTACATATTCATTGTTGGGTGCATCATAGCCCCATGGATCCAGCCGACACCTTATCAAAGCTCTAAATGAGCTTGTCTTGCAAGCTTGTAGAAAAGAGACTTGACTTTAAGCGTGTGGGACACGCTGGTTTTTGGCTGAAGAAAAATTTTCGTGTTGGAGTGTGAGATACAGACCATGTTGTTATGTGGCTTTTAATTTGGTCAAAGGAACTAACCAAGTCCTAGAACTAATAGGACTATGTTTTGCTGACTTAAGCAATTCTACTAGTTTGTATTGCACCCCACGACAAAAGGCCCACATCTCTTGCTATATATATATACTAGTTTATGCGGCTATTGATTAGTGTTATGAGTGCCACAATATTAGAATAAGTTTTTCTATTCTTTTTTATTTTGTATAGAGTGCGAAGGCGTGAATTTGTGAAAGTTCAAATATGTGTATAAACACCCTTGAACGTTTAGACCCCCAAATTACAACTTAACCAATTCAAGCATTATGTCAAACAACTAGTGTGCAGAAACTTAATATAAGCTATAATATGGAATTGGAAAAACTATCTAAACCAAATTAAAAACACAACCCACAGCAGTTAATAAAAGGCAAAGATAAAAGGGAAGGAAGATGCAAACACAAAGACAACACGCGATGTGTTATCAAAGAGGAAACCGAAGCCCTCGGTGTAAAACCTCTCCGCCGCCCTCTGAGCGGTAAACAATCCACTAGAAAATATAGTTGGGATACAAGGACAGCAATAGAACCTCCAAGCCTAATCTACCCAGTGCACCTAAGCCCTCCAAGCTTCTTGCTCCAACGAGGTTGCGCCGAACCTTTTTCTTTTCTAGCTTCCCGGATTCCGCTACTAGACCGTAGCATCAACCAATGAAGATTGGTTCCTTCCTAACTGCTTCCCAGAAATCCAAACAGCTCTTCTCACAGTGATGAAAATGGTGAGAACAAGGTTTGGTAAAATGCCTCTCAAGGATTTGACAATGGAGAGGAAGAGAGTTGAGGAATTTGAAGAGACTCTATTATATAGATTGTGGGTGAATCAATCTTGTTTTTCTCTAGGGTTTCTCTCTCAAAATTCTCTCTGGAAGCTCTCTTACATTCGTGGGTAAAAGGGGTATTTATACTGGAGTGAGAGAGGAATGTAAAACGTCAGGTTTTACAAAACAGGGGTGACTCGCGGCTTGACCTCGCGATTTGATTAAGTCGCGAGATCCAGTCGCGAGATAACCGTATGACCAGTTGTCCTGTTTTGTCCTGTAGTGCTCCAGCTAGCATGACTGTTCACCTTCTGGCATGCTTGGCACGTGTGCTGCGTCTGGCGGCTTATAGCCGCGAGTCACCCGGGAGGCCAAGCCGCGAGTCTCTGTTTTCTTGCACACTCTTAAGCAAACTTCACTCTATCTCACTCACTACCCTTACAACAAGCCCACCTAAATACAGGGTTACTAAATGCTGAAATACAAGCAAATTTGGCATGGAATAAAGCCAATTAGATGGTTGAATAAATTCAACCTTACAATCTCCCCCTTTGGCTATTCTGTGACAAAACCCTAAAACAGACTCTAGACTTAACATGTGAGTTGGGAACAGTTGAGCAAAACTCACTCACACCTAACTCTAGAAGCTGCGAAGCACTTGAATCATATGAATATAAGACTCCTGAAACACAACAATACACCATGATCATTGTAAGCAAAAAATTGTAAAATGCATATGAAACAGGCAATATGTGATCAAGCAAAGATGGAGTTAAGAAACAAACCATGTCTTGATCAACCAAGTAATCACTACAAGGTAGTGAACACAATGCTCATTCACACTTGGAATGAACACAAGGACATACAAGTTAACAAGCACAAGGCAAGATACTTGTATGCTCAACACTCAACCAATGCATAATACACAAAGTATATGCATCTAGGAACAATCCTACAAGGGCACAAGAGTGACAGTACATAAATCAAAATGCAAGACATTTAGATAAAAGTATTGATTTCAACATAGCATAAAAGGCTGCATTAAGCAAGGTACAAACCATAAAGCCTACATAATATGCATAAAACATTAACCCTAAAAGCTTACATAAGCATATGGGTACAAATAGGTACAAAACACAATATATCAACTTAAATTGAATAAAATATAACAACTTGAACTTAAGAAGAATGCAAAAACACTCCCCCTTAGGAAATATCCTCCCCCTCTGATCAGGCCTATCACTCCCCCTTTTTGTCATGGAATAGGCTATACATCCTCTTCTAGCCTTCTCTGAATTTGATCCAATTGAGTTTGAAGTGAAGTAAACTTCATATCCCATCGAGTGCTGTGATGGTGTAGAGTAGATGTGAGACCAGACATCTTTGAATTCAACTCGTGTACAGAGGATACAATGTGATCAAGCTTTTCATCAAGGGAGAGAGTGCTGAAATGAGAGCCACTGTGAGATGCGGAAGTTTCTGGTTTGGCTCTCTTTCGACTATGTCCAATGCTTGCATTGAATGTACGCTTGTTGATTAGACTCGATTTCGAGAGAGGAGATTCATCTGCCGTTGGATAAATTCCCTTGAACTTCAAGATCCTTGAAATGAGACAGCAGAAAGGAATGCATGTTCGAGACTCAGTTCGTAGAACCGTTTTGCGCAGAACATGAAAGATATGAGCACAGATGTCAATTTCTACATCAGAGATTAGATCATGAAGAAACAAAGCACGTCCGAGGTTCATATACCTAGTGCTTGATAAAGGGTACAAATTGTGAAACATCATAATTGTAAGCACTCTCAGTTTTGGAGGAAGAGAGGAAACACTAATGGATTTTCCATTGGGTGAGAACTCCAAGTCTTGTCCAAGACTTTCTTTGAGAAGCTCCTCATCGGGGCAAAGATCATCATAAACCGGTGAGTGTCAGAATATTGGTCTGTTGATGTGAAGGATTTCTGCCAGACATGCAGGAAAGACTGAAAAGCTCTTTTTCCTAACCCAGCACTTAAGTTCATCTTCTTCCACAATCGCGTTGGCATAAAATTCCTATACCAAATCTTCATACACGTCATCCAGATCAGAGAGAAGGTAATTCTAGTCCTTGTGAGCAAACCATTTCGGAATGTCAGTGTCATGAAGTGATGATTGATCCACAGTTCTTTCTAGTAATGGTGTAGTATTTTGGAAATAATTCTCATGAGACTGATAGGCTGCATAGGATCTGAACTTGTTGGGATCGAATCTCTTTGATGAAGAACGAGTCTCTTTTGTATGAGGTGGGTAATCATCAACATCAATGACGTGTTCCTTCCCTTTGGAACTGCCTCCTTTCACAGCTGCTTTCTTGAATGGTGACATGCCTAGTCTGAATCATGAATAGAGGAAATGACAGAACACAATCCAACAGACATTATTAGCAGTAGGTTAGTGGAAATTTAGGGATAATGAAGAAACCCTAATAGCTAGATGAAAATGACCAGAAAATAGCAATGAGGGACAAAAATGGCCAAAATGTAGCTACACAGTAGAGTGGGTCAGATTAAAATCACACAATCACCTTAGAAAAACACACAGTCAACACAGGAGCATTTTGAATCAACACATCAACAATGGATCAGGCAAGATGAGAAACCAACAAATAACAAACCCTAGCTAAGCACATGATGAAGAACAAAACCAACAATTTAATAAAGCTCAAAACTGAAACAAAAGCTTCCACAGGCTAAGCATGGACAAAGAGTAATAGCCGAGCTAAAAACCCATCTCAAAATCACAAACAAATTCGAATAATCCAGAGGGAAAAAACACAAAAACAAGTAAAATAGAGTTCAAGACAGAAAACCCATACCTGTTACTTGAGGATTTTGAGCTGAAAAGAAGCAACAATGGAGATCGAAAATGGAGGCACGGTGTGAATGGGTAAGATCAGTTGAGAGAGACAATGAACAGTCACAAAAAGATTGAGGGAAAACAAAAAAAAAAAAAAAAAAAAAAAAAAAGTGCCCCTATTTTTGTCAAACACGCGTTTTACGCGACTGAAGTGAGTAGCCACAAAGTCGCCAGTTCAAGCCGCCAAAACACTCAAAGACAAAAGTTTGAAAACGCGTTCCAAGTGTTTTTCGCGACTGGAAAGTCTACCCGCGAGCTGAGCCACGAAAATCTCTGAGTAACCCTCGCGACTGGACCTTCCACTCGCGAACAAGTCGCCAAAAATGACCCGCGAAGACGCGACTGAGGCTCGCGACTTGACTTACCCGCGACTGAGTCGCCAAAACAGGGCAAAACTGGGTTTTTGAAATTTTCAGATTTTTAAACAAAATACTTTCCAAAAACACTCAAAAATCTTTTTGTGTTTGAATTAACAAAGATTGAGCATGTGAAAACACATTTCATCAAGTACAATCACACAAATGAATATGGCATTTATTGAACATAGACTTGTGTGTTGTGTGTGGATATCAACAATGAGATAGTCCTTAATCTAATGTGAAGCTTCAATGATCAATTCAACCAAGGCATACACAATTAGCACTAGATCATGTGATCCATCTCAATTATAGAAATATGTATATATGACCTCCCACAAAACTTGATAACACATCTTGGAGCTTTACATTTGACTCCACTTTCAATCATAACATTTGATCATTTTGATCTTTTGAGGCAATCACCTCTCATTGTGAGAGTGTTATTTGATATTTCACTTTAATGAACAAGCCTTTGGCTTTTTGAATAAACATTCTCTTTAATATAAGGTCGCTTACCCTTTTTCCTAGTCGAATACTAGAATGTGCGACAGGCTTTTGCAGCTCAAAATCTCTTTTCATTTGGAGATTTACATTTGGTGAGCTCTTCTTAGCAAAAACAAAAATAAATAGTGGGAAGATATATAGACACAAGTCTATGCAAGTCTCAAGACCATCATTGTTAGGTTTCAAAGTTTAGGACTTTATGTATTTAGAACTCTAATTTGTATTGTTGGCAAACCATGATCA
This sequence comes from Quercus robur, assembly GCF_932294415.1. Classification (NCBI taxonomy): domain Eukaryota; kingdom Viridiplantae; phylum Streptophyta; class Magnoliopsida; order Fagales; family Fagaceae; genus Quercus; species Quercus robur. Next base: position 7,563,912 of record NC_065535.1, on the reverse strand, counting down.
AAACAATGTGTTTAGAAGTGTTTTAAGCTAGCTCAAAGTTGTATGTTAATGTAAAGTTGGAATCGAGTGTAAAGCAGAAAGCAGTGTGGCTTTTGGCCTGGCTCGATCGATCGAAGCTTAGGCTCGACCGATCGAACGTCGGGCAGATTGCTTTTCTGTAGATTTGTCCAACTCAGCCCTATGTGTTTAAAAAAATTTTAGGGTTTCTTATTTGTCCTAAGTATAAAAGGCAAACCCTAGCCACGTTTTAGTGTTGCTCATATTGCGGTTTGTGTAAATCTCTTGTGAGATCTAGAGGAGTTTTCCTTTACACAAACTTAGGGTTTTCAAGGAGGAGATATTCTCTAAACCTTGATGATCAAAATAGTTGTTGCCATTAAAGCTTAAAGAATACACAAGCGGGGGTGCTTGTAGTTGGTGGAATCCAAAGAAAGAAGGAGTCCGTGGATTCAGAGCTTGCACGTGGTCGTGTCAGTAAGTTCTACTGGTTGGTAGCATTAGGAAGTCGAGCGGAGGTGCTTGTAAGTCCTTTTGTATGAACTTCGATTCTTTCTGATAGTGGATTCAAGTTTACCTTGAGGATAGTTAGGTCAAATCCTCCCTAGGTTTTTACCGGTTTGGTTTCCTGGGTGATCATATCGTGTGTTATTTATTTTCCGCTACTTTGCATGATTTGATCTTTATTATTGTGATAACCTAGACTTGTTTAATTGGACTAAGTAACAACTTTGCTAATTACCTAGATTTAATCAATTGTTTAAGGGGTCTAAAAACTGTCAAGTGGTATCAGAGCGGGTTGCTCTTTTGTTTTTAGATCTTTTGATCTAAGAGCTGATCCTTGATCCCTGTTGTCATGGATGATTTGAAGTGTCTTTCTGATCATGTTTCTGCTCATGCTTCTGTTGATTTTATTGATGCCTGTGAAACTCTTCGTAAGGAATTATTGAAATCTATGAAAATTGCTAAGAGATTAAAGGAAGAGTTAAAATTGGCTAATCTTGAAAAAGAGGAATTGATTGTTAGATTAGATGAATCTAATAAAAAGAATGAATTTTTGAGAAATCAAATTTCCTCTCAAGATGAGAAGATGAAAAGCTTGGAACAAGAGTTAGTTGAATCTAAAACTAAAATTGAAAATTCGACTTGTACCAAGTCTGCTGTTGATAACAGAAGTGTTTCTGTTTCTCTTAAGCCTAAAACTGAGAAAGTTTATATCCCTCCTTTTAAGAGGAATAATAAAGAAAAGGCTTATTTTGCTAGGTTAGACAAAGGTAAAAGTTCTGATGTGGACGCTGAAGTTTCTAAACCTAAGTCTAAACTTATTGTTAGAGAGCATAATAAATCTGTTTTTGTGCCTACTTGTCACCTTTGTGGTGTTGTTGGTCATATTAGACCACATTGTTCTTTGTTGAGGCAAAAACCAAAATCTGAGACTAGATTTGTTGTTAGTAATACTGATGTTCCTAAATTTGTTCCTGTTTGTCACTTTTGTGGTGTCTTCGGTCACATTCGTCCTAATTGTCATAAATTGAAATTTAAGCATTCTATGTTTCAATCTAGGATTTGTGATGATATTTCTCCTGCCATAAGTCCATATAAATTGTTTCATATTATTTTGAAAAATTTAAGCTTGTTGGCTTGTGAAAGGAATTTGCAGGATTTCAATCTGTCTCAGAAAATTGGTGTAATCCCTCAAATACTCTCTGCTTCTCATGGATTTTCACCTACAAAGCCGAAGACTCGTGCTATATGGGTGAGAAAAGATTCTCCAAGGTGAGTGTTGTTAACTTGTCCCTGATTTAATTCTTTCAATTGTTTATGGACATGCTTTGTTTTTGTTTTTGGTTGTTTTGTTTTTTTTTTTTTTTTTGATTGGTTTTTATTAAAAAAAAAATCCAAAAACATTGAAAATTTTCAAAAAGACAAAAATATTTTATTTTGTGTCTAGTTTTATTTTTCTTGAGGATTACATGAGTTATGATATCTCTCTCTTGATTTAGAACATGCTTGACATTGTGGAGAAACTTGAATAGTATGTGTTAAATAAGTGCTAAGCTATTTCTGATTTTGTGTGAGTGTGTACTAGTTTGTACATTTACTCATGGGTTAATTAAGAAATTGATATTTCTTGTTTGTGTACCCTCTATAGCGTAGTTAAGCATTGTCATGCATTGCATTTGCATTATTCATTTAGCATAATGTGTGCTTTTTGTTTTTGGTCATAAATTTTTTAAAACCAAAAGGATTTTTGTGTTTTGTATTTCACATCTTGGATTCATAATCAAGGATTGGCCATATTATCTTTACATAACAAATTTATGTACCTTGTTTAGCTTTGATGAGCTTACTTATTGCACTTTACTAGTTGAAACTTTGTAGTGCATGTTGTGTGGGAGATGTTTATAGTTTTTGATCACTTTGTCTTGATCTTGAAGTCACATATCTTTGACTGTCGGACTTGAACCTTTAGAGAAAGGCATAAATAACCATCTCACCACTGTTCACTAGCCAATCATGAATACCTTAGTGCATATCGTAAGATTTTGTGCTCGAGAAAGTGTAGCACATGCACAAAAAGAACATAAGGTGAAGCCTCGGTTTAAGTGCTTAATTCTTAAAATCAAAATTGGTGTGTACTATTAGGCTTGATGCCAAACTCATATAACTTAAAATTGGTATGTATATTATGAGGCATAATTACAAGAAACTTACATGATTGCAAGCTTATGATCTAGGAGATGTGGGAGTTATATGATGTAACTCTTTAGGTGATAGTCTCTTTTAAATTCTATGTGATGAATTTTGTAGACTTTGTGATTGATTGCTATTCACATATCACCTCACATGTATCTCAAGTTTTTACTAGTTGCACACACTACACAAGTTACTCTTTGTTAAACTTGGTACATTATATTGTGTGTGATCTTGTTGTGGCCATCCAAGATTAAAGTTCCTTGATTTTGATGCAAAATGTGCTTAATGTTTGAGTTTTTGAGGACAATTGGTTGAAAAACTTATTTTTGGAAAATCTGGGTTGAATTCAAGTATTTTTGAAAAACTTTTAATCTCATACTCATGCATTTCATTCATGAAATATTGTGCTTTGAGGAGTTTCTGCATTAAATTGCTCTTTTTTTTTTCAAAAATTTGATTTTTCCATGCATCATTTATGTTTAGGATTCACATGCATTGCATTGTTTTTTGTATCCATCTTGCAGTTTGCGGTCATATCTCTCATTGTTTTCACACATAACATGCATACACTTTGCTACATTGGGTACTCAACTTGATCAAAAATTGATTGATTAATTTTTGAGCTATGTACTTTCTAATATATGCTATTTTTATGTGTGAACTGTAGAAAATGTTTTTCTTAAGAGATATGATGGATAATCAATGTGCAAATATTTTCTCTACTCATGCAACTGTTTATGGGTCACATAGTGCCATGTTTGCATTTTATTGAAAGAGAGAATATTTTTTCTTCATGTGTATCCTCAACTTAGTTTTTTTTAAAAACTTGGTTTGTGTCTTTTTATTTATCCCCAACCCCTTTATTTTTTCTCAAAACTGTTTTCCCAAAACTTGTTTTGTTTTTCCTATTTGTATAGGGGGAGAAGCTTGTTTTTAACCTTTGTTGTTCATAGGGGGAGTTGTCTCTATTTCCTATAGAGTTGAATTGTTTTGTGTTCCCTTCTTTCTCTATTTTCTCTTACTTTGTTGCGTATGTTTTCTGTCAACTCTTTGTTTGAGTTGTCTTTGTCAATGCGTGACAAAAAGAGGGAGAGATTTAGATGAAATGTGTGGAAAATACAAGAATGTTCTATTTAGGGGGAGTTAACATTGAGTTAACATTGTTTTTGATGTATCTAACTTAGGGGGAGAGTTAGATTGTATATTTGTTGATTTACTGTTTTTGTTTTTCTGTCACACATGCGGTTATGCATTTTGTTTAGTGTTTCAGGAAATATACAGGTTGATTCAATTGAGCTGCTGTCTACACTTGCAACTGATGGATAGTAGTTAGGATTGAATTTTTGTTAATGAGCATTATTTTGTAAAGGGTTTTTTATTTTGTAAACTTTGAGCTTATATGTTGTGTTTTGTCACGGGCTGCCAAAGGGGGAGTTTGTTAGGTTCTAAAGTTTAGGACTTTATGTATTTAGAACTCTAATTTGTATTGTTGGCAAACCATGATCAAAACAATGTGTTTAGAAGTGTTTTAAGCTAGCTCAAAGTTGTATGTTAATGTAAAATTGGAATAAAGTGTAAAGCAGAAAGCAGTGTGGCTTTCGGCCTGGCTCGATCGATCGAAGCTTAGGCTCGACCGATCGAACGTCGGGCAGATTGCTTTTCTGCAGATTCGTCCAACTCAGCCCTATGTGTTTAAAACGTTTTTAGGGTTTCTTATTTGTCCTAAGTATAAAAGGCAAACCCTAGCCACGTTTTAGTGTTGCTCATATTGCGGTTTGTGTAAATCTCTTGTGAGATCTAGAGGAGTTTTCCTTTACACAAACTTAGGGTTTTCAAGGAGGAGATATTCTCTAAACCTTGATGATCAAAACAGTTGCTACCATTAAAGCTTAAAGAATACACAAGCGGGGGTGCTTGTAGCTAGTGGAATCCAAAGAAAGAAGGAGTCCGTGGATTCAGAGCTTGCACGTGGTCGTGTTAGTAAGTTCTACTGGTTGGTAGCTTTAGGAAGTCGAGCGGGGGTGCTTGTAAGTCCTTTTGTATGAACTTCGATTCTTTCTGAAAGTGGATTCAAGTTTACCTTGAGGATAGCTAGGTCAAATCCTCCCAGGTTTTTACCGGTTTGGTTTCCTGGGTGATCATATCGTGTGTTATTTATTTTCCGCTGCTTTGCATGATTTGATCTTTATTATTGTGATAACCTAAACTTGTTTAATTGGACTAAGTAACAACTTGGCTAATTACCTAGGTTTAATCAATTGTTTAAGGGGTCTAAAAACTGTCAATCATAACCATTCACTAATCATTCATGACAAGATTGAAGACCTATTTACAACAATCACATAGATTTCAAGATTTCTCCCACAGTGATATGAGTGCAAAGAAACAAGCAATGCTCGAAAATGCACAAAACCATTAGCACAAAGGTACAAGGCAAAACAAGTTTTGAGACAAAAGCTCAACAATGTCAATCAAACTTTTTGATTTTCTAATTTTTATGTGATTTTTGGATTTTTGACATAAAAGAAGAAAAAAATTTTTGAACAAACATAAGAAGGAGCAATAGTATTCACAAATAGACAAACAAACAATAATCATGCTGCACAAAGAGCTAACAAAGTAGTGTGTGCCCCAACACAAACAAGCTTATCATATTATAAATATGTGAAGCACGCATCACACAAGAGAGTCAAGGAATTGTACCAACACCAATGGTCTTACGGAGTGATTCAAACCGTGGACTATCGAGAGGCTTGGTGAAGATGTCCGCCTTTTGATTGTCGGTGTGTATGAACTCAAGACACACAACTCTTTCCTCTACCAGATCCCGAATGAAATGGTAACGTATCTTTATGTGTTTAGATTTTGAATGCTGGACAGGATTCTTGGAAAGATTGATGGCACTGGTGTTGTCACAGAAGACACACATCGTTTCTTGAGGAATTCCATAGTCATGAAGTAATTTCTTCATCCAAAGAAGCTGAGTGCAGCAACTTCCAGTGGCGATGTATTCTGCTTCAGCAGTAGATAGAGACACGGAATTTTGCTTCTTGCTCATCCACGAGACAAGATTGTTACCAAGGTAGAAACAGCCGCCTGAAGTACTTTTCCGATCGTCTACACTGCCAGCCCAGTCAGCATCTGAATACCCGGCTAGACAAGCATTTGAGTCTTTTGAATACCACAGACCATAGTTTGAAGTACCATTCACATATCGAATGATTCGCTTAGCAGCAGTCAGGTGAGATTCCTTCGGATTATCTTGGTATCTGGCACAAACGCCAACACTGAATGCAATGTCCGGTCTACTGGCTGTAAGATAGAGTAAACTCCCAATGATGCTCCTATATAAGGTAGGACTTACTTCTACTCCAGAAGAATCAACATTCAGTTTAGTGAATGAGCTCATGGGAGTGGAGGCATGTTTTTTGGAGTCTAGTCCAAACTTCTTGATAATGTTTCTAGCATACTTCTCTTGTGATACAAATATACCCTCCTTCTGTTGTTTGACTTGAAGACCCAAGAAAAATGTGAGTTCCCCCACCATACTCATCTCAAATTCCTTTTTCATCTCCTCAAAAAATTCAATAGCACGATCTTCAATGGTTGCCCCAAACACTATGTCATCAACATAAACTTGTGCCACAAGGAGATAATCTTCATCATTTTTGACAAACAGAGTTCGGTCGGCATACCCCCTTTTGAATCCTCTATCTAGAAGGTAATGTGTAAACCAATCATACCAGGCTCTAGGCGTTTGTTTTAAGCCATAAAGAGCTTTCTTCAATCTCAATACATGATCTGGAAAGTGAGGATCCTCAAATCCTTTTGGTTGCTCAGCAAACACTTCTTCATTTAGATATCCACTCAGAAATGCACACTTTACATCCATTTGATAGAGTTTGAAATTCAAAGTGCATGCAATGGACATGAGAATTCGAATGGATTCGAGTCTTGCCACAGGAGCGAAGGATTCATCAAAATCTACTCCTTCTACTTGAGTGTATCCTTGAGCTACTAATCGAGATTTGTTTCGAATTATCTCTCCATCTTCATCAGTTTTGTTTTTGAAAATCCATTTTGTGCCTATAACATGAACGTTTTCAGGCCTTGGAGCAAGTTCCCACACATCATTCCTCACAAACTGATTCAGCTCTTCATGCATTGACTCAACCCAATTCTCATCTTAAAGAGCCTCTTCAACCCTTTTTGGTTCAAACTGCGCAAGATAGCAGTGATATGTTACATGATTGGCTAACAGGATGTTTCCTTTTCTGAGGCAAAGACCTTCATCTAGAGACCCTATGATATTGCTTTCCAGATGGTTCTTAATTACTCTTGAAGATGGCTTCTTTGATGTGGAGACTTCATCACTTCGAGAGATAGGAGGATGAACTTCCGGAGGAGTAAGAGGACTTGATGTTCTAGACATTGATCTCGTTTCCATTCTTGGGTTGATGGGAGTCGATTCTACTTCTGGTGTAGGTTCTTCACCTTCTATATCAAGAGCTTCTACCTCAACATCGGGCTCTTTGGTGCTCGGCCCTTCTCCATCATCAATCATCTCCACCTTAGATACGGCATCATCAATCTTGACATTTATGGACTCCATCACTGTCTTAGTTCTCTTGTTAAAAACTCTATACGCTCGACTTGTAGTAGAGTATCCAAGAAAAATACCCTCATCACTTATCGCATCAAACTTCTCAAGATTCTCCCGATCATTTAGGATATAACATTTACTTCCAAACACCCGGAAATACTTCACTCTAGGCTTCTTTCCATTCCAAATCTCATCGGCGGTCTTCTTTGTTCCTACTCGGAAAAATATTCTATTGCCAATGTGACACGAGGTGTTGACAGCTTCTCCCCAAAATTTTTGTGGTATTTGCTTATTAAGCAACATGACTCTTGCCATTTCCTGAATCACCCGATTTTTTCTCTCTACCACTCCATTTTGTTGTGGAGTTTTGGGGGCTGAAAATTCTCTTTTGATTCCATTCTTTTCACAGAAAGACTCAAATCTTGTATTCTCAAATTCCCTCCCATGATCACTTCTAATTTTGGCAATAGGGACCCCTTTTTCGTTTTGTAGTTTCTTGCACAGAATCTCCAACCTCTCACATGCTTCTGATTTTTCTCTAAGGAATTCAACCCAAGTGTATCTTGAGTAATCATCCACAATGACCATAATGTATCTCTTTCCCCCTAGGCTTTCAGTTCTAGTAGGCCCCATTAGATCAACATGAAGTAACTCCAAACACCGAGAAGTAGCAATCACATTCATCTTGTGATGACTTGCCTTTGTTTGCTTCCCCATTTGGCATGCACCACAAACGATCTTCTTCACCTTTCCAAACTTAGGAAGTCCCTCAACTGCTTCAAGTTTGGACACTTTTGCTACTTGTTTGAAGTTGGCATGCCCAAATCTGTGATGCCACAGCTCTAACATATCCACACGAGCACTTCTACACTATATGGGTGCCGTGGGAACTATTCCATAACAATTATCTGTAGTCCAATTTCCCTCCAAAACCTGAATCCCATCTTCATTGATGATCAAGCATCCCTTCTTAGAGAATTGTACCAGGAAATCATCATCACAAATTTGAGTGATGCTCAGCAGATTTGCCTTCAGCCCTTTTATGTATAACACATCTTTCAACAGCGGTAATCCAGGTATCTCAATGGTTCCTTTGCCTAGGACTTGAGCATGACTTCCATCACCAAAGGTCACATAGTCACCAACCTTTTCTTTGAGTGTCTTAAACAGTGACTTATCCCCTGTCATATGGCTAGAACACCCACTGTCAAGATACCACAAACATGCATTAAACACCTTCAATGAGGTATCCACAAATAAGCTCACATGTGACAAACATTCTTGACCTTTAAACACAAACTCATTATCAGTTTTCATGCTTCTTTCAGATTGACTTTTCATTTTCAGACTCTCAATCATCTCACACAACATTCTATTCTTTCTTTTATATTTCTTAATCAATGATTTAGATTCAAATATGCTATTGTGTAAGACATGATTCTGATTTTCAAAATATTCCAACATGTGAACAAATACTCTAGCATGTTTCTTAGTTTTTAACAACTCTACAAGATCATTAGTAAAGCACCCTTCGAGACATATGCATAGAGTCATTTTCACAAACACTTAAGCTACAATTCAGCATGGTATTTTCCATAACAGCTACCACAACACAGGGGTCTAGGATCACACTTAGGTAATAAAACCACAACAAGTGTACCCGCTCTGATACCAAATGAAAGTTCAAATATGTGTATAAACACCCTTGAACGTTTAGACCCCCAAATTACAACTTAACCAATTCAAGCATTATGTCAAACAACTAGTGTGCGGAAACTTAACATAAGCTATAATATGGAATTGGAAAAACTATCTAAGCCAAATTAAAAGCACAACCCACAGCAGTTAATAAAAGGCAAAGATAAAAGGGAAGGAAGATGCAAACACAAAGACAACACGCGATGTGTTATCAAAGAGGAAACCGAAGCCCTCGGTGTAAAACCTCTCCGCCGCCCTCCAAGCGGTAAACAATCCACTAGAAAATATAGTTAGGATACAAGGATAGTAGTAGACCCTCCAAGCCTAATCTACCCAGTGCACCTAAGCCCTCCAAGCTTCTTGCTCCAACGAGGTTGCGCCGAACCTTTTTCTTTTCTAGCTTCCCGGATTCCGCTACTAGACCGTAGCATCAACCAATGAAGATTGGTTCCTTCCTAACTGCTTCCCAGAAATCCAAACAGCTCTTCTCACAGTGATGAAAATGGTGAGAACAAGGTTTGGTAAAATGCCTCTCAAGGATTTGACAATGGAGAGGAAGAGAGTTGAGGAATTTGAAGAGACTCTAATGTATAGATTGTGGGTGAATCAATCTTGTTTTTCTTTAGGATTTCTCTCTCAAAATTCTCTCTAGAAGCTCTCTTACATTCGTGGGTAAAAGGGGTATTTATACTGGAGTGAGAGAGGAATGTGAAACGTCAGGTTTTACAAAACAGGGGTGGCTCGCGACTTGACTAAGTCGCGAGATCCAGTTGCGAGATAACCGTATGGCCAGTTGTCCTGTAGTGCTCCAGCTAGCATGACTGTTCACCTTCCGGCATGCTTGGCACATGTGCTGCGTCTGGCGGCTTGCAGCCGCGAGTCACCCGGGAGGCCAAGCCACGAGTCTCTGTTTTCTTGCACACTCTTGAGCAAACTTCACTCTATCTCACTCACTACCCTTACAACAAGCCCACCTAAATACAGTGTTACTAAATGCTGAAATACAAGCAAATTTGGCACGGAATAAAGCCAATTAGATGGTTGAATAAATTCAACCTTACAATTTGTTTTATAAATTTTCAGGTTTTTCTAGTCACGTGAATGAGAGTTTTTTTTTTTTTTTTTGGGTGTATTTGAGTTTAGGTTTTGTATGGGTATTTTGGTACCACCTTTGTAATCTCATTTTTTTTGTTTGTAAAACTTTCTCTTCGACGTCACCCGTGGACGTAGCCCAAAAGTCGAACCACGTAAAACTTTGTGTTCCCGTGTGATTGTATATTTTGTCTTTCTATTTCTATTTTGCATAAACTCACTATTATTTGGATACACACATAACAAATAGATATTTACATTTCTGCTATTCTCAACAAATTTGTACTAAAGCTTCCGCTTTTACGACAAACCAAAATATTGAGAGCAAGACACAGAGAGTTTTAAGAGGTGTATTTTGAAAGAAACAGAGAGAAAATACAATGAGAGCATGTGAAAGTGAAAAAGAAAATTAAGACATTTTATTTATTTATTTATTTATTTATTTATTTATTTTTGTCTCAAGCTATGCTCAAGCTACATAAGGAAGATAAATTTGTGAAGTTCTCTTGGATGTTTTTGGGTGCTACAATTATAGAGAGTTGAAGAGTTCAAAGGGAAGATCTTTGCTATTGGTTTTGTGGTGAGATTGTATTTTACTCGTTGAAATTTATTTATTGTATATCCAATTTATTGTAGACTCAAGTTTGGCAGAGTTGTGATTCATATTTCATAGTAGATATTTTTCGAAGCTGCCCATGGTTTTATCCTCTACAACGAAGAGTTTTCCACATAGAATTTGGTGTTTTTACGTGATTGTGTTTCTAATGATGCTTGTTGAAAGTTTTGTTCCCATATATATTGTTATTGCTTAGTAATCATTTATTTTAATTCAAATGTAAACATAGAGGGGGTTTGGGATTTTTCTTTAACATTAAGGACATTTTGTTTGTATGGTCTGTTTTTATTTTAGGTAACTTCTATGAGTAGTGATAAATGTAATACCAGTTTTTTTTACATTAAGCTTATAAATTATTGTGTCATCAGTTATAAATAATAGGCAATTTGAATATTTAGTTATTAGGAGATTGAAATCTATTAATTACATTTATTATCACAACAACTTATAAATTTCATGTAGTAAAACATGTACTACTTTTAACATTCCTTAAAAATGCTTCAACATAATGCATTTTGAATGATGTATCCTCGTCATGTGTTATTCTAAAAAATTGTGTAAGGTATTATGCTGAAACTTTTTGTAAGGTTGAATTTAATCAACCATTTTATTGGCTTTATTCCGTGCCAAATTTGCTTGTATTTCAGCATTTAGTAACCCTGTATTTAGGTGGGTTTGTTGTAAGGGTAGTGAGTGAGATAAAGTGTTGATTGCTCAAGAGTGTGCAAGAAAACAGAGACTCGCGGCTTGTTCTCGCGGGTGGCTCGCGGCTTCAAGCCGCCAGACGCAACACACGTGCCAAGCATGCCAGAAGGTGAACAGTTATGCTAGCTGGAGCACTACAGGACAAAACAGGACAACTGGCCATACGGTTATCTCGCGACTCAGTCAAGTCGCGAGCCACCCCTGTTTTGTAAATCCTGACGTTTCACATTCCTCTCTTCTCCAGTATAAATACCCCTTTTACCCATAAATGAAAGAGAGCTTCCAGAGAGAATTTTAAGAGAGAAACCCTAAAGAAAAACAAGATTGATTCACCCACAATCTATACATTAGAGTCTCTTCAAATTCCTCAACTCTCTTCCTCTCCATTGTCAAATCCTTGAGAGGCATTTTACCAAACCTTGTTCTCACCATATCCATTACTGTGAGAGGGCTGTTTGGTGTTCTGGGAAGTAGTTAGGAAAGAACCAATCTTCATTGGTTGATGCTATGGTCTAGTAGCGGAATCCGGGAAGTTAGAAAAGAAAAAGGTTCGGCGCAACCTCGTTGGAGCAAGAAGCTTGGAGGGCTTAGGTGCACTGGGTAGATTAAGCTTGGAGGGTCTATTGCTGTCCATGTATCCCAACTTCATTTTCTAGTGGATTGTTTACCGCTTGGAGGGTGGCGGAGAGGTTTTACGCCGAGGGCTTCAGTTTCCTCTTCGATAACACATCGCGTGTTGTCTTTGTGTTTGCATCTTCCTTCCCTTTTATCTTTGCCTTTTATTATCTGCTGTGGGTTGTGATTTTAATTTAGCTTAGATAGTTTTTCCAATTCCATATTATAGCTTATTTTAATTTTCCGCACACTAGTTGTTTGACATATTGCTTGAATTGGTTAAGTTGTAATTTGGGGGTCAAAACGTTTAAGGGTGTTTATACACATAATTGAACTTTCACTTTTATTAAAAAATGATTATGTTGAATAAGTTTGAAGAAGTGTAGATTATGTAGAATTCATTTTCTCACATTCAACCAATTTTATTAGTATGACTATATTATTAGTATGACTATAGTAACAAAAAGAATTAATTGTTTCTTATAAATATATTTTATAAATAAAAATAAAAATTCATTATAATTGACATTCATTACATAAAATGCCAAAAATAAAAAATTGTATTTATTAATATCCATTACATACATTATAATTGACATACTTTTCCTTCTATCTCTTTTTTGTTTATAATTATTTTTCCCCCACTTTATTTCCCACCATTCAATACAACCCACTTCCCTATCTATTTTTCCTCACTTTATCCCCACCACACGTTCAACCGACCATCACCCCCTTCAATTTTATCACTTTCTTTTTTTTCTTCACTATCTCTCTATCTCCCTTTCCACTCTCTTTTTCCCTTTACACCAGTTCTCTTCAATCTCTTTCCCCTTTATTTATTTATTTATTTTTCTTTCTTCACTAATTAACCAGATGCTTGATTGGTAAATCCCAATCACCCCATCTATATAGTTGGAAACTTGGAATAGACTGTGCAAAAATATATATACATAGTAGTAGGAGGTGCAAGTGCTTCTAGGCCAACATCTTCATTGAAAGGTGATGTTCGCCATGGAAGTCGTGAATCAAATACATAATATATAAATCAATTATTTTTATTTTTATTTATTCTCGTAATATTATGTCATATAAGTTTTTGAAACTTCACAATTTTACTCATCATTTTTCTTAGATATATTTTTAAATTGAATGTAAAGTCTATTTCATAATTACACTCTCCATTAAAATCTTAGCCCATCATATTTAAAGAAAATGATCAATGATTGCAAATTTCTCTTATTTGGGTTTATGTTATTTTCACTCAACAACATTAAACTTATCGATAATGCCATAGCACACGCTTTAGCAAGAAAAGCTAACCCAACATAATGAAGGTGGAGAAATAACCATATTCTCCAATTAGGCATTGTTATTTCCATTTACAACAGTAAACTCATAGTGTCTTGCAATTTGGCACACCTACCAACAAAGTACAGACAAATCAGGTCAAATTTTGATCGAACCACATTTCTTACGGTCCATTTAGGATCCGCTTATTTTACTGAAATTAAAAATTTTGTTGAAATAGTACTGTGGACTCAATAATAGTACCAAAAAGTGCAGTGAGATCCATAAATAGTAGGAAAACGAGTTGAATAATAAAATAAGTTGGAAAATAATCTTTACCAAACAAACACTTAAACATGCATGTACAGCTGCACATGAATTCTACTAGACAGTCTTTAATCCATAAAGCTTGGAAGGTGTAGATGAGGTTTGATGAGAACTTCAAGTGGGGTGGCTTTGTGGTATGTGAGTCCAATTGTCTCAGTCATATCAACCTTAGCATCCGAGGGCATTGAGATATCATATACATGTAGAAAACTAGCCAGTGCTAAGGGAACCATTTGAAGGGCAAAAGATATTCCAGGGCATGGTCTTCTGCCACTTCCAAATGGGAGCACTTCGAAATTTTGACTCCTAACATCAACATTCTTGCGGGTGGTGAGAAATCTTTCGGGCTTGAACTCTAATGGGTCTAGCCATATGCGTGGATCTGTTTGGATTTTCCAAAGGTTTGTGATTAATCGAGTTCCTTTTGGAACATGGTATCCACCTATAATGCAATTCTCAGAAAATACACGTGGTGTTGATAATCGACGTATAGGGTAAACGTAATGTCTCTTTAATTATGGCTTGGAGATAGACTAGCTTTCTAAGGTCTGATTCGTTTACAATTCGTTCCTTTCCTACTTGGACATCAAGCTCATCTTGTGCAATCTTCAACACATTGTGGTTGTTTAGTAGCAGTGCTATTGCCCAAGTTAGGGTAATTGTGGTAGTGTCACTGCCTCCTGCAATCATAATCTGCAAGGTACATTTTGGTTTATTTTTTAGGTTAGAATGAGAATCTAAAGCAAACAATCTTGGCATCTTGTATTTTAGAGCTTAACTTGTGAGATCATGAAGCTATGAAGCAAGGATGCACACACGGACACATGAAACCAAACAATCTTGTGTTTTTTTAGCTTAACTTGTGAGATCATGATAGCTATGAAGCAAGAACCCATGCAATTATTAGGAAATGGATACACAATAGTACATACTAATTACTATACAACAAAACAATTTTTGAGAAATTATACTATCACTTGTTAGTAACTCGTGAAATGCACAAGAAAAATTAATATAATACAATTTTTAAAATATATTATGAAATTTGATAAATATAATAATTATTAATAGACATTTATTAAAATTGTGTTTGCGTATGCAAATATATATTTTATTATTTAAAGAACATATAATATACTATGTATGAGAATAATGACGTGTAAATTTATGAGATAAGCTTACATGACACAATATTATGAGATTAACTAAAAGTTTAATGTCATCAACTTTATATGAATATCATATACTATATAATAAAAATTGAACTTAGAAGTCGTGGTTGCGTCAAGTGGCTTCACTATAATTTTTAAGTTGATAAAATTTTAATTTGATTACAATTCAAATTCTTCATCTAATCCTTTTATTATAAATTTATCTGTAATTTCTAAGTTATTAAAATCTTAATATTACAATCGAAATTCTTTACTATTTATATTTACTACACAAGTATACAGTTCATTAGAAAAAGAAAAAGAAAAAGAAAAAGAAAAAAAAAAGAGTAACAACCCAAGTCCATTATCTATTCATAGTGATTTACCAAACTATTTTTTGGATAAAGTAAAAAAAAAAAAAAAAATTGTAAGTAACATATGGTGCATCAAGTCATCAACATTTCTTTATATCTACTCAGTTTGAACTTTTTTAATTCCACCTTTTTATGGGATATCAACAAAACACATTGATTAGAAATCTTAATTTCAATAGGATTTAAATTCTATATCATATGGAACTCTACCTATATATATCTAGAACGAAGTTTACTCCCATGTGTAAATGCCTAAATCTTATGATAATTGACAACGCAAGATTGCATTCTTTCTTCATTTGTTCTCTTCTACAATAATTGGTTCAAGATTTCATTACATACTCACACTTTCATCTTTCAAAGTGATAGAGGAAACAAACTGGTATATTCTTTGTTCTTTTTCTACATTTATATCTTAATTTATGATTTGTATAGTTTCTTAATTTTAGATTATGAATAATTTTGATTATATTCCTAATATTAAATTTAAATTATTATTTATAGGTTTTAGTTGTGTTATATTCTTCTAAAAAAAATCGTGTTATGTTTATATGTGCATAATGTATACATATGGCTAGATGATGTCTCCCTAATAATTTGAAACTAGGTTCTTGAATTAACATTTTTTTTTTTTTTTGTATTTAATTTTCTTATTCATTGTAAGTCGTTGATTTTATTGAATGTGTTTTTTGATAAATTTTATGATTTTTTTTTGGAGGTTTTGATATGTTATTTCACTGTGATTATCAAAATCTGTAAGGTTGAATTTAATCAACCATTTTGTTGGCTTTATTCCGTGCCAAATTTGCTTGTATTTCAGCATTTAATAACCCTATATTTAGGTGGGTTTTGTTGTAAGGGTAGTGAGTGAGATGGAGTGATTGAATGCTCAAGAGTGTGCAAGAAAACAGAGTCTCATGGCTTGATCTCGCGGGTGACTCGCGGCTGCAAGCCGCCAGAAGTAGCACACGTGCCAAGCATGCCAGAAGTCGAAGCGTCATGTTAGCTGAAGCATTACAGGACAAAATAGGACAACTGGCCGTTCTGTTATCGCTCGGTTGGAACTCGCGACTCAATCAAGCCGCGAGCCACCCCTGTTTTGAAAAACCTGACGTTTCACATTCTTTTCTCATCCCAGTATAAATACCCCTAATACCCACAAATGAAAGAGAGCTTCTAGAGAAAATTTTGAGAGAGAAACCCTAGAATAAAATAAGATTGATTCATCTACAATCTTTATATAAGAGTCTCTTCAAATTCCTCAACTCTCTTCCTCTTCATTGTCAAATCCTTGAGAGGCGTTTTACCAAAACCTTTTTCTCACCATATCCATTACTATGAGATGGCTGTTTGGTGTTCTGGGAAGCAGTTAGGAAGGAACCAATCTACATTGGTTGATGCTATGGTCAAGTAGCAAAATCCGGGAAGTTAGAAAAGAAATATGAAAGTTCAAAAACGTGTACAAAACACCTTTGAACGTTTAGACCCCCAATTTACAACTTAATCAATTCAAGCAATATGTCAAACAACTAATGTGCGGAAACTTAACACATGCTATAATATGAAATTGGTTAAAATCTATCTAAGCCATAACATAATAAAACCACAGCAGATAATATAAAGGCAAAGATAGAGAGGAAGGAAGATGCAAACACAAAGATAACACGCGATGTGTTATCGAAGAGGAAACCGAAGTCCTCGACGAAAAACCTCTCCGCCGCCCTCCAAGCGGTAATCAATCCACTAGAAAATACAGTTGGGATACAAGGACAGCAATAGACCCTCCAAGCCTAATCTACCCAGTGCACCTAAGCCCTCCAAGCTTCTTGCTCCAACGAGGTTGTGCTGAACCTTTTTCTTTTCTAGCTTCTCGAATTCCGCTACTAGACCGTAGCATCAACCAATGAAGATTGGTTCCTTCCTAACTGCTTCCCAGAAATCCAAACGACTGTCTCACAGTGATGATGATGGTGAGAACCAGGTTTGGTATAATGCCTCTCAAGGATTTGACAATGGAGAGGAAGAGGAATGTGAAACAATCGTGGGTAAAAGGGGTATTTATACTAGAGTGGGAGAGGAATGTGAAACGTTAGGTTTTACAAAACAGGGGTGGCTCGCGGCTTGACCTCGCGGCTTGACCAAGTCGCGAGATCCAGTCGCGAGTTAACCGTATGGCCAGTTGTCCTGTAGTGCTCCAGCTAGCATGACTGTTCATCTTCCAGCATGCTTGGCACGTGTGCTGCTTCTGGCGGCTTGCAGCCGCGAGTCCCAGCCGCGAGTCTCTATTTTCTTGCACACTCTTGAGCAAACTTCACTCTATCTCACTCACTACCCTTACAACAAACCCACCTAAATACAGGGTTACTAAATGCTGAATTACAAGCAAATTTGGCACGGAATAAAGCCAATTAGATGGTTGAATAAATTCAACCTTACAATCTCCCCATTTGGCTATTCCGTGACAAAACCCTAAGACAGACTCTAGACTTAACATGTGAGTTGGGAACAGTTGAACAAAACTCACTCACACCTAACTCTAGAAGCTGTGAAGCACTTGAATCATATGAACATAATACTCCTGAAACACAACAATACACCATGATCATTGTAAGCAGAAAATTATAAATGCATATGAAACAGGCAATATGTGATCAAGCAAAAATGGAGTTAATAAACAAACCATGGCTTGATCAACCAAGTGAACACCACAAGGTAGTGATCACAGTGCTCATTCACACTTGGAATGAACACAAGGACATACAAGTTAACAAGCACAAGGCAAGACACTTGTATGCACAACACTCAACCAATGCATAACACACAAGGCATATGCATCTAGGAACAATCCTACAAGGGCACAAGAGTGACAGTACATAAACCAAAATGCAGAACATTTAGATTAAAGTACTGATTTCAACATAGCATAAAGGCTGCATTAAGTAAGGTACATATCATAAAGCCTACAAACTATGCATAAACCATTAACCCTAAAAGCTTACAAAAGCACATGGGTACAAACAACAAAAACATTCTGAATAACATCATCAATATATTAAAGATTAAACCAAGAGTATAAGTAATGAGTTAGTAACAGCTATACACCAAAACACAGTGTATCAAAACCATAAAAACACTAAAAGTACCCAACAAACATAAACCTAAAACCATAAGTTTAGAGGATAAGACTAAAAACAAAAGTATGACAAAAGTATGTGTGTACTCCCCCTATCACTATGCACACTTCCCTTTGAACTTTTGTCCCCCTTACTGAATGCTCTCCCCCTTTTTGTCACGAATAGCTAAAGACTCTCATCCAACTTTTGTTGAATCTCATCTAGCTGATTCTCCATAGTCTCGAGGCGCATTTGGACATGGTTGTTTGTGGAGTAGAGAAGTGCCACAAGCTCATCAACGCGTTTCTGAATATGCTCAAGTACACTGCCGACTCTATCAGTATGAGGAGCAGTCTGTGCTTGCGGAATACTAGCCGGTGAAGCTTTAGGAACAGTATGTGATGTAGATGTGGTATGTGCAGGTGTCTCTGAGTTAGGAGCAGATGGAGTAACCGGAGAGATGTGAGCACTTCTTGGTGATTTAGAGGAGTGACTTCTGCTAGCTTGAAGAGTGAACAAGGAAATGGGACGTTGACGAGTCAACATTTTTCCATCTGCAGGAGGAATAATGCCTACACGAAGAATGAGCTTCATGATGAGACTACAAAATGGAATAATTCCTCGAGCTGCAGATCAACACACGGTCTTCCTCAAGGTGTAGTAGATGTGAGCACATATATCAATGGGGGCTCCTGTAATAAGGTCACAAAGAAATAGAGCTCTCCCAAGATTGATGAATGTAGTGTTGGACAGTGGGTAGAGATTGGTGAACATGATCAACTTTAGTGTGGTCAGCTCAGGTGCAAACTTTGCGGTGCTGATGGATGTTCCTGCACTGGATACTTCATGATCGTGTCCTAGGATTTGTAAAATTTCTCCAACTTCTGGATTTCGTTCATCATAAGGAGTTAAATTCACATTCTGAGGTCTGGTGATGCTGAGAAGATCTGCGATGGAGTCTGGGGTAACACTAAACTCTGTTCCTCTGACCCAGAAAATGAGTTGAGGTCCAAGATCAGTTGCATTGGAGAAGCATTCTTTGACCAGCTCATCCATTGGATCATCAAAGTTCCTGAACAAGTTTGCCCAATCTCGGTTCTCAAAGATTCGAGGGATGAAAGTGGTCCCTAAAGTGTTGAACTCTACCACCCGTTCCACTATAGTGGTTGACTTGTCAAACACATTTGAGTAGGCGTGTGAGTTAAGCGGAAGTCTGAACCTATCCTCATTGGGATCTTGAGATGCCTGAGATGATAGACGAGTCCTTTTAGCAACTGGTGTTGCTGGTTCGTCAGCAACAATTTCTTTACCCCTGGAAGATCGACGAGACATCTGCAAGAGAACAGGCCCACAGCAAAGAACCAAACAACAATACCACACAAGATAATTGTCAACAAGATTCAGTGTAAACAAAATTTCAATATATAAACACAAACTGAGGATAGTGCAGACCCAACCAAACTTCCAACAATACAGAGAAGCACAAAATAACAGGTGCAGCAAAAAGGTGATAGTGCACCAAGACATAGATAGACAACACAACTGACAAAACTGTCAATGAGACAGGTTATCATGACTATGATATGCAAACAGATACAGCATTCGAACAATTAGAGCAAATAACATAAATCACTCCATCAGAGATATGAACAAGGGAAAATTTTTCAACATGAAGAAATCAATCAATCCACACTAGAGCACATGGTTTAGAGACATACATTATGTTATCATAAAAACTCAGTAACTAATACCAAACACCAACATCACTACTTAAGCAAGTGAAATGAGTAAGTCAAATAGACACCAAACCCATTTGAGAAAAGATTTTCAGACTCAATAATAGGCAAAAATCAGAACAATGAAAAACACATTGTGACCGCTCGGCATGAAAACAGGAAAGAACAATATCAAACGCGACACTCCATACCCATTACATAAAGAGAGAAGTATTTCGAACATACTAACAGTCCAAACGGTAACAAAAATATGCAGGAAAAAGAAAATGAGATTGAGAAAGCAAAACCCATACCTTTTCTTGATGATTTGGATAAGAAATGAAGTACCAATGAGGTTTGAAAATGGATTCACGAAGTGTTTGGAAAGCAGATAGTTTAGAGAAGATGAACAGTTCCAAAAGTTCGAGGGAAAACTGAAAAGAGGTTTAAAAACTGCTCCTGTTTCTGCAAAACACGCGTTTTTCGCGACTTGATAAAGTCGCCACAAAGTCACAAGCTCAAGCCGCCAAAGCACTCAAGACCAAAAATTTGAAAAATTTTTCTAAGTGTTTTTCGCGACTGGAAGGTCTACCCGCGAGTGAGTCGCGAGTTGAGCCGCGAAAATCTCTGAGTGAACCTCGCGACTGGACCTTCCACTCGCGAACAAGTCGCCAAAAATGACCAGCGAAGATGCAACTGGGGCACGCAACTTGACATACCCGCGACTGAGCCGCCAAAACAGGGCAAAACTGGATTTTTGAAATTTTCAGATTTTTCAAATAAAATACTTTCCAAAAACACCTAAAACACTCAAAAATCTTTTTGTGCTTGAATTAACAAAGATTGAGCATGTGAAAATAGATTTTATCAAGTACAATCACACAAATGAATATGGCATTTATTGAACATAAACTTGTGTGTTGTGTGTGGATATCAACAATGAGATAGTCCTTTGTCTAATGTGAAGCTTCAATGATCAATTCAACCAAGGCATACACAATTAGCACTAGATCATGTGACTCATCTCAATTATAGAAATATGTATATATGACCTCTCACACAACTTGATAACATAACTTGGAGCTTTACATTTTACTCCACTTTTAGTCATAACATTTGATCTTTTTGATCTTTTTGAGGCAATCAACTCTCATTGTGAGAGTGATATTTGACATTTCACTTTAATGAACAAGCCTTTGGCTTTTTGAATAAACAATCACTTTAATATAAGGTCGCTTACCCTTTTTCCTAGTCAAATACTAGAATGTGCGACAGGCTTTTGCAGCTCAATATCTCTTTTCATTTGGAGATTTACATTTGGTGAGCTCTTTTTAGCAAAACAAAAAATAAAGAGTGGGAAGATATATAGACACAAGTCTATGCATGTCTCAAGATCAACATAACCATTCACTAATCATTCATGACAAGTTTGAAGATCTATTTACAACAATCACATAGATTTCAAGATTTTTCCCAAAGTGATATAGGTGCATGAAAACAAGTATTGCTCGAAAATGCACAAAGCCATTAGCACAAAGGTACAAGGCAAAACAAGTTTTGAGACAAAACTCAACAAAGTCAATCAAGCTTTTTGATTTTCTAATTTTTATGTGATTTTTTGGATTTTTGACACAAGAAACAAAAAGATTGATAAAACAAAATTAAAGATATTCACAAGAAGACAAGCAAACAACCAACATCAAAAACAGCAAACAAACCAAACAAACATAGTCGCAAAGCATAGGAAGTATTAATGCATGGACATGTTGTAATGCTTATGCATGAGTACCCTTTTTCACCCACACGTCACTTGCGTTTGGGGTGATTTCCTTATAGGATTGGGTACGGGAGTTAGGGCTTTCAAACCTTCGTGAGAAGCTTTCCAAGCAGTTGGTGAATGCACCAATCATCTTCATCATTCCGGGATCTCCATTTTGATCTCTAGGTTGATCACCTGCCCAAATTCTCCTATCATTTCTGGGTCCTCCTGACCTCTGAGGAGTTGCACTGTTCTTTGCTCTCAGCTTTTGGCAATTTGGTCGAGTATGCCCTTGAAGTCCGCAATAATGGCACACATAAGTTCCTCTAGGACCTCTTTGTGGTCGTGGACGTGACTTGGCACGAGATTCAGACCTGCCCACAGACTGATTACGGGGATTCAGCATCCATTGGTTCACCACATTCTTCTTCTCCTCCACCTTGAGCTTCTCACCAGTAGGGTCAGCTACAACTGGATCTTTGGCCTTTACAAACTTCACTTCTTTAGTGACATTTCCAGATGAACTACTTCCTCCGGTATATCCCAATCCGGATTTGTCTGAAAAGCTCTTTTGAGATGAGATAACATCATCTAGCTTCTTGGTGGTGACCCTCTCTATTTTAACATTCGCTTGCACAACCTCATTCTCAAGAAATCTCACTTTTGTGTAAGCTTCGGACAACTCACCATTCAGTGTTTCTATCTCACATTTGGCCTCCCTATATCGAATTAGGAGACTTTTGTAGTCCTCCTCAGCTTTCTTCATCTTTCTCACAGCAGCCTTGGCCACCCTTGTGTACTCACCCGACTTCTCCAAGAGTGAGTTATAATTCTCTTGAAGATTTGTTGTGCTTTCATCTTCTTCAGCTTCTGATTCTTCAACAATTCCTAGTGATTCATCATCACTATGTTCTCCAAGGTCTCGTACAAGCAGATTCAACTCATCTGAAGACTCAACATGAGCAATAGTCATAAAAGCTTAATAATTCCCCTCTCCATCACAGCTCTCTTCAGATTCTGAGTCAGACGAATCCGAGTCACTCAAGGTCGTGGCATACACTTTACCTTTCGATTTCAAATAATTCGGACATTCCTTCTTAAAGTGTCCATGCCCGTTACATTCGAAACAAGTGACACCTTGTGTGGGTTGGGATTCTTTTCCATCTTTCTTTTTGAAATCCCTCTTCTCCCTTCCAGAACTTTGGAATTTTCTTTTATCATCAAATTTGCCATTATTTTTGAATTTCAAAAACTTTCTGAAATTTTTGACAAGGTAGGCTACATCTTTGTCAACCACATCTTCTCCCGATGAGTCTTGATCTTCCACCTTCTCACTAATGGTCTTTAGAGCAAGGGATTTACTCTTTCGTTGATTGGGCAGCGACATCTCATAAGTCTGCAGAGAACCAACCAGCTCCTGTACTTTGATGTCATCAAGATCTTTGCTCTCTTCAATTGCTGTCACTTTAGCACGAAAACTTTCCGGCAATGATCGAAGGATCTTCCTTACAATCTTTGAGTCCTCCGTTTTCTCCCCCAAGTTGAACTTACTGACAACCACCTCATTTAGCTTCCCATAGAAAGAGTCAAAAGACTCATCCTCACTCATTTTCAGCTCCTCAAACCGAGTGGTCAGCATTTGTAACTTGGTGTCTTTTACTTTCTTCGTGCCTTCATAAGTTGTTTCCAGAATCTCCCATGCATCTTTGGCAATGGTAATGTGAGAAATCCTGTGAAATTCATCTGGAGACACACCACAGAAAATAGCATTGAGTGCTTTGCTGTTAGCATTAGATGCAGCAAGTGCTGCCTTATCCCATGTGGATTTGGCTGCCTCAGGTTTGGTCCAACCAATCTCAACAGCATCCCAAACGGATTCATCAATAGAACACGGAAAAGCTCTCATACGAACCTTCCAAAAAGCATAATTACTACCATCAAAATATGGAGGTGCATTTAGGGATTGAGACCTATCCATCTCAAAAGGGAGTCAAGGATCACACAATGGTAATGAAACCAATAGCAGTGTACCCGCTCTGATACCAATTGAAAGTTCAAAAATGTGTACAAAACACCTTTGAACGTTTAGACCCCCAATTTACAACTTAATCAATTCAAGCAATATGTCAAACAACTAATGTGCGGAAATTTAACACATGCTATAATATGAAATTGGTTAAAATCTATCTAAGCCATAACATAATAAAACCACAGCATATAATATAAAGGCAAAGATAAAGAGGAAGGAAGATGCAAACACAAAGACAACACGCGATGTGTTATCGAAGAGGAAACCGAAGTCCTCGGCGAAAAACCTCTCCGCCGCCCTCCAAGCGGTAATCAATTCACTAGAAAATACAGTTGGGATACAAGGACAGCAATAGACCCTCCAAGCCTAATCTACCCAGTGCACCTAAGCCCTCCAAACTTCTTGCTCCAACGAGGTTGTGCCGAACCTTTTTCTTTTCTAGCTTCCCGGATTCCGCTACTAGACCGTAGCATCAACCAATGAAGATTGGTTCCTTCCTAACTGCTTCCTAGAAATCCAAACGACTGTCTCACAGTGATGATGATGGTGAGAACCAGGTTTGGTATAATGCCTCTCAAGGATTTGACAATGGAGAGGAAGAGAGTTGAGGAATTTGAAGAGACTCTAAGGTATAGATTGTGGGTGAAACAATCTTGTTTTTCTTTAGGGTTTCTCTCTCAAAATTCTCTCTGGAAGCTCTCTTTCAATCGTGGGTAAAAGAGGTATTTATACTGGAGTGGGAGAGGAATGTGAAACGTCAGGTTTTACAAAACAGGGGTGGCTCGCGGCTTGACCAAGTCGCGAGATCCAGTCGCGAGTTAACCGTATGGCCAGTTGTCCTGTTTTGTCCTGTAGTGCTCCAGCTAGCATGACTGTTCATCTTCCAGCATGCTTGGCACGTGTGCTGCTTCTGGCGACTTGCAGCCACGAGTCACCCGCGAGTCTTTGTTTTCTTGCACACTCTTGAGCAAACTTCACTCTATCTCACTCACTACCCTTACAACAAACCCACCTAAATACAGGGTTACTAAATGCTGAATTACAAGCAAATTTGGCACGGAATAAAGCCAATTAGATGGTTGAATAAATTCAACCTTACAAAATAGGTTCGGCGCAACCTCGTTGGAGCAAGAAGCTTGGAGGGCTTAGGTGCACTGAGTAGATTAGACTTGGAGGGTTTATTGTTGTCCATGTATCCCAACTACATTTTCTAGTGAATTGTTTACCGCTTGGAGGGCGGCGAAGAGGTTTTACGCCGAGGGCTTCGGTTTCCTCTTCGATAACACATCGCGTGTTGTCCTTGTGTTTGCATCTTCCTTCCCTTTTATCTTTGTCTTTTATTATCTGCTGTGGATTGTGATTTTAATTTGGCTTAGATTGTTTTCCAATTTTGTTTTATAGCTTTTGTTCATTTTCCGCACACTAGTTGTTTAACATAAAACTTGAATTGGTTAATTTGTAAATTGGGGGTCTAAACGTTCAAGGGTGTTTTTACACTATTTGAACTTTCAAAATCCATTTTAAGAGTTTTAATTGGTAACATATATTTTTCCATGAATATAAATTAAAGAGAAATTTGTTAGAATAAAAGAAATAGTAAAATTGAAGAACCAAGCTGGTTGACTATTTGAAACTCACCTTGAAGAAGTAACATTAGTAACTTTTTCGTTGGGTTAAGATAATTAAATATATTTTCTATTTTAAAATAACAATTTCAAAATTATATATAAGAAAAAAATATCTTATTCATGATATAAAAATATTTACCAATATATATATATATAGATATATATATATATATATATATATAACTTATTAAAAGAGTGCAATAAACATGTTTGTGTTTAGAATGCGTAAGATGATTGAATTTTTTTTTTCATATATTATTTTTTGCCAATATCATGAAACAAAATTTGTAAGCTTTGCTTTAAACTTATGTCGATTTGAATTTGTCATTAATTTTTTTGCAAAATTTTTCATTATTTTAAATGTTTAGTAATTTAGATTATTCTTAATGGAATTGAGGTCTCCACTTGAATTTGATTTCAATTATTGTTTTGAATGGTTTTTAATTATTAAATTTAAGGTTTTTCTATTTAAATATACGTTGGTGATTAATTGAGCCTTAAAGCTCTATATATATATATGCTTTTTTTTTTAGAATACTAAGTATTTTAACACACACACGGGAAGGTTTTAAAGAAACTAAATGTATATCTAAAAGGGTCTAACTCTTGGATACATTGTACGAACTTTATAATACTTAAAAGTAATATGTATGCATTTTATAATACCTTAGTTTCACATAATATGCCTTCATTATATTACTTGAAAGTGAAATATTCATTTATTTCATTAGCTATTCTATTATCAAATTTTAAGTAAATTAATAAAAAAAAAATATTGACATATGAATTTTGATTAAGCTGTGCATCACATGGGTATAATGCTAGTTATAGATTATAAATTATAGATATGATCAATATTTGAAATTTAATTACTATATATTTAAATCAATTATATTGATCATAATTTCTATTTATTTTAAGCTATACAAACTAATAACAACTATCGAAATCACCAAAAATATAACTAAAAATAGAAATTGTAAGGTTGATCATAACTACAAGATCTCACAGATAATCACAAACACTTAAAAGTTAAGATTGTACTACCGCACACATTTAGCGTAATGGTTACTCCATAAGTATAAAGTTCTTGTGGGGTAAGGGAGCAAGGGCCGGATTTCAAGTTTCAAAAAGAAAAATTTACACATATACACTTAAGTTAGGTTAGAATAGAATTTCTAGTAGAATTTCTATTTTGTAAAAAAAAAAAAAAGAGTTAAGATTTTTAGTGGTAACAATTTTTTTTTAATGAGAACTTTAACAAATACTAACATCCATAACTTACACAGGTAATAACCAATGTGTTTTATATAAACTAAGCACTAATCATTCAAATGAAGAGAAAAATAAAAGCTTAAAATGTTTCTAGATTCCATAGGCATGCATAATCGAAAGAGTCTAACTGGATCTTTACAAATAGCTGGCAAAAAAAAAAAAAAAAAAAAAAAAGCAAAGACACATTTAAGACTTGGAGTCAACACCTAAATAGAATTTTCTTCTTGAAATGTTTGAGATTTGTCAATATTTGTTGCCCTTCTGGAGACTAGAGTGAGATTTTGATTTCAAGAGGCCGTGGTTGAGGTTCTAGCGAAAGGGATTTAAGTTGTTTGGGAATTAGAATAAGTCTAATTTGTTAAAACTTTTTTGACAACTCAGATTGTAAGTTGGTGGTCACGTGTAATTTTTTTATAATATAAAATATGATCTATCACTTAAAAATTAACATGTTATTGTTACATTAGACACATAAGTAAGAAAGTTAATGGAAGTTAACAGAATGACCAATAATGTTCATTTTTTAAACTTAGTGACTAATAAAGCTCACTTGAAATTTAAAAGTCCAATTATGCTCATAAAGTAAACTTCAGACTATGTAATTTTGTCTTCTAACCACCTTAACCTCTTAAAGAAAAGGCATTGCATATCTTACACTCTAATATATACACTATGTACACATCATCAAAATCATGAGTAGAATATGATATTCTTAAAAAGGTGGATGTCAAATGTGAAATTATTGGATATTGTGTGTAAGAAATATTCCTGTACGTACAAGTGTGAAGCAACATTCATTCATCTATAAGGATGGGTAGCATTGGACTACCCACCCTTAATTTGGTCTGAATAGGATTTGATTTAAGTCTTAAAAATCTAATTGTAAAAAAGTATTTAAAATGCAATTATGAAAAATAATAATAATTCTTAAAAATCTACTTTTTCCTGATTATTTTTGGTGTGATTTGGGGTCTTTTTAGTAACGATGTCCAAGTATTGTTGTTTAAATAATGTCAAAATTATAGTTTAAAAAGTGTTATAAAAACACGTATTTGTATGTTTTTTTTTGTTTTTTTTAAGTGATAAAGTTCTTACTTTTTCTGAAAATAATAGTATTTTTAAGTTTTTTAATTTTTTGCCCACGGCCCACCCATTCCCATAGCCAGACACATTCTGACACTTCCTCTTCTTCCTATCTTCTTATTTCTCTTTTTCCCTCGTCTTCTTCTCATCTCCTTCTTCATTTTCTTCCCATCTTCTTCTTCCTTTTCTTTCCACCCATTCCCAAAGACCTATTTTGCAAGTCATAAAACTACACCCTAGTCATTCAACCAAAACTAGTACCCACATGAGGATGAGAGAGAGCCCCACAGGTTTGGTGTTTTTTTTTTTTTTTTTTTTTTTTTTTTTTTTTTTTTGGGTTGGCAGTTTTTCCCCTTTTTTTTTTCTTTTCTTTTTTCTACAATGATCTTGACTTTGTTCCTTTGTGAGAGTTAGAGCATCGACAGCAGTGGAGCTAAAAATTTAGCAATTTAGTTCCACTAAAAGTTACTTTTCCTATTTTACCTACACACATGCTACAGCAGTGGATCTATTTTTAGCTTTCAACACAATAAAATAATATAAATATCACAATAAAATAATATATCTACTACGATAAAATATTCTATCTCACTACAATATCTCACTACAATAAAAACTCCACAAACCGATCCACCACCACGGCCAACCAAGAACAACCGCCCACAGCCACCATGAAATCCAGCCAAACCACCATCACGAAACCTAGAAATGGGACGGCGATGAAGATCAGCAATGAAGGATTGGGCGATGAAGGATCGGCGATGAAGATCAGCGATGAAGGACTGGGCGATGAAGATCAACAATGAAGGATTGGCGATGAAGGACTAGGCAATGAATGATCGGCGATGAAGATTGGTGATAAAGATCGGCGATGAAGGATCAGCGATGAAGATCGGTTATAAAGATCGGCCATGAAGATCGGTTATAAAGATCGGCGATGAAGGACTGGGCGATGAAGATGAACCCAAAATAGTCGACGAAGCAAAGAGTAGATGAGGGAGAGAAAAAAAAATTAGAAGGAAAAAGGAAGAAAGAAGAGAAGCCGGAGAGAGAAACAGTGAAAAAGAAAGAAAGAGAAAATATTTTTTAAATGAAAGAGGTGAGAGAAATTTATTAAATTTTTTTTTTTTTTTTTTTAGCTTTCATGAACAGTGCACATCAATAGATAGATGTGCACTGTAGCAAATCGGCTAAAAGAAATAAGTATAGCTTCACTGCTGGAGCTTACTTTTTGTGTTTGTGGAGCTAAATTTTAGCAATATAGCAATATGCTTCCACTGCTGTGAATGCTCTTAGAGGACAACGAAATGGAGAGAGAGAGAGATGAAGAGAAAACGAAAAAGAGAGATATTCAATTAATATTTGTTAAATTAGGGGGTCCCATAGTTTTTAACTTATTTACAACAACATTGTTTGCATCTTAAAAACTAGTATAAGGAGCTTTTTAAAATTAAGTATTTAAACACCATATTTTGAATAACATAATTCAAACACTCTTAAAAACAACAATTTTAAATATTTAAATACTGAAAACTATTGTTTAAAATGCAATACCAAACAGGCCTTTGCTAAACCAAATGAACCTTTTATATATTAGAGTTTTTTTTTTTTTGGAGAAACATGTTTAACAGAGTTAATTAACACAAAAAACACATGTTTAACGAGTTAATTAAGAAAAAAAATACATTTTTAATGAGTTATTCTAGAATGATAGGATTAAGGATGGTTTTATTTTACACCGTCCCCACCCAGTCCCACATTGTAGGACAAACTATTGTACCTAGTGGCGGAGCCAAAATTTTTTCCTAAGACCGGCCATAGTAAATAGAATGAAGTTCTCCAAGTAAAAAAAAAAATAAAATAAAATAAGAATGACTAAAACAATACTTTATTCCACAATTTAGCTTTAATTAACTCAACAAAGGTGTGTCCTGCATTCTTTCATAACATTAAAATTATTTATAATTATTTTTTTAACTAAATTTCTTAGCAATATTTTTTTTCTATATGTGTGTGTATATATATACATTGAAAAAAAAAACAAAGATATATATACAATTAAACAATCATTCAAGAACTAATTTTTATCTTATTACGAAACTTGAATATTATAGAAGGTTTTTCCATAAATTATTCACAATTTGAAATTCTGAATTAAATTATATAATTTCAATTACTCAATTCGGTCTAATAAACAAGTCTATAACCATAATTTAATTTAAATTTTCAAGCCACTATTATCAAATACACAAACAATAAATAAATAAATGAACTATTTTATCGAATTATAATAAATTTAAGTAATAAACCATTCACACCTAACGTTATGATAATGATACTCCAACGGTCCATAAAGTCTAATCTAGCTTTTTGGAAACCACAAACTTAATAAAATAATATAATATAAAATAAATCCTAGTCTAGTTTACTTAGATTCTATACGGATCCTCAAATAAATAAATAAATAAAAAATTATTCTCTATACCGATAATTTAATTTAATTTAATTTTTCAAACCATTATTATCAATTAAAAAAACAAAAAAAAAAAAACTATTTTATCAAATTATAATAAATTTAAGCAATAAAACATTCGCAGCTAATGCTATGATAATGATACTACTACAGTCGACAAAGTCTAATCTAGTACAAACTTATCTTTGCAATAAATAAATCAAGCACAAACTTAAATAATAAAATCAAACCTATCTAGTCTACTGGTGGTTTTATTTAAATCACAAAATCAATTATCTTTACTTACTCTACTTTCCATAATCAAAGTGCCAAACGACTTTTACTCTATCAAAACGTTAGCAGAATTAGCCAAAAAAAGAAAAATCAGAACATAGAGAGAGACCCATCCCACACGTTCACAGGGGAGATAGGCCAAAAATGGGCTGCGTTTTTTTTTTTTTTACCAACTTTTTTTGGACCAACTTAAGATTTGAAGTATTTTTAATACACACAGAAACTGACATTGATGTATACAATTTTACAATAGCACTCACAGTCACTCAGAAATTCCAAAACAAATAACTGTTCGTCTCTCTTGGCGATCATGGCAATCGCATACCTCTTCGTCTCTTGGCGCGGCGGTCTCAGCTCCTCTGATTAGATACGAATTGGTTCTCTCTCTTCTACGCCTAAGCCTCGGGTACTTTTCTACACAATCTGCGATTTATTCATTGTTTGTGAAAAGCATAATGGTTTTTTTGATTCTTCATTCATTGTTTGTGGTTACAGTTCTGTTTAAATTTTTTTTCTGCAACTTAGAACCGATTTGCGTGACCGGAAAATGGCGGTTTCGGCGCCAATTACGGTTATCTGAATTCTGTTGCTTTCTTTTGAGTGAATGCTTAGAGTTAGAGAATTTGACTTGCTTCGTTGAATTGAATAGTGAAATATGTAACTTGTACTGAAGATCTGTGCAGTGGTTTATGAATTCGTACGTTCAACATGGAATTCTCTTTCTTTTTTGGTCTGTTTGAAAATTTGAGAGTGGCCACTTGATCTAAACAGGGTTGTATTTCTCATGTAATGTCGATGATGCGGATTTGTGTTTTGTATAGATGATATATTGTTGGTTTTTTGTTAGGTCGCGAATAGGATTAGGTGTTTATTGGTCATTTATCCAGATATGCTAAGTGTTTTTTGACACATAGAGTACTTGAATACCCCACACCGAAGTTGTAGTTACGCTAATTAATCACAATTAATCTGACTAAGTCCAAGCTTGTTTGCTTGGGCCATTGATCATAGGGGGCTGGGGTTGAGTCCATCTAAATAAATTTGTTAATTGGTTATTGGTAACAGATGGCCTGCCAGAGCGGATGGCATTTCTAAGGTGTAACAAGCAGGCTGATATTGGTGGGCTTAAACAGAAACATTTGCCAAGGGCCTAAGGATTCTGCAAGCAACAAAAAGGAACTAGATTGGGCCATGATAGTAATGCATAGTTGTGTTGACCCTGCATAACTAAAGGACCTAAAGTTTATGTTAAGCCAGTTAAGGGTACTTATTATTGCACACTTGTTAGTGTAAATCGCCTATACACAATTACACATCAAGCATTCCATCATTAAACCAAAAAAATAAGGTACACTAGAATACTAACATAAAACCAACTGCCCAAACCAATCTGTGGTGGGAGCGATGGCCTCGAAAATGCTCTCTAGGAGCTGCTAGCCTGCTACTATCTTAGCTGAAAAAAGAGCATCCTTATTTCACAATATGTGAATCCAACCCAAAGTCTTGTGCATGGAACAACTCACTAACTTTGATTCTCCTGTTGTTTGATCTTTTTCCTCTCAATACTATGCCACCCCCCAGATGAGTTTCTGTCTTGTAGAATTGGCATGTGAGTTGTTAGAGTCAAGTTAGTTTACTAACTGTTAGTTAGTTGCTATGGAAGTTACATTCAGCTTGTTGTATAAAGATTGTACTTGCTGCAATTGAATGAACAACAAAAGGGATAACCAATTTCTCTCTTTCTAATCTTCTATACGTTTCCAATCTCTCTCATTTCTTGGGAGGCCTGGCTACCACAAATCATCCACCCTAATCCTAAATCGTACAAGTTTTTTCATTAACCTCCTAATCCATTTTTTCAGTGATTGCATGACGTGAAATTTGCATTCTTGACTGTAGGGAAGTGAAAAAGGTTGGGTGATTATTAAGAGAAAAAAGAAAGGCTCCTTGAAGATTGTTTGGGTAGGCCCTATTCTGAGCACTTAGCAAGTAAGTGGTTGCTGATTTGAATTATTCTTCTATTCTAACTGGGTTACAGATGTATTTGTGAAGGTTTTTAGGTATTAGGATTTAACAAATGAGAATAGTAAGACTTTGAACAAGGGGTGGTGTTATTGTAATTCATTATTGGTGGCTACTAGATTCATTTAAGTTTTAATTAATGAACGGATTCATAAAGCAATGGGTAGTGAAACAATTTTTATTGGATAAGTAATAATACTTCATTCATGAAAGATGAAACAATATAGTGGGTAGTAAAACAAATTAATAGGGCTAATGATGATAAAAGCTCGAAAATGTGTTAAAAACACAAGAGCTGTTTAGACCCCCAATTAAAATTACGGCTAGGTTGCTTTTACTCTAACTTATCGAAGTGCGGAAACAAGAGTAAATGAAGCACAATAAACCAATATTACTCTAGTGCATAAACATTAATAACAAACATTAAAAGTAAAGCACAAGAGTAAGGGAAGAGAGAATGCAAACTAAAGATAACACGCCGATGTGTTATTGAAAAGGAAACCGAAGAACTTGGCGAAAAACCTCTCCGTCGCCCTCCAAGCGATAATTGATCCACTAGAAAATCAGTTGGGATACATGGGTTAGCAAGAGACCCTCCAAACCTAATCTACCCGATATACCTAAGCCCTCCAAGCTCCTACTCCAACAAGGCTTCTCGGAACCATGTCTTGTCTAGCTCTTCGGATCCCACAATCCACTCGATTGCATCCGCCAAGCCTCACCAGCTTCTTTTGGCAATTCCCCAAAACTTCCCAAGCTCCAAAACACTCTCTACACTTTGAATATGTGTGGGTTGTGTTTGGGTACAAATCTCCTCTCAAGGTATGACAATGGGAGAGGGATGGAGAAGAAGCTGCAATGATTTCTCACTAAAGATGAGTAGCTCTCTCTCAAAAAGATGGGTGTGTGTGTTGTAGAAAACTTATCTAGGGTTTTTCTCTCTGAATGGCCTTCTTTACATTTGTGGGTAATGAGGGTATATATAGCATGGGTGAAGGGTAAGCAAGTTATACTTAAAAAAACCTCTAGGCAGAAAGTTTCGTGACTATCTTGTGAAAAGGCCTTACCCGCAAGATACTCATGAAAACAACAGCCTGGCACAACTCTTCAGCTTCCAGACATGTGCTCCTCACGTGGCTCTTTCGCGGGTTAGCTTCTCGCGAGCTTCTTGTGAAATCCACTGATTCTTCACCAACTTGATACTGTTAGGTTCTAAAGACTTAGGAACTTATGTATTTAGAACTCTAATGTGTATTATTGGCAAACCATGATCAAAACAAGTTGTTTAGACTTGCTCAAAGTTGTTTCATTTATGTAAAGTTGGATTTAAGTTGTTGCAGAATTAAAAGTGCAATTCGGCCTGGTTCTATCGATTGAAGCTTAGGCTCGATTAATTGAAATTCGGGCAGGATGCGTTTTTCTGCAGAATTCCAACTTAGCCCTAGTTCATTTAAAACGTTTAGGGTTTTGCATTTTTACCCTAGGTATATAAGGCAAACCCTAACCACGTTTTAGTGTGGCTCATATTGTTGTTTGTGTAAATCTCTTGTGAGATTTGTGAGGAGCTTTCCTTTACACAAACTTAGAATTATCAAGAGGAGATTTGTTCAAGAACTTGATAATCATTCAGTTTCTGCCATAAGAACTTAAAGAAACATAAACGGGTGTGCTTGTACTTGCTGGAGAATTCTAGAAAGAAGGAGTCCGTGGTCTCGGAGTTTGCACGTGGTCGTGTCAGTAAGTTTCTACTGGTGGGTAGCAATAGGATGTTAATGGTCTAAGTCCTATTGTAAAACTTCGATCTTTCATAGTGGATTCAGGTTTACCTTAAGGATAGTTAGATTAAATCCTCCCCAAGTTTTTACCGGTGTGGTTTCCTGGGTCATCATATCATTATGTTATTTATATTTCCGCTGCTATACATGATATGATTGTTTGATTGTGATAACCTAGATTTGGAATTTGGACTAAGTAATAACTTGGCTAATTATCTAGGTTAGTCCAATTGTGTTTTGAAGGGGTCTAAAAACCATCAAGTGGTATCAGAGCGGGTAGCTCTCTTGTTGTAGATCTTTTGATCTCTGAGCTGATCCTTGACCCCTATTATCATGGATAATTTGAAGTGTCTTTTTTATTATGTTTCTGCTCATGCTTCTGTTGATTTTATTGATGCTTGTGAAACTCTTCGTAAGGAATTATTGAAATCTATGAAAATTGCTAAGAAGTTCAAGGAAGAGTTAAAATTGGTTAATCTTGAAAAAGAGGAATTGGTTGTTAGATTAGATGAATCTAATAAAAAGAATGAATTTTTGAGAAATTAAATTTCCTCTCAAGATGAGAAGATGAAAAGCTTGGAACAAGAGTTAGTTGAATCTAAAGCTAAAATTGAAAATTTGACTAGTACCAAGCCTGCTGTTGATAACAAAAGTGTTTCTGTTTCTCTTAAGCCGAAAACTGAGAAAGTTTATATCCCTCCTTTCAAGATGAATAATAAAGAAAAGGCTTATTTTGCTAGGTTAGACAAAGGTAAAAGTTCTGATGTAGACGCTGAAGTTTCTAAACCTAAGTCTAAACGTACTGTTAGAGAGTATAATAAATCTTTTTTTATGCCTACTTGTCACCTTTGTGGTGTTGTTGGTCATATTAAATCAAATTGTTCTTTATTGAGGCAAAAACCAAAATTTGATACTAGATTTGTTGTTAGGAGTACTGATGTTCCTAAATTTGTTCCTGTTTGTCACTTTTGTGGTGTCTCCGATCACATTCGTCCTAATTGTCATAAACTGAAATTTAAGCATTTTGTGTTTCAATCTAGGATATGTGATGATATTTCTCCTGCCATAAGTCTATATAAATCGTTTCATATTATTTTGAAAAATTGATGCTTGTTGGCTTGTGAAAGGAATTTGCAGGATTTCAGTCTCTCTCAGAAGATTGGTGTAATTCCTCAAATACACTCTGCTTCTTATGGATTTTCACCTACAAAGCCAAAGACTTGTGCTATATGGGTGAAAAAAGATTCTCTAAGGTGAGTGTTATTTTACTTGTCCCTAATTTAATTCTTTCAATTGTTTGTGGACATGTTTTATTTTTGTTTTTTAGGTTGTTTTTTTTATTAAAAAAAAATCTAAAAACATTGAAAATTTTCAAAAAGACAAAAATATTTTATTTTGTATCTAGTTTTATTTTTCTTAAGGATTACATGAATTATGATATCTCTCTCTTGATTAAGAACATGCTTGACATTGTAGAGAAACTTGAATAGAATGTGTTATATATGTGCTAAGCTATTTTTGATTTTGTATGAGTATGTACTAGTTTGTACATGTACTTATGGGTTAATTAAGAAATTGACATTTCTTGTTTGTGTACCCTCTATAGCTTAGTTAAGCATTGTCATGCATTGCATTTGCATTGTTCATTTAGCATAATGTGTGCTTTTGTTTTTGGTCATAAATTAAAAAAAAAAAAAAACCAAAAAGATTTTTGTGTTTTGTATTTTACATCTTGGATTTATAATCAAGGATTGACCATATTATCTTTACATAACATGTTTATGTACCTTTTTTAGCTTGGATGAACTTCTTTTATTACACTTTACTAGTTTGAGTTTTGTAGTGCATGTTGTGTGGGAGATGTTTATAGTTTTTGATCACTTTTTCTTGATCTTGAAGTCACATGTCTTTGACTGTCGGACTTGAACCTTTTGAGAAATGCATAAATAACCATCTTACCACTGTTTACTAGCCAATCATGAACACCTTAGTACATATCGTAAGATTTTATGCTCGAGAAAGTGTAGCACATGCACAAAAAGAACATAAGGTATAGCCTCGGTTTAATTGTTAAAATTGGTGTGTAAATTATTGGACTTAATGTTAAATCAAACAAATAAAAATTGGTGTGTACAACATGAGGCAAATCAAGAAACTTACATGATTGCAAGCTTGTTTTCTAGGAGATGTGAGAGTTATAGGTGATAGTCTCTTTCAAATTTATGTGATGAATTTTGTAGAAATTGTGCTTAATTTCTATTCACATATCACCTCACATGTATCTCAAGTTTTTGCTAGTTACACACACTACACAAGTTATTCTTTGCTAAACTTGGTACATTATATTATGTGTGACCTTGTTGTGGCCATCCAAGATTACATGTTCCTGGATTTTGATGCAAAATGTGTTTAATGTTTAAGTTTTGGAGACAAATTGGTTGAAAAACTTGTTTTGGGAAGATCTGGGTTGAATTCAAGTGTTTTTGAAAAACTTTTAGTCTCATACTCATGCATTTCATTCATAAAACTATGTGCTTTGAGGAGTTTCTACATTAAAATGCTTTGTTTTTCAAAAATCTGATTTTTCCAGATTTTCGATCGATCGAATCTCTCTTAATCGATCAAAACTGAAAAATTTCAGTTTTTAAGTATTTGACCAATTTTTTTTATGCATCATTTATGTTTAGGATTCACATGCCTTGCATTGTGTTCTGTAACCATCTTGCAGTTTTGTAGTTATATCTCTCATTGTTTCACACATAACATGCATACACTTTGCTAAATTGAGTACTCAACTTGATTTAAAAATTGATTGATTAATTTTTGAGTTATGTACTTTTTAGTATATGCTAGTTTTATGTGTGAATTGCAGGAATTTTTTTTTTTTTCCTCTTAAGAGATATGATGGATAATCAATGTGCAAATATTTTCTCTACTCATGCAACTGTTTATGGGTCACATAGTGTCATGTTTGCATTTATTGAAAGAGAGAATATTTTTCTTCATGTGCATCCTCAACTTAGTTTTTCAGTTTGGTGTGTGTGTTTTTATTTTTCCCCACCTCCTAAATTTTCCCCAAAACTGTTTTTCCCAACGCTTGTTTTGTTTTTCCTATTTTTATAGGGGGAGAAGCTTGTTTTTAACCCTTGTTGTTCATAGGGGGAGTTGTTGCTCTTCGTAGGGGGAGTTGTCTCTATTTTCTATAGAGTTGAATTGTTTTGTGTTCCCTTGATTGTCTATTTTCTCTTGACCTTTGTTACTCTTTGCTTGAGTTATCTTTGTCAATTTATGACAAAAAGGGAGAGATTTAGATGAAATGTGGGAATATGTGTGGAAAATAAACGAATGTTTTGTTTAGGGGGAGTTAACATTTTTTTTGATGTATCTAACTTACGGGAGAGTTAGTTTGCATATTTGTTGATTTACTGTTTTTGTTTTTTCTGTCACATATATGGTTATGCATTTTGTTTAGTATTTCAAGAAATATACATGTTGATTCAATTGAGCTGCTGTCTACACTTGCAACTGATGGATAGTAGTTAGGATTGAATTTTTTTTATGAGCATTTTTTTGTAAAGGGCTTTTCTTTGTAAACTTTGAGCTTTTAGTTGTGTTTTGTCACGGATTGCCAAAGGGGAAGTTTGTTAGGTTCTAAAGACTTAGGAACTTATGTTTTTAGAACTCTAATGTGTATTGTTGGCAAACCATGATCAAAACAAGTTGTTTAGACTTGCTCAAAGTTGTGTCATTTATGTAAAGTTGGATTTTAGTTGTTGCAAAATTAAAAGTGCAATTTGGCCTGGTTCGATCGATTGAAGCTTAGGTTCGATCGATTGAAGCTTAGGCTCGATCAATCGAAATTCGGGCAGAATGCGTTTTTCTACAAAATTCCAACTTAGCCCTAATTCATTTAAAATGTTTAGGGTTTTGTATTTTTGCCCTAGGTATATAAGACAAACTCTAACCACGTTTTAGTATGGCTCATATTGCTGTTTGTGTAAATCTCTTGTGAGATCTGTGAGGAGCTTTCCTTTACACAAACTTAGAATTATCAAGAGGAGATTCGTTCAAGAACTTGATGATCATTCAGTTGCTGCCATAAGAACTTAAAGAAACACAAGCGAGTGTGCTTATACTTGCTGGAGAATCCAAGAAAGAAGAAGTCCGTGGTCTCGGAGCTTGCACATGGTCGTGTCAGTAAGTTTCTACTGGTGGGTAGCAATAAGATGTTAGTGGTCTAAGTCCTATTGTAAAATTTTGATTCTTTCATAGTGGATTAAGGTTTACCTTGAGGATGGCTAGGTTAAATCATCCCCAGGTTTTTACCGGTGTGATTTCCTAGGTCATCATATCATTGTGTTATTTATATTTCTGTTGCTATGCATGGTATGATTGTTTGATTGTGATAACCTATATTTGGTATTTGAACTAAGTAATAACTTGGCTAATTACCTAGGTTAATCCAATTGTGTTTTTAAGGGGTCTAAAAACCATCAAATACTAAACCCAATACAATAAGATCCCACAAAATACAAAGAATAAAATTAAAGCACTTACAACACTTTTTGTCATGGAATAAAGCTAACATAAAACATAGTTGTAAATCACAACTTTACAGATGATCTTAAGTAAAATCTTGATTTTCATTCATTTTTGTAGGAAACTTGTGGAAACTATGGTATTTCCAGCGTGTACACATTTTACAACTAGAATTAAAGCACACTACAACTAGGTTTGATTATTAGAACATTGTTCCCCCCCCCCCCCCCCCCCCCCCCAATTTTTTTTTTGGTGGCTATGACTTTACATTTTCTTACTAGTTAATTGTGGGCAATTGTAAGTACTAGAAGGAGAGTGAACCCCCTTTTAGGGAGACAATTTAATAAAGGATCTCTCAGCAAAGTGAAATTTAACTAATGAATTATAGGTTGTTTGATAGAATTTTCATTGATCTTATATGGTTGTAAACTTGTGAGCTTGTGCATTATGTAATTATTTCTCTTTATCTAATGATTGTCATGGTCATGAATTAAGTACTAGAAGTTGTCCTGTTTAAAAATTTCAAGATCCAAATAAGGTGAGTTTCTTATGCATACATGGTTAATATGTGAATCTATAAAATGCTTTTATTTTTTCCCAATTAAGATGTACAAAGAGTATCATCTATATTTACTTTCTTTGCCAATGAAAATGCTAGTTAAAACATGAAATTGAGTCTTGATCCTCAAATAATTGACTCTCAACCTTTAACGGTGCTATGCTTGCTTCTTTGTTATTGGCAATATCTCTTTTTAAGGTGCAATTATGTTTTGTTCATGATTTATAATTGCATTCTTAGCTGAATCGAAGATAATGAATTAAGAGATCATATCACAATTCCCCCTAGTCTGATCTGAGTTGGGAGGTGGGATTGTGGTTTAAGAATAAAAAGAGATGAGTGTTTCTTTGTCCAAGTTATTTAGTATTCTTTCTTTTACTACACGTTCAGGTAATGTATATATCACATGCTTATAGTCATAGGTAAAGATAATTCCAATAGTAGTTCTCGTTGGTTTAGGTGGTAGAGGAACTTTAATTAAGATAGGCAACAAAATGTCTCTGGTTGATCTTCTTGAATGAACATGCTGATGACTTGAGAGACTTTCAAACAAAGACTGGTGAGTAGTAAACAATGGCCAGTTTATTACTCCTGGACCCCCTCTGGGGGATGGTTAGGGTGATTGTTCGAATGAAATTCTCATTCCCTAATGTTTATAATAATCAATTCTTTAAATTAGGTAATTGGATTTGAGAGCTCTTTCAAAAGGGGTCAACCTCAACAGCAAAATTCTTAGTAAAACTTGGGACACTAATCTTGTTCCATCATTCTGCGCTATATAGTTCTTAGTTCCTGCTTTCCATTATAGATGGTGAGTGTCTGTTTGTCTATGCCTCAAGCTGAAAATAAAGAGAACCTATTTTATATTCAGAGCAATATAGTTTGGTCTTATTTGATTAATGATCAATGGTGCATTAGTGTGGCTGAATTAGTGTCATCCAAATTACGCACTTGTTCTGCTGATGCAGGCTCTCCTGTTAGCTGAATTAGTGTGGTTGTTACTACTTTAATTGGATAGTTGTTGTTGTAGGGTAGTTAGTTAATAACAGCTGTCATTTTTGTATAGCCATGTAGTGAGTTAATTGGCAGTTAGTGTTTTTGTCCTTGAACATAGCGTTTTTCACTTATTAAAAAAAAATAAAATAAGTGTCTCTAAGTCCATGATACAATCATTATTTATTTATTTTTATGTTTTTAGGTCTAGATTATTTAATAAAAAAAGAAACCTACAGTAAACCAAGGCATGTGTGTTTGGCAGAAGATTTCCATATGAATTTGTATGAGTAGATTAAAGTCATGATTTCATTTTCAAAAAGTTTACATGAATGTTGATACACAAAGTTGAATTTCTATTCTTTTTTGTTCATGAATACTCACTAAGTGTATAAAATACTTGTGAATGTTTAGACCCCCAAATACAAATTTTCCAATACAAGCTTATATTCAAACAATATATGTGCAGAATATGAAATATAAGTAATACCCAAATTAGCAAAATACTCTAAGCCATTAATTAATCACAACCAGCAGAAATTAAAAGTTAAGAGTAAGGGAAAGAGAGACGCAAATACAAGATAACACCGGCACATGTTATCGAAGAGGAAACCGAAGAACTCTGGGAAAAACCTCTCCGCTGCCCTCCAAGTGGTAAATGATCCATTAGAAAATCAGTTGGGATACATGAATAGTAATAAACCCTCCAAGCCTAATCTATTCAATGCACCTAAGCCCTCCAAACTTCTTGCTCCAACAAGGTTACGCCAAACCGTGTCTTCTCTAACTTTC
The DNA here is from genome assembly GCF_932294415.1 of Quercus robur. Taxonomy (NCBI): domain Eukaryota; kingdom Viridiplantae; phylum Streptophyta; class Magnoliopsida; order Fagales; family Fagaceae; genus Quercus; species Quercus robur. Next base: position 7,522,722 of record NC_065535.1, on the reverse strand, counting down.
CAAATACCGCAATTAGTCCATTGCATCAACCAATATGAATTAGTTCTCTCTTGAACTGTTTCTCAAACACCAAGAGCCTTCTCACTATTCTAAACTTGGAAAGGTAAGGATTTGGTTTATAATCCTCTCATGTGTATGACAATGGAAAGGGTGAGAGTAGAGGAATTTGGAGAATCAAGTGTATAAGATTATGGATGAATAAATCTTGTTTTTCTCTAGGGTTTCTCTCTGAAAATTCTCTTTGGAAGCTCTCTCTCTTTTGTTTACATTTCGTGGGTATAAGGATATTTATAGTAGGATATGAGATGAAATGTGAAAAATCATTTTTCAACAAAACAGGGTGCACTAGCAAGTCACTTCGCGACTAGGATGAGTCACAAGTTCCAGTTGCCAATTACCAGACTAGGCCAGACTGTACTTTTTGTCCTATACTGATCCAGCTATCCTAACTCTTCATCTTCCTACATGCTTCACACATGTGCTTCATTTTGATGCGTCACCACTCGTGAGTCAATCGTGAGTCCTAGTCACAAGTCACCTACTTGTTGCACACTCTTGATCAAATCTTCACACTCTTTTACACACAACCCTTACATTTTTCCCACCTAAATACAAGATTTCTAAATGATGAATTACAATCAAATTTGACACAGAATAAAGCCAACACATAGTTGAATAAATTCAACTTTACAATCTCTCCCTTTGGCTATTCCATGACAAAACCCTAAAATAAACTCACTTAAAAATGTGAGTTGGGAACAGTTGCCAAAACTCACTCACACCTAATTCTAGATCTGTGAAGCTCTTGAACCATACGAACAAGTCTCTTGAAAACAATATTACAAAATGCACTCATTAATTTCATTGTAAGTGGAAACCTTAGAATGCATATGGAGCAAGCACAATACGATCAAGCAAGTATGAATATGATAATGAAGCATAACGTGATCATGCAAGAACAATCACTAAAAATAGTGACTACAAAGAACATTCACACGGTGAATGAACATCTGAACATATAAGCAAATAAGCTCAATGCAAAGTATCATTTGCATGTCCAACACTCAATCAATGCAAGAAGCATTAGGTTTTAACTTTCATCAAGGATACAAGATCCAACAAGGGCACAAGAGTACTAAAGAAAATGCAAGACATTAACTAAGAGTACTAAGCTACATAAGCAAGGGTACATAAAAGCATAGTCTAAATAACTAAAATATCCAAGTATCCATAACACAAAGTATCCAAGTATTTTTTTTAAAAAATTCTAAAATCATTGAGTACTAAATCAAAGTGCTATGAAAACCTTAATAAAAACTATAAAACCATAAACTAAAACTAATGCTTTTTACTCCCCCTTAAAATAAGCTCCCCCTCAAGAGCTACCATACTACTACTCCTCATTTTTTATCGAAATGGCCAAAGGGATAAGGCTGGTGAGTAAAGCTGTTAAACTTGGCTACCAACAAGTTGATTTGGTCCTAGATAACTACAAGTATGTTGGAATGCTTATCTGCTATATCACAAAGACCATTAATCCTCTTGAGTATGATCTAAAAAGCATCGAGAGGAACTGATGACGATGATAATGCTCCTCTCCTACCTCGACCACCACTATGTCTTGGAAGAGGTTGTTGTCCTTCCACTTCAGTCTCTATGTCAGCCGGAGGTACTTCTTCAGTCTCTTCAGCTTGTTCACCTCCAGGAAGTAGAACCTTACTTCTTAGGATTGTTTAAGAGTTGATGGAAAGAGATGGAGTCATTAGGCCTATGTGTTGTGGAGTCTCCACACCATTGTCATGAAGAATCCTCATTATAAGATTTGGGACAATGAGCTTTGATCTTGAGGACTCTGCAATGATGTTGTACAAGTGTGCACTAATGTCAATGTAGGTATTCTCACGAAGTTTCATGAGGAATATGACTCTAGCATTGTTGATGGTTGACAACTTCTTGACCTGATACAAGTTGAACATCATGATATATGCTAGGCATCTTAAATTCGGGGGAAATGAGGTTGTGTTGAGGCTTCGTCCTTCCCTATGGCCACTAATGCAAAGTTGCACAAATTCTAGAGAAAGCATTCTATCCTTGAACGGAGTGAACCCTTCATGATCTTGTTCTTCAAATCCAAGTATAGCATCAATGTCCTCAATGTCAAGAGTGAATGCATGACCTCTAACCCAGCACTCTATGTGTTCCTCTTTGAGTGATGCATTAGCATAAAACTTTCTAATCAAAGGTTCACAAATTCTGGGGAATTCACCAAGAAGTTTATCCCAGCCCTGTCCTTCAAAACACCTAGGAATGAAGGAATCCTTAAGATCAGCAAGATGCACTTATCTCTCCTGAATGATTGGAATTGTTTCAAATTGAAGGGCATATCTCTCAAAATGTTGAATGGAGCGAAACAAATTGTTATCATTGCTCTTTCTCTTGTCACCACGCTGAGCAACAGTTTTTCGTGGAGCCATCTACAAAACATAGCAGCAAAGACCACAAAAACAGAGCACAATGAACGGCAACAAACTTGGTTAGACACAAGTTAGTACCAAAAACAAAACTACAAATTAAACCCTAAAAACTGAAATTTAAAGAGCAATTCTAAAAAATTGACATGTGAAGATGCTAAACATCAAAGTATAATATAATCATAGCATTAGTCACACAACATGTCAAAGATTGTATGTGTGTGCCTCATATGAAAAATTGTGCATATACGAGGTATGAAATCATGCAAGGGGCAAAGTGTGAAACACATAACCATTGGCTGTTCCAAACATGAAAACATGATTATCCCCAAATTTTGTACTCGACGGAGTCTAAAAATACACACAAAAACCACTACAAGAAAATCAAGCAGTTGCGGCGAACCTATTGCGGCGGGTGCCAAAACAGTCGCTATAGGTCGCCTTATTGCGGTGCGAATTGGGCCAGCCACTGTACAAGAGATCTATTGCGGCGCGCTACAGCGGCGGGCCAATGACCCGCCGTAATATACCTGTTTCAGCGACCCCAAGCTTATATATAGCGGTGAGTCATTGACCCGCCGCAATAGGCCCTTACATTTCCCCCACCCGGACCTAAATTTTCCCTCTGTTTTTTTTGTCCCTGTTCATTTTTAGCGCCTTTTCATTTTTAGCTAATCTCCCACACACTCTCTCTCTCTCTTAGACACCAAAAATCTCCTCACTGTCTCATCTCTACCACTACCCACAAACCCACAGCCACAGCCACCTCCCGACCCCCGACCACAGCCACAGCCACCTCCCGACCCCCGACCACAGCCACCACCACCACCCAAAAATCGAGCCTAGTTAGGTCCAAAAACAAATGGGTCAGGTCTAGCCCGACCCATTTCTCTTATCATTTCTAACCCTAACGGTTCGTGCCCGTAATCTAGAACCTTCCCTCGTTTTGCTATCTCATCCGAACTCTCTTGACAGAAACCCATGGCTTGAGCTACCTGATCTCATCACCTCAAACCGGCACTGCCACCATAGGAGGTGGCTTGCTCCTCATCAAAAACCCTTACCAAGATCTCTCTAATCTAGTTACGCACAACTCTTTAGCATTCATTGATTCCTATTTCTTTTTTCTGTTTATTGTTATCGAAACCCTAATTTCTTGTTTGGTACACCGTAGGACTGAAAGACTGGTCAAAAGAGCAAAAAAGGAAGTCCTCAAGGTTCATCTTGGCACCGATTGACGCTTCACGAGAAATTCATCGCTCTGTCTATCTCTCACTCAGTCTAATTCTCTATTTCTCTTTGATTCTTTGCTGTTATTATTATTATTATTTTGGTTTGATTATTTGTTTGGTTTTTGAATAGCGGCTAGGGATTTAGAGGAAATTCAAGAGCTGTTGAGATTGGTCGATGGCACTGTAAACCCTTCAGTTTCTCAAGTAAAGATGTTTTTTTTTTTTTTTTGGTTAATTAAGTAATTTTAATTAATGGGTGGGTAAGGGCTTTCTCAAGTATGCTTATTATTTTTTTTTTTTGTTGACGATTTCAGAGATTGCAAAGCCAGTGTCTCTGGAAACAGCAAGTTCTAAATACCCATCAACGATTCCAGTCTCTGCTAAAAAGGTAAAGGAAAAACTCTCTCTGTGTTTGTGATTTATTTATTTATTTATTTTTGTGTGAAATTGTTTTATGATGGTGTGACTCTACTGAGTCTATTCAGCTTCTCTGTTGTTGTTCTTAAATGCCTCTGGAATGCTGTTGTACTTGTGTGTGTGTGTGTGTGTGTGTGTGTTTTTGTCTCCTCTGCTTTGTAAAATTTAGATTGTCATGATCCCAAAACAAAATACATAGTTCTTACAAACTGGGTTGTTGTATTTTAAACAGAACACAAAATACATTAAGAAAGTTATTAAGTTGTTGATCTAATAATTTGTATAGTAGCTTTAGCATTTTCCTAATTCTTTTTAAAGGAACAACTAGTTTCCTTTTAATACATTCAAGTACATGTTTCATTTGGGGTATCGTACAGTTTGCTACACCTGGTCCCTGGAGTATTGTATAATTTTCCGTTTCATATGTGATTTTTTTGGTTCCCAAGCTTTCCTTTTCAATATGAATTCTGTTCTTTGTGGTTTTGATGTTATGGTAACAAAGGTTAGTGTATTACTTTTATTTTTTAATTACAGTCTTTATAGGTGCTAAGAAGCAAAAAAGATGATACATCCCCATCTTGTTAAGTTTGGAACTGCAATTATTTTTTTCAATTGTTTTCATGTGAATGCACATTTTTAGTGAAGTGTATGTGTTTATTTTTGTGCTTGTTTCTGATACTGCTATCAAATAAAGCCAACTTTCTAATCAGTACTAAAGTTAAATTGATCTGTTTTGGGTTGTTTGTTGTTTATGATTCAATTGTTACTTTGATTGTTTGTAGCTAGAAAATATCAATTCTTTGTGCTGCTTATAAGAGAACACTATAAAAGCAATGCAATAAATAAAGAGAAAAGATTTATCAAATGCTAAGTTGCAAGGATTTAGGGCATCCTTTACTTAAAATGTGGTATCATGACAAAGGTATTACAACCTGCTGGTCTCCCTACCTGTGTGCATTGCTGTTTTGTGCTGCTATACTAAAGGCTGGTGCTGCTGTTTGTGCATTGTTGTTGTTGTTGTACATGCTTATATGCACTATGCTTCTGTTGTACTTGGTGTTAGCTGTATTGTGATACTTGGTAGCTATTAGCATTGTACGAGGAATTGATATAGAATCCTAGGATGTTTTGGTAGTTATTGGGAGGTCACATTCATTTATAGATGACCTGGCTAATTAGGCATGTGCTGAACGTATTATAGCGCATGTGATAGAGAAGGAGTTAGTTAATCAATTCAGCTGCAGCTTAGTTAAAAGGCTGCAATGATTTTAAGGAAGAACATCAAAAGAATAATAATCTGAGTTTTCTCCTTTTTGCACTCTAATCTCTACCCCTAATATTCTTAGGAGGCCCAGCTACCTTGAATCAACCATTACAATTCACAATTGCCTAGTTGGTTTTTACCTTCTCCCTGGTTGGTCATTGGTGGGCAGAGCCAAAATATATTCACTGGTCAAATGTTGCCCAAAGCCTTCGAGTGTTGTCAAGTATCAAGTCATGATGTTTTTAAAATTATTTGTTCAACATGGCTGTATATCAAGTATACAGCCATGTCCCTAACCCTAGATTTTTAATAGCTTCTATATTCGGCACAATTCATGACACTTAGGTCCATGTCCACAAATTATATGATATGTTGGGAAATCACTTTTCTTTTTTTAACAAGCCATAGTTTTTGAGTTCTTTGAACGTGTGTATTTATTATTATTATTAATTTTGTTTTTGTTTTGTTTTTTTTTTTTTTTTTTGGGTGCAGCTTTGGTTGCCCTGGCCGTCTTAAACCTTAACAGATGTAGTAGTCTAAATGATGATGGATGGGAGAAATTTTCTGGTGAGTGACCTTAGGTTATTGATGCCATATTGGATATGGCCTTGTGGATGATGTAATGCATCATAATAAGAAAATTCTTATTCTTATCTTTACAACTGTTGCATGGTTGTTAATCTTGAGTCTACTGCATTGCTACAGGGAATAAAAACTTGAAGGTATTGAGCTTGGGATTCAACAATATTACTGATGCCTGTTTGGTGCATCTTAAAGGTTCTCTCTGTTTCTTTCCACCCACTCCTTTCTTTTTCCTTTCAGAATGTTTGACCTTTTCCTTTCTATTTTCCAATGTAAGATATCCAAAGAGCAGGTCAGCTCAGTCTAAGCAAGTTTTTGTGTTAACTTGTTACTTTGTTTTGACCTTTTCATTCTTTTCCTCACTCAGTAATGAAAGGACATGGGAGCACTTTGCAACCTTGACTAAAATGACTTAGAACACTACATTTTCATTTATAATGAAATATTGTGGATGAAGAACTCTTGATCTGTTGGTGATGGTTGTTTGAAAAAGAAATACTTAAACCTTTTTGGAGTAAAGGACTAGCCTGGGTTTTGTTGGATTTTTTGTTTTTTCCTTTGTAAAATTCTAATAGTTTAATTTTCTTTTACAATGGGACGTCCAAATGATAAAGGCAGTTTTGAAATGAATTGTTCGAAGCTTGGATAAAAAAATAATAGCTGCTTTGTTGGTCAAACACCACATATGATGAGATAACTGTTACTTAATTTTTCTAATTTGCAAGTATTCAATTTTTTCATTTTAGATATTTCTTCCATATAAATTTTATTGTCTGACTAGCCTATTTTTATACTGCCTTTGATATTTCTTCCTGGATTTTTAGGGAGTGGCTTCAAACTAGTTCTTTTTGTGTGTTATTGCTTCTTTGCAGGTTTAACGAATTTGGAAAGTTTGAACTTGGATTCCTGTGGGATAGGTGATGAAGGGCTTGCTAATCTGACAGGTTTATTATTATGTTTCACTAATTCATTTTATACGACAGTTATGATTGTTATGTGAGATGGTGTGTGATTTAATATCTTCTCTCTTTTGTTTCATATTATCTTCTGGAAAAAGTAGGTTAGTGAGAAATAAAGCAAACATATAAGTAAATATAAAGCTTGTTAAGCGTGCTTTGATATCTGGACATTTCTGCATAATCACTTTCTTTGGATATCATTTTTTTGTAATGTTTTACCTAGTTATGTAGATCCTTCTTGAATTTCCCGTGCCTAATCAGTGTCAAATAAAAACTGCATCATCAAAAACCCTTACCGAGATCTCTCTAATCTAGGTACGCACAACTCTTTTGCATTCATCGATTCCTATTTCTTTTTTCTGCTTATTGTTATCGAATCCCTAATTTCTTGTTTGGTACACAGCAGGACCGAAAGACTGGTCAAAAGAGTAAAAGAGGAAGTCCTCAAGGTTCATCTTGGCACCGATTGACGCTTATTGAGAAATTCTTCGCTTTGTCTATCTCTCACTCGGTCTGATTCTCTATTTCTCTCTGATTATTTGCTGTTATTATTATTATTTTGGTTTGATTTGTTTGGTTTTTGAATAGCGGCATACCATTTCCCCCACCAACACAGAAGTAAATTAACATGGTTGAATTTGAAGGAACGAAATTGAAAAATCTTTGCCCCATTTCGTGGTTTCATTGCCAGAGAGGTGTGTATAAATATTCATAATCATATCTGTAATCTGTGTTGATTTTTTCAATGACATTTGGGCTGTGGTTTTTGGGTTTTTCTTCTTGGCTGTTAAAATTGAATTCATATTATTTAGGAAGATGTTTTTTGTTTATATGGGTGGTAAATTATCTAAAAATTTAGTACTTTCTGTGATAGTTTATAGTTATGCACGGTAGGTGTTTGTGAAAATGTTTGTTCTGGTCTGTAGTGATACTGTACAGTCAAAGCAATATTAATTGCTTTGGTTTTATTGCAAAATTAACTTGAAGAAAGATAGAAAATTGAGTTTAATTTTATCTTCATTGCCGAATGATATCTTGGAACCATCATAAACCCAAAAAAAAAAAAAAAAAATTGAACTAGTATAAAAATTATTTGTGCAGAATATTTGTACCCTTTTTATAGCTCCAGTTTACCACGAGTTTTGTAAACTACAGGAATAAATTTAAGGGATCAACTATTATGTACTAGGTAAACTTATAGTTATGGAGCTCGCTAGAGTCTTAGGATCACATTATCTATTGATTGCATTCTAACTACATACCGACACCTTTTTTTATTGAAATGTCTGTTGGCATTGCATGGAAAATGTAGACAACCCCTACCTTCTTTCTCCACCACACATGGCTACATTTGTGTCGAGTTATGGTTGTTGATTTATCAACTTTGAATTACTATTGTATATTGTCTTATGATAGTGCTGGGTTGGTTGTTATTTATTTATATTTGGGCATTAAACACTATTGTTTATATTGTTCTGTTGATTTTCTGAAATCAAACAATGGAAACATGGTGGTTGTTTTGTCTGAATTTGATTGGTTTATGAATATTCAAATTTAAGGTCCAGAATATAATGCTAAGAAGTAGCTTTCATTTTCCTTAACTGACTTTGCGCTCATGTTTCTATGAAGTTTAAATGAATGTAATCTGTTTGTTGCGTCATTGGAAATTAATTTCTTCTTCAATTGTAGCAGAGGCTAGACTTATTTTAAATCAATTATAGTTTTCGATTGCTTCGGAAGTAGTTTTGTCACATTGTGGAGAAAGAAAGAGAGAGAGAACTGTCAATCACAATAAAAACATGAGTTATGATAGTGTTCATAGTGATTTGAAGATATTAATACTAACCATGTGTCTTTTCCCACAGTCATCATCCCAAATAGCCTAGTCAAAACTTGCATATGATATTGATAGTTGATGGGGAATTATATGTTGCTGGCTTGAACGTGTTATTCTCTCAAGTGGTTTAGAATGATTCTTCCTGTTTGAGAGACCAATAATGTGTTGCTTCAGCTATAGCTTTGCATTTCAGTGTAGGATTGAATGACTGGAAGTATGCTGCATAATGCATATACCATTTTTTTAAAAAATGTGTAATGCTATGTTTGATTTAATTGGCCCTATGCTTAACTTAGGAGTGAAATATTTATAGGAAATTCTAATAGCAGAGGATAACATGCCTCATCATATTACTATTTGTGTTTCCTAATATTTCATTTTTGTTGTATTTAGAATTACATTTTGCGTGTCAAGGAATTATGAGTAGCTGAGTGCTGTCTTTTATGCTTTAAGGTTTCTCAGAATTGCCAAAGTCAAATGGTTTCCTAATTATTGAAGCAAATGGTGGGTTGAACCAACAGCGCTTATTGGTATGTTTTGTTTCTTCAAATGTTATTTCTCTTTGTTTTCCTAGAAAGATTGGTTGAATATGGTAATATTGCCTTAGATCATAGATGGAAATGAATTTTGTGGGTTAGACATGATGATTTGGTGACCTTGATGTCTTTTGGTCTTTGGCTGATGGTAAATCTGTTCCGATTCAGATTTTGTTGGAAGACATTAGAGCATTTTGCTAAAATATATCTCTGATCAGTCAGATATTGAATGATGATGGGATGAATGTAATAAATTTGCCAAGTATATCTTACACTCCGCATTAAAATTTATTTGGTAATTTACACGTGATTCTAGATGATGCCTGGCAGGGTAATTACGGTAAGATAAGGATGAGCACATTGATTCATCTTCTGTTTCTTCTTTGTCTTATTACTATTATTATTATTATTTCACCCAGAAGGCGTTGTATTAAAGATGTGACAGTGCTAGTTGTTCCAGTTATATTAGCCCTTCCTTCCTATAATTGCCCTCTATATATATCTGTTTTTGGTAGACCCCAAGTTTAGTACCGACAGGCAAACTCCAAGTTTTACACCTTAGAAGTTAGAAGTGATAGACATTTTTCTATCTCTTATCTAAAAAAAAAAAAAGACATTTTGGTAATTAATGGCAATGAATATACTGAAATAGTGGCGTCAAAGTATCTGTTTACCCCCTTTTTTTTTTCCCTATCTGTTTACCCCTTTTTTTTTTCCCTTCCTTATCACATAATTGGAAAGGCATGGATTGAGTTAAGATATAAACTTGTGCATTAATTCTAATTAAGTCAATTTAAGTTATTTAGACTATTAAAAAAGCTCTAATTATAACTAATTTTTTCGGATATCATACAAGTTGTGACAAATAGTATTACATTACAATACTAATTTAACACTTGCTTTACCTTTTTCTAGTTTTTGTTTTGTTTTGTTTTTAAATCCCCAATATACCTACTACGTAATATGGTTCAGTAACTAGGGAAAAAGAATCTTATCTCATAAAATAATATAAAATAAAACAAGAAAGAAACTCAAAATTTTTTTTTGGGTTAGTCATAGAAAACCACCCTAAACTTCGTGTGCCTACACTTTGCAACCAAACTATGTATACTTATAATCATAACCCCAGTTGTCACAAATTTTTTAAATTGCATCTCACAATGTGATTAACTGTTCAAATTAACGATCACATATAGTCCATAAAATTTACTACATTAACTGACTACAAGAGCAAAACAATGTGACCTGCATTGTTATCATTAATTTCAAAAATCAATCAAGGGGGATGCAGTTTACAAAGTTTCTGTCTTGCAGCTCTTCATTATAGCTGTGTTTCTTTGTTTTAATTTGTGTTTTGTTTTTTTATTTTATTATATTTTTTTTATATTGGTTATCTGCGAGAGTTATATTATCTTAAATGATTTTTGTTTTCCCTTTTTCTTAGCTCTAAATTATACTATTTGGAGGTAATATATGTTACTGATTTAATTACAGCTTGTTTTAAGAATGCTGTCTATAAAGCACTGAAGCGGGCAACTGAAAGGGAGATTTCTCAAAGTGCTGATGTCATCTGTTGCACATGTGTTGGTGCTGGAGATCCTTGATTGGCAAATTTTAGGTTCCGCCAGGTTGAAATGCATCTAACATGTGGAAGTTTGTCTAGGATTCACTTGTTTAAAAGTTTACTCTTTTTAACTTTTTTTTTTTTTTTTTTTTTTTTTTTTTTTTTTTTTTTTTTTTTTTTTTTTTTTTTGCTGCTATTGGTATAGTGCATTTGGATCATTCACAGTGGTTTTATTTTTTTTGGATTTTTCTATTCACTGATTTTTTTGGAATGTTTTTCTAAAAAGTTAACCTCTTTTTATAGGATCTGTCTGCAATGTTGAATTTTTAACTTGCTATTCCACTGAGAAATTTTGACAATCAAATGAAATCGATAAAATTATATGCATGTTTGGCATTACTTTGGGAAGAGAGTTTTAATTATAGAGTTTTAGTAGTTTGTAATATAGAGTTTTAACTGAGAAGTTTTTTAGCTTTTTTGGCTTTTGAGTGTTTGACAAATTGCGTTAAACAATGCTTTAAAGTGGTAGATTTATAAAGCATGATTAGTGAATTGTAGAGTTTTTTCCCTAAAAGCTTCAAATTTTAGCTTCCTAATCATGAAGGTTGATGTAGTTGAGCTTTAAACTAGTTTTCTATTGGGGAGGGTTTGGGAATTGGGATAAGCGTAGGTCTTAGGTTTTTTTTTTTTTTTTTTTTTTTCTGAAATACATTGAAAATGCTGTTACTATTAGTTGTATGCATAATTTATAGGTTTTTAATATATTTCATTCTTCTTTATTTAGGTTTTTTTTTTTTTTTTTTTTTTAAATGCTGAATAAGCTTGAATTCTTATATATTTTATTATTTACTAATAATTTGAGTCTGAAATATATGGAGTGGAGTATATATGAAGCTGACCAAACCATGATATGACTTATAGTGAAAGAGCTTATAAATCCCTTTGTGAATTCCTTCCTTCAAACCCAAAATTCTTTTTTTCTCTTTTATAGTATCTCGGAACTCTGAGTGTATAAAGGGGATGCCAATTTTTTTTTTTTTTTTTTTTTTTTAAACAGGTCAGAAACTTTATTAAACTAAAAAAAAGTACATGTATAAAGAAAAATGCTATACATACAAGCCAACGTGTAGGCAGAGATTATCAAAATTCTTCCCATTTTTTTTCTTTTTTTCTTTTATAAATAAAATAATAGACCATTAAGTCAGTCTTACATCAACTGTTATTATGAGAAAAAGGCTTGTATCTTGCACTTTAAAGTTCTATGGTAGTATTTCCCTATTCAAAAAAAGTTCTGTGGTAGTATGAAAATCTCAATAGAAAAAAAAAAAATATATATATATATATATATATATATTTAAAATAATCATTAATAAGAGATATTAAGAATATTTCTATAGATAATAGATTCATATCAAAAATCATACAATGAAATAATTATACCTCACTAACTACTAATTCTTCTTTACCTTATTTTGGCCCATACTTAAAATGAATGATTAAGATTATGAATTCCCCCATTTTTTTCCTGTACTTTTAATTACATAATTGTTGACTGGTAATAAAATAAAATGAGTCTCTGTCTCTGACTCTATTTGCCGCTTCCAATCCAAGTCTGACTCATCACTCGTGCCCCTCTTCTTGTGTGTTTTCTATTTTTACCCTCATCCTCTGTACATCTTCAATTTTGTCTTACATTTTAACCCCGCATGAAATAAAAAATAAAATTTTTGATTTCTTGTTTTATTACTAAGATACTATTATCAAATAAATAAATAAAAATATTATTAGTACTTCTTCTCAAAAAAAAAAAAAAAAATATATATATATATATATATACACATACACACACATACTATTAGTAGTTTAGTACTACTTAATGTCATGAATCTTGTGATTTGTATTTTTTTTTTGTCCCTTTACTACTTAGTCGTACATAATATATATGATTTCAATTTAAAAACTAAAATATTTGTATTGTGTATAATAGTCAGTACGTAATAGATATTGTTCATACTTTATATTATATACTTCTTTACAATATTCACATTATTAAATTAGCTTTACATATCACAGGTTCTATGGTCTGGATGGAAGATATCCCACCACACTTCTTGGCTGTTTATCAAGCCAACTTAGTTTTGATTCTTTAATAAAATCATCAACTTTCTTCTCGGAAAATAAGCTCAAAAAAAGTTTTTTTTTAGAAAAAAAAACATAAAAACTTACCCTTTTTTAAGTCACTTATAAAAGCACACCTCACATGATTCAATGGATACACACCCACATGATTACCTTGAACATTAGTACACTTGATTGCCACACCCCCCAACACATACACAGAGACCCCAACTGGAGCCAATCAGTGAAGAAGCTGTCAAACCCATATGACTCTACTGTGTACAGTACTAATCCCCATAGTTTTTTTTTTTTTTTTTAGTTTCTTATATTTATTTATTTTTATTTCAAACCCAAAGCTGGCCCCTTTGTTCTTCTTCTACTTCTCTACACTGTAACCACCACTCCTCTTCACACCCCCTGTCCCACCTCTCCTTCTCTACACTCTTCCCCACAAAAGTCTTTTGGAAAATTATTAAATTCCTAAATCCTAACTATAAATTAGTACATATCTTTCTTAAGAAATTATCTCTAATTCGTTATTCATCATCATTATGTGTATTTTATTAATATTCATATACCGCTAAATTATAGGGTTCGGAACTTCTTACTAGTATCTTGAGGTAACTTTTAAAAGATTTTTCTTCATAATAATTCAGTGTGCGTGAAACGAGAGACTGAATACCTTGTTTGTTAAAAAATATATATATGGGTTAATTATTATTTTTTTAAATTGTTTATTATGAATAAGTTACTTTTGTTATATTTGGAAAAAATTATTTAAAAATTAGTACTAATAATAATAATTTAAAAAAAACAATTTAGTTTTTTTCAAAAAATTTGTTTCAATAACAATTTTGTTTTAGTAGTAATATTTTCAATAGCCCAAATAATGGGAAGAATTTTGAAGTGGTTGGATCACATCTCATTTATGGCATGATACCCTTCAAACAACACAAATTAATACCCTAGACTAGAGTTTGACTTTTTCGACTGCAAATTATTAAGAAGGATGCTTTGGCAGTTTGGCTTTTCTTAATTAGAGGATCTATTAGCTTTAGCCGTGTCTAGTCCAAACAAAGATGATTTCTCCCTTGTGATTTGTTTGAACTATTGTTGTATTATGTATAGTCATTGATGGTTGCATTAAGGTTACTTTCAAATAATGGGAAAGATGTGGATTCCATAGACATCAAACCTACAAAATCCTAGGAAGTTAAATGATTATCGTATATATATTTTATTCATTAATTTATTCTCTATCATCGACCTGTGAGATTTCTTCAATTCTCTTTAGTCAAGGAGCAAGGAAAGTTGCGAGAGAGTAGAGGGATGACTATTGCAGTTCTGAAAAATTTGTAGCCATACCATTCATTTGCTTTGTTTTGATGGGTTAGTTTTGAAACTATCCTAATGGGATTGAACTGAAAACCTTGTGAAACATAGCATTCAATAGCTTTGTTTTGGTGGATTAAATTTGAAACTATTCTAATTGGAATGGGTCCAAACACTTATAACATGTTTTTTAAAGTAATATCTAATTTTAATAACTCAGCTTATATATAACCATTTCATTTTTCCTATCAAGATACCTTAGCTTATCAATATGAATAATTTATTCTTCGTAGCACAAACTCGTATGTTGTTTCTAGATATGATTCCTTTGTGACTCACTCTCAGCTAAATTGCTTTGAAGTGAGTCTTGTTTAAAAATTAACTTAGGTTTATATATATTCTTTTCTTGTTGGCAAATTGCAAAAAGAAGAGGCACTATAAGTTTGTGTGATCAAAGCAAGTGAAGTTGGTGAAAGACTTAAGGTTTGCTCTTTCTCTCTGTGTGTGTGTGTGTGTGTGTGCTTGTGGTGGGTTGTTGATTGGGGCAAGCAGGTGGCTTGCATGGAGTAATAAGGTGGTTTTAGCTGATATTGGGAGTGTTGACTGTTTTGTGTAATATTGGATGATTGTTGTTGAGTTGTTTTTATTTGATTAATTCATTTTAAAGGCTTCTCTCTATCTTTTTCACACATATGGAACGCTAGAATGGAATTGCATATTTAAAGAGATGTCCATTCCTAAAGAATATTGCTAGTAATGATGTTATAATTACCAAATGTATTGATAACTTCTCTATGCATTTAAATTCATTGTTTGATTAGGAACATAGCTAAAAGTGAATGAGTAAAGATGATTGTTGTTGAGTTGTTTTTATTTGATTAATTCATTTTAAGGGCTTCTCTCTATCTTTTTCACACATATGGAATGCTAAAATGGAATTGCATATTTAAAGAGATGTCCATTCCTAAAGAATATTGCTAGTAATGATGTTATAATTACCAAATGTATTGATAACTTCTCTATGTGAAAGTTTAAAAACGTGTACAAAACACCTTTGAACGTTTAGACCCCCAAATTACAACTTAACCAATACAAGCAATATGTCAAACAACTAGTGTGCGGAAACATAACACATGCTATAATACGAAATTGGTTAAAGACTATCTAAGCCATAACAAAATAAAACCACAGCAGATAATAAAAAGGCAAAGATAGAGAGGAAGGAAGATGCAAACACAAAGACAACACGTGATGTGTTATCGAAGAGGAAACCGAAGTCCTCGGCGAAAAACCTCTCCGCCGCCCTCCAAGCGGTAAAAAATCCACTAGAAAATACAGTTGGGATACAAGGACAGCAATAGACCTTCCAAGCCTAATCTACCCAGTGCACCTAAGCCCTCCAAGCTTCTTGCTCCAACGAGGTTACGCCGAACTTTTTTCTTTTCTAGCTTCCCGGATTCCGCTACTAGACCGTAGCATCAACCAATGAAGATTGGTTCCTTCCTAACTGCTTCCCAGAAATCCAAACAATTGTCTCACAATGATGATGATGGTGAGAACCAGGTTTGGTATAATGCCTCTCAAGGATTTGACAATGGAGAGGAAGAGAGTAGAGGAATTTGAAGAGACTTTAAGGTATAGATTGTGGGTGAAACAATCTTGTTTTTCTTTAGGGTTTTTCTCTCAAAATTCTCTCTGGAAACTCTCTTTCAATCGTGGGTAAAAGGGGTATTTATACTGGAGTGGGAGAGGAATGTGAAACCTTACAATCTCCCCCTTTGGCTATTCCGTGACAAAACCCTAAAACAGACTCTAGACTTAACATGTGAGTTGGGAACAGTTGAACAAAACTCACTCACACCTAACTCTAGAAGCTGTGAAGCACTTGAATCATATGAACATAATACTCCTGAAACACAACAATACACCATGATCATTGTAAGCAGAAAATTATAAATGCATATGAAACAGGCAATATGTGATCAAGCAAAGATGGAGTTAATAAACAAACCATGGCTTGATCAACCAAGTGAACACCACAAGGTATTGATCATAGTGCTCATTCACACTTGGAATGAACACAAGGACATACAAGTTAACAAGCACAAGGCAAGACACTTGTATGCTCAACACTCAACCAATGCATAGCACACAAGGCATATGCATCTAGGAACAATCCTACAAGGGCACAAGAGTGACAGTACATAAACCAAAATGCAGAACATTTAGATTAAAGTACTGATTTCAACATAGCATAAAGTCTGCACTAAGCAAGGTACATACCATAAAGCCTACAAACTATGCATAAAACAATAACCCTAAAAGCTTACAAAAGCACATGGGTACAAAACAAAAACATCCTGAATAACATCATCAACATATATTAAAGTTTAAACCAAGAGAATAAGTTAAGAGTTAGGAACATCTATACACCAAAACACAGTGTATCAAAACCATAAAAACACTAAAAGTACCCAACAAACATAAACCTAAAACCATAAGTTTAGAAGATACGACTAAAAACAAAAGTATGACAAAAGTATGTGTGTACTCCCCCTATCACTATGCACACTTCCCTTTGAACTTTTCTCTCCCTTACTGAATGCTCTCCCCCTTTTTGTCACGAATAGCTAAAGACTCTCGTCCAACTTTCGTTGAATCTCATCTAGTTGATTCTCCATAGTCTCGAGGCGCATTTGGACATGGTTGTTTGTGGAGTAGAGAAGTGCCACAAGCTCATCAACGCGTTTCTGAATATGCTCAAGTACACTGCCGACTCTGTCAGTATGAGGAGCAGTTTGTGCTTGCGGAATACCAGCCGGTGAAGCTTCAGGAACAGCACGTGATGCAGATGTGGTATGTGCAGGTGTCTCTAAGTCAGGGGCAGATGGAGTAACCGGAGAGATGTGAGCACTTCTTGGTGATTTAGAGGAGTGACTTCTGCTCGCTTGAAGAGTGAACAAGGAAATGGGACGTTGACGAGTCAACATTTTACCATCTGCAGGAGGAATAATGCCTGCATGAAGAATGAGCTTCATGACGAGACTGCAAAATGGAATAATTCCTCGAGCTGCAGATCGACACGCGGTCTTCCTCAAGGTGTAGTAGATGTGAGCACATATATCAATGGGGGCTCCTGTAATGAGGTCACACAGAAATAGAGCTCTCCCAAGATTGATGAATGTAGTGTTGGACAGTGGGTAGAGATTGGTGAACATGATCAACTTCAGTGTGGTCAGCTCAGGTACAAACTTTGCGGTGCTGATGGATGTTCCTGCACTGGATACTTCATGATCGTGTCCTAGGATTTGTAAAATTTCTCCAACCTCTGGATTTCGTTCATCATAAGGAGTTAAATTCACATTCTGAGGTCTGGTGATGCTGAGAAGATCTGCGATGGAGTCTGGGGTAACACTAAACTCTGTTCCTTTGACCCAGAAAATGAGTTGAGGTCCAAGATCAGTTGCATTGGAGAAGCATTCTTTGACCAGCTCATCCATTGGATCATCAAAGTTCCCGAACAAGTTTGCCCAATCTCGATTCTCAAAGATTCGAGGGATGAAAGTGGTCCCTAAAGTGTTGAACTCTACCACCCGTTCCACTATAGTGGTTGACTTGTCAAACACATTTGAGTAGGCGTGTGAGTTAAGCGGAAGTCTGAACCTATCCTCATTTGGATCTTGAGATGCCTGAGATGATAGACGAGTCCTTTTAGCAACTGGTGTTGCTGGTTCGTCAGCAACAATGTCTTTACCCCTGGAAGATCGACGAGACATCTGCAAGAGAACAGGCCAACAGAAAAGAACCAAACAACAATACCCCACAAGATGATTGTCAACAAGATTCAGTGTAAACAATATTTCAATATATAAACACAAACTGAAGATAGTGCAGACCCAACCAAAACTTCCAACAATACACAGAAGCACAAACTAACACGTGCATCAAAATTGGTGATAGTGCACCAAGACATAGATAGACAGCATAACTAACAAAACTGTCATTGAGACAGGTTAACATGACCATGAAATGTAATTAGATACAGCATTTGAATATTTAGAGCAGATAACATAATTCACTCCATCAGAGACATGGACAAGGGGAAAATATTTCAACATGAAGAAACCAAACATCCACACTGGAGCACGTGGTTGAGAGACATACATTATGTTATCATAACAACTCAGTAACCAAAACCAAACACCAACATCAATACTCAAGCAAGTGTAATGAGTAAGTCAAATAGACACCAAACCCATTTCAGAAAAGATTCTCAGATTCAATAATAGGCAAAAATCAGAACAATGAAAAACACATTGTGACTGCTCAGCATGGAAACAGGTGAGAACAATATCAAACAAGACACTCCATACCCATTACACAAAGAGATAAGTATAACGAATACAATACCAGTCCAAACAGTAACAGAAATATGCAGGAAAAAGAAAATGAGATTGAGAAAGCAAAACCCATACCTTTTCTTGATGATTTGGATAAGAAATGAAGCACCAATGAGGTTCGAAAAATGGATTCACGAAGTGTTTGGAAGGAAAAAAACAGTTTAAAGAGAAGATGAACAGTTACAAAAGTTCGAGGGAAAACTGAAAGAGGTTTAAAAACTGCTCCTGTATCTGCCAAACACGCGATTTTCGCGACTTGATTAAGTCGCCACACAGTCGCCAGCTCAAGCCGCCAAAGCACTCAAGAACAAAATTTTGAAAAATTTTTCTAAGTGTTTTTCGCGACTGGAAGGTCTACCCGCGAGTGAGTCGCGAGCTGAGCCGCGAAAATCTCTGAGTGAACCTCGCGACTGGACCTTCCACTCGCGAACAAGTCGCCAAAAATGACCAGCGAAGATGCGACTGAGGCTCGCGACTTGAAATACCCGCGACTGAGCCGCCAAAACAGGGCAAAACAGTATTTTTGAAATTTTCAGATTTTTCAAACAAAATACTTTCCAAAAACACCTAAAACACTCAAAAATCTTTTTGTGCTTGAATTAACAAAGATTGAGCATGTGAAAACATATTTTATCAAGTACAATCACACAAATGAATATGGCATTTATTGAACATAAACTTGTGTGTTGTGTGTGGATACCAACAATGAGATAGTCCTTCGTCTAGTGTGAAGCTTCAATGATCAATTCAACCAAGGCATACACAATTAGCACTAGATCATGTGACCAATCACAATTATAGAAATATGTATATATGACCTCCCACACATCTTGATAACATAACTTGGAGCTTTTCATTTGACTCCACTTTCAATCATAACATTTGATCTTCTTGAGGCAATCATCTCTCATTGTGAGAGTGATATATGACATTTCACTTTAAAGAACAGGCCTTTGGCCTTTTTGAATTAACATTCACTTGAATATGAGGTCGCTTACCCTTTTTCCTAGTCAAATACTAGAATGTACGACAGGCTTTTGCAGCTCAATATCTCTTTTCATTTGGAGATTTACATTTGGTGAGCTCTTTTTAGCAAAACAAAAAATAAAAAGTGGGAAGATATATAGACACAAGTCTATGCATGTCTCAAGATCAACATAACCATTCACTAATCATTCATGACAAGTTTGAAGATCTATTTACAACAATCACATAGATTTCAAGATTTTTCCCACAGTGATATGAGTGCATGAAAACAAGCAATGCTCGAAAATGCACAAAGCCATTAGCACAAAGGTACAAGGCAAAACAAGTTTTAAGACAAAAACTCAACAAAGTCAATCAAGCTTTTTGATTTTCTAATTTTTATGTGATTTTTGGATTTTTGACACAAGAAACAAAAAGATTGATAAAACAAAATTAAAAATATTCACAAGAAGACAAGCAAACAACCATCATCAAAAACAGCAAACTAATCAAACAAACATAGTCACAAAGCATAGGAAGTATTAATGCATGGACATGTTATAATGCTTATGCATGAGTACCCTTTTTCACCCACACGTCACTTGCGTTTGGGGTGATTTCCTTATAGGATTGGGTACGGGAGTTAGGGCTTTCAAACCTTCGTGAGAAGCTTTCCAAGCAGTTGGTGAAAGCACCAATCATCTTCATCACGTTCATCATTCCGGGATCTCCATTCTGATCTCTAGATTGATCTCCTGCCCAAATTCTCCTATCAATTCTGGGTCCTCCTGACCTTTGAGGAGTTGCACTGTTCTTTGCTCTCGGCTTTTGGCAATTTGGTCGAGTATACCCTTGAAGTCCGCAATAATGGCACACATAGTTTCCTCTAGGACCTCTTTGTGGTCGTGGACGCGACTTGGCACGGGATTCTGACCTTCCCACAGACTGATTACGATGATTCAGCATCCGTTGGTCCACCACATTCTTCTTCTCCTCCACCTCGAGCTTCTCACCAGTAGGGTCAGCTACAACTGGATCTTTGGCCTTTACAAACTTCACTTCTTTAGTGACATTTCCAGATGAACTACTTCCTCCGGTATATCCCAATCCGGATTTGTCTGAAAAGCTCTTTTGAGATGATATAACATCATCTAGCTTCTTGGTGGTGACCCTCTCTATTTTAACATTCGCTTGCACAACCTCATTCTCAAGAAATCTCACTTTTGTGTAAGTTTCGGACAACTCACCATTCAGTGTTTCTATCTCACATTTGGCCTCCCTATATCGAATTAAGAGACTTTTGTAGTCCTCCTCAGCCTTCTTCATTTTTCTCACAGCAGCCTTGGCCACCCTTGTATATTCACCCGACTTCTCCAAGAGTGAGTTATAATTCTCTTGAAGATTTGCTGTGCTTTCATCTTCTTCAGCTTCTGATTCTTCAACAATTCCTAGTGACTCATCATCACTATGTTCTCCAAGGTCTCGTACAAGCAGATTTAACTCATCCGAAGACTCAACATGTGCAATAGTCATAAAAGCTGAATAGTTCCCCTCTCCATCACAGCTCTCTTCAGATTCTGAGTCAGACGAATCCGAGTCACTCAAGGTCGTGGCATACACTTTGCCTTTCGATTTCAAATAATTCGGACATTCCTTCTTAAAGTGTCCATGCCCGTTACATTCAAAACAAGTGACACCTTGTGTGGGTTGGGATTCTTTTCCATCTTTCTTTTTGAAATCCCTCTTCTCCCTTCCAGAACTTTGGAATTTTCTTTTATCATCAAATTTGCCATTATTTTTGAATTTCAAAAACTTTCTGAAATTTTTGACAAGGTAGGCTACATCTTTGTCAACCACATCTTCTCCCGATGAGTCTTGATCTTCCACCTTCTCATTAATGGTCTTTAGAGCAAGGGATTTACTCTTCCGTTGATTGGGCAGCGACATCTCATAAGTCTGCAGAGAACCAACCAGCTCCTGCACTTTGATGTCGTCAAGGTCCTTGCTCTCTTCAATGGCTGTCACTTTAGCACGAAAACTTTCCGGCAATGATCGAAGGATCTTCCTTACAATCTTTGAGTCCTCCGTTTTCTCCCCCAAGTTAAATTTACTGACAACCACCTCATTTAGTTTCCCATAGAAAGAGTCAAAAGACTCATCCTCACTCATTTTAAGCTCCTCAAACCGAGTGGTCAGCATTTGTAACTTGGTGTCTTTCACTTTCTTCGTGCCTTCATAAGTGGTTTCCAGAATCTCCCATGCTTCTTTGGCAATGGTAATGTGAGAAATCCTGTGAAATTCATCTAGAGACACACCACAGAAAATAGCATTGAGTGCTTTACTGTTAGCATTAGATGCAGCAAGTGCTGCCTTATCCCATATGGATTTGGCTGCCTCAGGTTTGGTCCAACCAATCTCAACAGCATCCCAAACGGATTCATCAATAGAACACAGAAAAGCTCTCATACGAACCTTCCAAAAAGCATAATTACTACCATCAAAATATGGAGGTGCATTTAGGGATTGAGACCTATCCATCTCAAAAGGGAGTCAAGGATCACACAATGGTAATGAAACCAACAGCAGTGTACCCGCTCTGATACCAATTGAAAGTTCAAAAACGTGTACAAAACACCTTTGAACGTTTAGACCCCCAAAATACAACTTAACCAACTCAAGCAATATGTCAAACAACTAGTGTGCGGAAACTTAACACATGCTATAATATGAAATTGGTTATAAACTATCTAAGCCATAACAAAATAAAACCACAGCAGATAATGTAAAGGCAAAGATAGAGAGGAAGGAAGATGCAAACACACAGACAACACGCGATGTGTTATCGAAGAGGAAACCGAAGTCCTCGGCGAAAAACCTCTCCGCCGCCCTCCAAGCGGTAATCAATCCACTAGAAAATACAGTTGGGATACAAGGACAGCAATAGACCCTCCAAGCCTAATCTACCCAGTGCACCTAAGCCCTCCAAGCTTCTTGCTCCAACGAGGTTGCGCCGAACCTTTTTCTTTTCTAGCTTCCCGGATTCCGCTAC
Organism: Quercus robur; assembly: GCF_932294415.1. Lineage (NCBI taxonomy): Eukaryota > Viridiplantae > Streptophyta > Magnoliopsida > Fagales > Fagaceae > Quercus > Quercus robur. Next base: position 7,499,995 of record NC_065535.1, on the reverse strand, counting down.
TAGACCGTAGTATCAACCAATGAAGATTGGCTCCTTCCTAACTGCTTCCCAGAACTCCAAACAACTGTCTCACAGAGATGATAATGGTGAGAACCAGGTTTGGTATAGTGCCTCTCAAGGATTTGACAATGGAGAGGAAGAGAGTAAGGGAATTTGAAGAGACTCTAAGGTATAGATTGTGGGTGAAGCAATCTAGTTTTTCTTTAGGGTTTCTCTCTCAAAATTCTCTCTGGAAGCTCTCTTTCAATCGTGGGTTAAAGGGGTATTTATACTGGAGTGGGAGAGGAATGTGAAACGTCAGGTTTTTACAAAACAGGGGTGGCTCGCGGCTTAACCTCGCGGCTTGACCAAGTCACGAGATCCAGTCGCGAGTTAACCGTATGGCCAGTTGTCCTGTTTTGTCCTGTAGTGCTCCAGCTAGCATGACTGTTCATCTTCCAGCATGCTTGGCACGTGTGCAGCTTCTGGCGGCTTGCAGCCGCGAGTCCACCCGCGAGTCCCAGCCGCGAGTCTCTGTTTTCTTACACACTCTTGAGCAAACTTCACTCTATCTCACTCACTACCCTTACAACAAACCCACCTAAATACAGGGTTACTAAATGCTGAATTACAAGCAAATTTGGCACGGAATAAAGCCAATTAGATGGTTGAATAAATTCAACCTTACAGTAGTGATCACAGTGCTCATTCACACTTGGAATGAACACAAGGACATACAAGTTAACAAGCACAAGGCAAGACACTTGTATGCTCAACACTCAACCAATGCATAACACACAAGGCATATGCATCTAGGAACAATCCTACAAGGGCACAAGAGTGACAGTACATAAACCAAAATGCAGAACATTTAGATTAAAGTACTGATTTCAACATTGCATAAAGGTTGCATTAAGCAAGGTACATACCATAAAGCCTACAAACTATGTATAAAACATTAACCCTAAAAGCTTACAAAAGCACATGGGTACAAACACATTATATTGAATAAAAACTTAAACAATATAAACTAAAAGTGCATAAAGTTTCTCCCCTTCAAAGTGATGAGAAGCTGTGATGCACTTGGAACATATATACTTGTAACCTGAAACACTTGCACAAAACACATTAGACCCTCAAGGTAAAGCAAGTAATAAATGGACAAGTATAATGTAACAAGCAAATTGCGATTAAGTAAACATGATGTAAAACATATGAGCAACTTGATCAAACACAAAAACAGTCATATAGAAATGACTACAATGAACACATAGCAAAGCAATTGATCATCCGAACATGCATTCAATGAAGCACAATAGCATAAGGAAGTATGCATGTCCAAAGCACAAACATGATGCAATGAGAACAACAAAGCATAACTCAAAGCACCATAAAGCCAACAAGAAAACAAACATAACAAAGTTTTCTAGTTAACACAATGTCTTCTCCCCCTTGGTATATGCATCTCCCCTATGGAATATCTCTCCCCCTACAAATGTGCATGAGAAATAGAATTTCTCCCCCTAAGGATGTGCACAAGAGTCATATAGAAATGACAAAATACTCCGAAATATTCTCTAGAGTATACTCTCCCCCTTTTTGTCAGGAATAGACAAAGGGTCAAGGAGAAAAGAGGGCAAGAGATGAATGAACGAACAATGATAATGATGCATGAGGGGTGCAAGATGAAAGAGAAAATGAAGCTCAATCCTAAGACAAAGTAACATGCTACAAAGCATAAGGTAAGCATGACATGCTAGGATGAAGAAATAAGGTAAAGACCAATGCATGACAAAGGTAGCAAAGGTGTGTGCAAGAGGTGGCTAAGTGCAATGCATGACCAATGCATGAAAAATGCACATGTGGGGCAAAGTGTACTAAATACACAACCAACGAACCAAACATGTTCCTAATGAGGAAACATGAGAAACCCCAAAGTTTGGTACTCATCGGAGTCCAAACAAGCGAGAAAATGTCTAAGAGGCATTTTATCAAACACCTAGTATGCACACTATGAACAATAATGTGAAACAATGCATGAACATCATGAAAATCACCCTTAATACATGTTCTTTCTGCCACAAGGGGCCAACAACCAATGCAAATCAACAAAAGAAACCAATCCCATGAAGAAATTTGACAACAATTAAGTTTTCCCAATCCCTATTATAAAAATCCCAACCAAGAGCACAAAACTCTCCAAAACATAATCTAAGGATCAAAATCAATGAAAAGAGTTTATAAATACCTTAGAGATGTTAATGGATTGAAAAACCATTCAAATTGGTTGGGTTTTGATGTAAAAATATTGAAAGAGGGGTTTTAGAGAGGATGGGAGAGGTTTAAAACAAGTTTCCAGCGAAAAAAAGCTCTTTAAAAAGCTGATTCTGGGCGTCTCGCGACTGGCGAGTCGCGAGCCAAGTTGCGAGTGAGCCGCGAAACCTCTCTGTATGAACTCGTAGCTTAAACTTGCGGCTTGCAAGCCGCCAAACCGAGTAGCCAAAACTGGCAGCTTGCTGGCAGCTCACGCAAGTAGCCAAAATGAGTGGCCAAAAATTCTGACACTTGTTTTTCAAAACAGAACATGTTTAAACATTGAAAAACAAAGTAAGCACTAAACATAAACACAAAAAGTGATAAAAATAACTTCCAAAAACATATAAAATGATCAAAAATATTTTTGGATTAATCCATATAAGATTGAGCACACACACGTCACATTTAGACAAGTACAATCTAACAAATGAATAAGACATTCATTGAACATAAGACAAGTGTGTTATGTGTGTGTATCAAATGTGGAATAGTCCTTAGTCTAGAGTGAAGCTTCAATGATCAATTCAATCAAGTCATACACAACTAGTACTAAGTCAAGTGGTCTATCTCAATTATAGAAGTGAACATATATGACCTCCCACAAGAAAATGATTACATAAGATTGAAGCTTTTCATTTGGCTTCTTACAATTCATAGCATTTGATCATTTTGAATCAATACAACTCATTTTGAGCAATACATCTCATTTTTGAGATTGATGCCTGAAATTTTTGATATTTCAATTTGATGAACAAGCCTTTGGCTTTTTGGGCATCATACATTTTCATATAAGTCGCTTTCCCTTTTTCCTAGTCGAATACTAGTATGTGCGACGGCTTTTGTAACTCATTATCTCTTTACATTTTGAGATTTACATTTATTGAGCTCTTTAAGCAATAAAAATAAAAGAGTGGGAAGAGATATAAGCACAAGTCTACGCATGTATCAAAACCAACATGACTATTGACAAATCATTCATAACAAGCTTGAAGATCGATTTACAACAATTACACAAAGATGTCAAGATTTTTCCCACAAAGATATAAGTGCAAAAATAACAAGCTAAGCTCGTAAATGCACAAAGCCATTTGTACAAAGGTACAAGGCCAAACTCACATGTGATATGTGCTCAAACATATACGATCAAACTTTTTGAATTTTTCACTTTTTATGTGGTTTTGGATTTTTTACTCACACAAAGCAGAAACATAAAAGTAAGATCAAGAACAAAACAATGCATACAAATAAATGCAAGATGCACAAAATGCATGATGATATGACATTTAATGCAAGAAGGGTCCTACAAAGATCGAAAGAATTAGATCAAGGACCAAAAAGAGCACAAGCTTAACCATATGAACCCTTCCTCATCCAAACGGAACGATTGTTTGGAATGAGTGTCTCAAGAGAAGCGAGACGAGGGTTGGAAGAATGAGAACCGGGGATGCACATAGTCAAGGAGTTAAGAGCATTAAACATTTTCTTTAACAACATGCTATTTTCACTCAAAACCGGTTTACTCTTTTTAGCACAACTTCCAAAAAACTCAAGTTTTTCTTTTCTTTTAATTCTTTTAAAAGCATGAAACTTAGAGCATTGAGGTCTTAGATGACCAAAGGCACCACAATGGTGACAAACAATGTGTTTAGGTCCACTAGGCTTTTTGGGAAGGGATCTAGCAACATGGTTTTGTTCCCTCTTCAACTTATGACATTGAGGTCTTATATGACCAATCATACCGCAGTGGTGGCAAGTTGGAACAAACTTAGATCCATTCAAAACCTTAGGTTGAGACCTAAACGAAGGCTTTGACTTAACAACCTTTCTCTCCACCTTTTGATTTCTTTTATGTGGAGGAATGTACACCGATTTGTCCTTTAAGGTAGAACACACACTAGGCACAAAATCGAGTACCACAACATGATTGCAACAAATATTTTCATCATTTTTAACAGTAGGTTTAGCAATCAAACACTTGGCATGCATCTTAAGAGATTCATTTTCACATTTAAGATCATCAACAAGTTTGTTAGACAAAACAAGTTTAGCATCCAAGTCCATATTCAAACATTCAAACTCTTTCAGCTTTTCAAGAGAAATTTCAGCAAGTTTTTTATATTTCTCAACCAATTTGTTGGATTCATTGAGCTTAGCAATCAAATCATCATTTTCACAAAATAACTTGCTTAAATTCTTTTGAAACTTCTTAGCATTTTTCTTCAAAAGTTTGTCAACAAGACCCATAGATTCAAATAACATGTCATCACACTTATGAGGATTAACTCTCATAGAGGCATTTTCACAAACACGTGGCATGTTACATTCATCACCAACCAAATCATGCAAAGAGGCATACAAAGCACAATCCATGGCAAATAAACACAAGGGGTCAAAGATCACACTTAGGTATTTAAACCACAACAAGTGTACCCGCTCTGATACCAATTGAAAGTTCAAAAACGTGTACAAAACACCTTTGAACGTTTAGACCCCCAAATTACAATTTAACCAATACAAGCAATATGTCAAACAACTAGTGTACGGAAACTTAACACATGCTATAATACAAAATTGGTTAAAGACTATCTAAGCCATAACAAAATAAAACCACAGCAGATAATAAAAAGGCAAAGATAGAGAGGAAGGAAGATGCAAACACAAAGACAACACGCGATGTGTTATCGAAGAGGAAACCGAAGTCCTCGGCGAAAAACCTCTCCGCCGCCCTCCAAACGGTAAACAATCCACTAGAAAATACAGTTGGGATACAAGGACAGCAATAGACCCTCCAAGCCTAATCTACCCAGTGCACCTAAGCCCTCCAAGCTTCTTGCTCCAACGAGGTTGCGCTGAACCTTTTTCTTTTCTAGCTTCCCGGATTCCGCTACTAGACTGTAGCATCAACCAATAAAGATTGGTTCCTTCCTAACTGCTTCCCAGAAATCCAAACAACTGTCTCACAGTGATGATGATGGTGAGAACCAGGTTTGGTATAATGTCTCTCAAGGATTTGACAATGGAGAGGAAGAGAGTAGAGGAATTTGAAGAGACTCTAAGGTATAGATTGTGGGTGAAACAATCTTGTTTTTCTTTAGGGTTTCTCTCTCAAAATTCTCTCTGGAAGCTCTCTTTCAATCGTGGGTAAAAGGGGTATTTATACTGGAGTGGGAGAGGAATGTGAAACATCAGGTTTTACAAAACAGGGGTGGCTTGACCTCGCGGCTTGACTAAGTCGCGAGATCCAGTCGTGAGTTAACCGTATGGTCAGTTGTCCTGTTTTGTCCTGTAGTGCTCCAGCTAGCATGATTGTTCATCTTCCAGCATGTTTGGCACGTGTGCTGCTTCTGGCGGCTTGCAGCCGCGAGTCACCCGCGAGTCCCAGCCGCGAGTCTCTATTTTCTTGCACACTCTTGAGCAATCTTCACTCTATCTCACTCACTACCCTTACAACAAACCCACCTAAATACAGGGTTACTAAATGCTGAATTACAAGCAAATTTGGCACGGAATAAAGCCAATTAGATGGTTGAATAAATTCAACCTTACACTATGCATTTAAATTCATTGTTTGATTAGGAACATAGCTAAAAGTGAATGATTAAAGATGATTTGTTTCTTAAATTAAAGTGAAATTGTGTAAATGAAATGTATGTTAACTCTTGATTTGTGTTTTCATGAAATCACATTAAAGGTATTTCTTGTAAATCACTTTATAGCAACGGATAAGAGTTGGATGAAAAGTACCAATAGAAGGTCACAAGAATATTTAGATGGAGTTCAACAGTTTCTGAATTTCGCATCTAACCATGCATACCCGGATGGAACAATTTCATGTCCATGTAAAAAATGCGTGCATACGAATTCGTGGCCTATAGATGTTGTACAGGCTCACTTAGTGTCAAAAGGGATTTGTAGGGGTTATAACCCTTGGGGTTTTAATGGGGAAATATCATCTGCGAAGACTTCTACTGAAATTTCTAGTAGTCATGTCCAAGAAAACCCAATAGAGTATGCCGATCTTCGTGACATGTTGCATGACATGTTCCCCATACAAGATATGGCATCTGTGCCAATGGAAGAAGTCCCTAGTGTGCAACAACCCACAGAAGGTCCTGCAAAAGGTCCTAATGAAGATGCACTTAAGTTTATGAAATTGCTTGAAGATGCTAATCAACCTTGTTATGAAGGTTGTAAGTATTTTAGCAAATTGTTAGCCATTGTGCATTTGTATCACATGAAGTGTCTTAATGGTTGGACTAACAAATCATTTACCATGTTGCTGGAATTTTTGCTTGATTTTCTTCCTTCAAATTCTAAGTTGCCAAAAGATTATTATGAGGCTAAGAAGATTATTAAAGATCTGGGCTTGAGTTATGAGAAGATTCATGCTTGTCCTAAAGATTGTGTTTTATATTGGAAGGAGAATGCCAACCTTGAAGCTTGTCCAAATTGTAACCTTTCAAGATGGGAAAGTAATGAGTCTAAAGGTCAACAAAGTACTAATGCTTCCTCCAAGAAAAGAAAAAAGAAAGCTACAAAGATTCTACGATGGTTCCCTTTAAAGCCAAGATTGCAACGACTATTTATGTCTCCTGAAACAGCCAATCATATGAAGTGGCATGCCAATGGTCGTGTGAATGACGGGTTAATGAGACATCCTGCTAATTCTGAAGCTTGGATGTCATTTGACTGTAAGTACGTAGAGTTCTCATCCGAACCTCGTAATGTGAGGCTTGGATTAGCAGCTGATGGATTCAACCCGTATGGAAATATGAGTACTACTCATAGTACATGACCTGTCATTTTGATCCCATACAATCTCCCTCCATGGATGTGTATGAAAAGATCTTATTTCATGCTATCATTATTGATTCCTGGTCTAACCTCACCTGGGAACGATATTGATGTTTTCTTACAACCCCTAGTAGAAGAATTGAAGGAGTTATGGGATGTTGGAGTAGAAATGTTTGATGTGTCTTCCAAAAAATCATTCCAAATGCATGCTGCATTATTGTGGACCATAAATTATTTTCCTGCATATGGTGATATCTCGGGTTGGAGTACCAAAGGTTCTCTTGCATGTCCTTCTTGTAACTATGATAAACAATCTCGTTGGTTAAGATATGGAAGGAAATTTAGTTACATTGGACATAGGCGATTCTTGGATAGTGATCATAGATTCCATAAGCAAAAAAAATCATTTGATGGGAATATTGATAAGAGATTAACTCCTATTACAACATCCGGAGGGGAAATCATGTTACAAACGGATGCTGTAGCCGATCATGTGTTTGGGAAGAAAAAAGTTAATTTGACCAATAAAAGAAAAAGAGGGGAGGAATCCTTAACTGTGTGGAAGAAGAGAAGTATATTTTTCACCTTGTCTTATTGGGAGTACCATGTGTTGCGTCACAATCTTGATGTGATGCATATTGAGAAGAATGTAGTTGATAATATAATTGGCACATTATTGAACTTGGATGGCAAGACAAAGGATAACTTGAAGGCACGCCAAGATTTAAAAGATATGGGTATAAGAAGTGAACTTCACTTGAAAAAGGTTGGGAATTATCAGACATGTATGCCACATCTTGCTACCATATGAATGCTAGTGAAAAAGATGGTTTTCTGCAAGTTTTGAAAGATGTAAGAGTGCCAGATGAATATTCTTCAAACATCTCACGTTACGTTAAACTCAAAGAACGCAAGATTAGTGGGATGAAGAGCCATGATAATCACATCTTAATGTAGCAGTTTTTTCCAATAGCAATACGTGGATATTTGCCCCCTGAAGTGAGTAGGCATTTAATTGACTTATCTTGTTTCTTTAGGGAGATATGTTCCAAAGTACTAAATGTGGAGGAACTTGGGGCTCTTGAGAAGAGAATTGCAGTGACATTGTGTGAGTTGGAAAAGATATTCTCTCCCTCTTTCTTTACAATGATGGTACATGTAGTCATGCATTTGGCTAGCAAAGCCAAAGTTGCTGGTCCAGTTCATTATCGTTGGATATATCCCATAGAGAAGTAACACATATAGGAACTTGGTCTATTTGTTTATTTGTTTTTTTTTTTTTTTTTTTTTTAAACTTACCAATTTCCCGTTGTTGATCTTGGGTTTTCCAATAGGTACTTGTCAAGGCTTAAGTCTTACGTGCATAATAAAACTTATCCAGAAGGCTCCATTGCAGAAGGGTATATAGCAGAGGAATGCTTAACATTCTGTTCACACTATTTTAAATTTGTTGAAACTGTATTTAATCGACCTGTAAGGAATGTTAAGGAATCCATGGGTGCAGTGGTGAGCATTACACTAGATTCAAATTCATGGATCCAAGCACATCGTTATGTGCTATTCAATTGTGAAGAAATCACCCCATTTCGCGAGTAAGTGATATGTCCTTGCGTATCCTTTAACGACATTCCAATGCAATACTCTAGCTTAACACTAACACGTTTGTGTACATAGTGAACATATAGCAGAGATTAAGGCTGGTTTCCCTTCTCATGTGACTGATGATGTTATTCAAAAGCAGCACATAGAGAAATTCTGCAACTAGTTTAGGGAATATGTAAGTAAAGCATATATACATATATAGCACTATTTTCGGTTGTAACACTTTAGATAGCATACTTATAACAAAAAATTTTCTCTATAATAGGTGATGTCAATGGATGCCTCTAAGAAAAAGGAAATCTCTGATAAAGTTAGATGGCTTGCTCGATATCCAGATAATGAAGCAAAACGGTTCAAGCGTTATGTTATAAACGGTTTGAAGTTTCGCACCAAAGATTTTGAGGCAACTAGGAAAACTCAAAATAGTGGAGTTTGTGTTGTTACTGAAGGTGATGCTACTTATTATGGTGTACTAATCGATATTATTGAGTTGAACTACTCTGACAAGTATCGATATGTATTATTCAAATGTCAATGGGCTGATGTTATTAGTGGGAGAGATGCAAAAAAGATGAGTTTGGATTTCCCCTTGTCAATTTTTCAAGATTGATACACACAGGTGATCAACTGATTGATGAACCTTATGTATTAGCGTCTCAAGCTTTGCAAATGTTTTATGTGGAGGATGTGAGACATAAAGATTGGGTGGTAGTGGTCAGAACCAAACCTAGGGAGGCGTTTGATGTTGGTATTCAAGCTTTAGATGATGATGATGATGATGATGAAGTAGATACATATATGGAGAATGTCTCTTATAATGTAACTACTGATGATGCATGTGATGATGTAAATGACAACCATGCTTGGGCTCGAGTTGATGAAGAAGGAACCATTTATGATACACCGTTGATTAGTGAGGATGAATTTCTTGAACAAGACTTTATCGATGATGAAGAGCTTAGTGATGATGTTTATGAGTCTAATGACGATGAGTCCAATGATGATGGATCCAATGATGATGAGTCTAGTGATGATGACTAGGTTGTGCCCCTTCTTGCACATTCTTTAACGAAATTCATTATTGCTTAATAGGGAAAAAAAGAAAAGAAAAGAAAAAAGGTATTTTTAACACCTAACTGAGTTGTTTTGTAACAATTTACATTGAACTTCATAGAATGGATGAATGTTAAAGTGACAAATACTAACTTTTTATTAAGTATATATTATTTTTGCTATTATGATGAACTTTATAGTAATTTTATTACATGTTTCTTAAATGGGGCTTGAAATTATTATTATTATTTTTTAAATTCCAAAACCTGTTATCTTGACTTAAGCCTACAACATTGTACTTGTTAAATTCTAATGTTGAATTATATGACTATATAAAAATTTGTGTTGTTTTAGTGTTGAAAGTAGTTGGAGTTGTTGTATTTGCAATTACTTGTACCATTACTTGTCATTGTGCTTATATACTTGTTTATTTTAGACTTTGACAGTAGAAATGGCAAGGCGAAAGGCAAATCTGCGCACACGTCCCAAGAGTGTTACATTGGAAAGAGCTTCTTCACAAGATGCGGATGAAGTGGGGGACCAAGAAATGCATGAAGCTTCTACACAAGCTTCTACACAAGTTTCTACACAAGGTATGGGCTTTTTAGTCAAAAGTTTACCATTCATATAGATGGTATGGGTAGAAGCAACTAAATATGAATATATATATGATTTGATTTGGGGAAGATCATTTGTAAATATACCTTAACCATTAAAGGAGTTTGACGAAGATTCTATTGAGTTTTGAAGAAAGGAAGCAATGAAAACTACAATGAGTGAACAAGATATGCCCCATTATTAATTGGTCAAAATCTAAATTGATGACAACTACAGCTAACCCCCACATATGTAAATTATCAATATTTTCACAAGGCATAAAGATGAGTCAATTTGATTCATAAATGTTTAAGTCTAGATCATGAGAGAGAATAAGTTTTGAAATCTCACATTGGCTAGAAAAAAATTATAAGAATGTGCATTATTTTAAATAATTAGGAGTAGGAAGTTATTATGTTATAATTGTGATGGTAGTGTAGCTATTGTTTATGGTGTAAGTTTAATCTTGTAAGTTATCTAGTGAGAAAGTTTAGGAGACTAACTTTATTTGATGTGTTATCAGTGTAAGAACACTTTAGGTATATTGGGGATTATAACAAATTTAAATTGTGTGTGCATGTTGTGTTGCTTGCATTTATTGTTTTGCTTATTTTTCAACAATGCATTAAATTTGACTGTATCTTTCCTTTCTAGTATTTATACATCTTTTAAGCCTTATTAATGCATCATTTGCTTCAAGCTAGATCCTACCTACAGTTGCAATATTTCATGACTAAACTTGTGTGGGTTTATGTTAGGTTTACCTTTTCAAAGTAATTGCCGAATAACACCATAATATCTTGTTAATTCAATCAACATTGTAAACCAACAGGATTATATATGCAAACATAAAAAAATTATTTTGTCAAGAAGTTATTTCAAGAACAACAAAGGTATTTTTGTTTGTAGTCTGAGTTTTTTTAGATGAAATTTTCAAGGAAAACCAACTTATCATACATAGGGCATATGAGATCATGGGTCATATTCATGATACAAAATATGGTTTGCACATGCGTATTTATTTACTATTTTTTCCACATGGAGTAGAAAAAGAGAAAGTTAGGCTTACCAAGAGAGAAAAAAAATTGACTGATACCATAAATTTGATAACATTTTTTTTAATATTTCCACTGCCTCATCAAGGTTTATGCAATTACTCACATGTTGCAAAAAGAATAATAACCACCTATGTTTTAAAAGGCTAGCTTTGCATGTTTTGTTGTTTGACATTGGATATTTTCTCCTTTTAGGATCAGATGTGCAACCAGCTAAACGTGTCACTCGCGGGCCAAACAAGTACTTGGAAATTTGGGATCTTCCCGATGATCAAGAAATTGAGTTGCCACTAAATAGCATGCATCAGCCGGTTGATGAGGGGGCGAGGACTTTCACTGGTTTCTTGGGTACGATTGCACAGAAACCTCACATGTGCTCGATTAAATACCTTGACTGGAAGGCCATGCCAGAAGAACTTAAAGAAGAGTGTTGGCGTCTTGTAAAGGTATTAAAGAAGTTATAATACTTGTAATTATGACATTTTGTACTAGGTTTGACATAAGTATTTTAGGATGAAAACATTTATAATTTGATAACTCAACTATTTGATTGTAGCGAAAAATACCAAGTCCCTAATAATCCTGAGGCATATGAGGGTCTGAAGAAATTTACTTTACAAAAAATTGGGAAGGCTAAGTAATATATACCGCATTCAAGAAACAAAGCATGGGTGAAGAGCAACGGACCCAGGAAACGCATACCAGAAGATTGGAATATACTTGTTGATCATTGGTATTCTGATGATGCAGTGGTATGTTTGTTTTCGCTCTCTTTTCCATCATGGATCATACTAAAAGTAAAATAATTATTGAGAAATTGAGAGAATACATATTGGATTGCTTTCAGATAAGATTAGCTAGAACTTTTATGTGGGCTTTTTGTGAAACTGGTATATATGAGATCGAACTTGTGTTTCATATTTCATATTTGTTTCATTTGGTAGAAGTCTTGGAGTAAATGTTGGTTTGTCAAGGTTCAAAAACAAAGGCAAGTGTGTGGTGTGGAGATTTTTTTAATAGGTTCTAGCTTTCTTTTAAGATTTTTTGCTTTGACCTATAATGATTTTTCTTAAAATAAGTTAGCTTTCTTAAAAGCGCCTAGTTTTCATTTATCAAAAGTATTCATCATTAAAGCAGTACTGTTATATCAATCATTAAGCTTCTAGTCCAAATGGAAGATATAGGCATGCTATGCTCCTGTAAATGAAATAGCATGGGAAACTTGGGTCTCTTCACTTCATGATAACAGATGCTCAGCCAAAACTTATTACCTTTAGCATGCAGTTTCTCTCATTCTTTTATACCAAATGATATTTTTGAGCATTTTGGCTTTATTTAGCTAAAAGTAGCTTTAGATACTTAAAACATACTATATATAAACATGTAATTTTGTTGAATGTAGATAGAGTCAGACAAGAATAAGGACCGTCGCTCTAAATAGGATGACATACATACTGGTGGTTCGTGTGGCTATGCTATGCACGCTGCAAAAAAGGTAATAAGTATTATGACTATTTTTTAAATGATTTTGACTTCTCCTAAGTTTATGTGGAACCAATATTCATCACTACATAAATATGTTGCTCATAATGTAGGCAAAAACGGATGGACATCTTGTAGAGTGTGCAGTATTATTTCAAATTCTACATACTCTAAAAGATGGATCTGCAGTTAATCCTGTAATGAAAGAAAAAATTGTAAGTAATTTTTGCATTATAGTTAGGGGTAAACAAAGTAGGAATTCAAGAAACAATATTATAGTTTTTCCCTACAAAGTTGTCTGAAAGATGAGCTTTGTTCAAATAATTCAAGTCTTAGGTCTTGCAAAATATTGTATAACCATCATGTCTTTTTTTGACAAAAACCAAGCATAAGAAGAAATCCCATGTGGTTGTTTGAACACTTGTGTAACTATTTTGAATCAATGATAATAGTTATGAATGATTCTTTAAAATGATATCGTACTATATGAAACAATAATCATAATGTAACAATAATCATAATGTTATGAATGATTCTACCGTCAAAAAATTGAAAGATGACGAAATTTTAAAGTGATATCGTACTATATGAAACAATAATCATAATGTAATTTTTCTTTCTTTCTTTCTTTCTAGTGGCACCATATCATCTTGACAATTAGGCAACTTATCAATCTTATATATTGACATAAAGTGTAAAGATATTAATTAGTCACAACTTACATAAAGTGTAACCATATTAGGTTACTACTAATAGTGCTGTAAATTAATCTTAGAGTATATATACAACTTGCTAAGATTTTTATTACAACAATTTTAGTCATTATATACACCCCGAAACTTTGGAACACATTATGTTCTTAATATATATATATATATATATTTATATAACTTCTATTGTAAAATTTATAATTAGAATAGTCTACTACCATATGTGGGATCTACATAACAAATAGTCTCCAATTTTTAATCAAAAAAAGTAAGGTTAAAAAAAACTTTTTCAATTGTATAGAATCTTTAAACTGTATCAATCGCAGCTATTACCATTAGTGGATGTCAAAATCATGAGGGTAGTGATTAGTATATAGATCCTATGTAATAAATTATACTTGTTTTAATTTTACAATTAGTTTTAATCTTACATATATTTTGGTATTAACATATGTAATAATTAGCAATATTGTTTTTTTCTTAAGGAGATGAGTTGTGATACATTGATTTTCAAGTAGGGACAAAGCTTAAAATAGACCACATATGGGTAGTGTTTCCTCCATCGTCGGCAACAATAAAATTTAAATCCTTGAAATCTGTTTGTTTCCATTCATACGTTGACCTTATAATGCCAAAATTTTCTGGTTTCACAATCACCACATAATGGATGTATATGACTTCCTTTTTTTTTTTTTTAAGACGTTCATGTGGTGAGTTGCTTGTAGAATGTCAATTTTCTCTTAAGGGTTATTGGTTGTGGTGGCAAAGTAACACCAACAATTTTGGCACTGGTGCAATCAGTTGTGATGAGGGGGACACTAGCTTTGTGTGCATAATTTTTGCATCGTTCTGAGTTTTATTGGTGCTTGCTTGTCCTATCCTATATATATGTATATATATGTTATGGGGTCATTTTAACTATATTATTTCTAACTTTTTTTTTTTTTTTTTTTTTTTTTTGTTTTGTTTTGTTCAAACTCATATCAGGACAAAATGAAGGATTTGTTGGTTGACACTAAGAATCAATTGCAATCATCTGACACAAGTGGTAGTATTGCATGGTCAAGAGATGATGTGTTTGCCAAAGTGATGGGTAAGGAGTACAAAGGTCACATTCGTGGGGTAGGATTTGGTCCAACCCCAAGTGGTCAAAGTAGCAAGACTGCTCTCACGGACAGTGAAATACGATCAAGTCAAGCAAGGGACAACGAAGTTGCACAATTGAAGGCTTCCTTGGCTACTATGGAGGAGAAACTAGCAGGTTTTGACGAAATGAAGGAAAAAGTTAGTCAATTCGAAGAAATGGAGCAAAGAATGGCTCGCATGCTTCAACAAATGCAACAAACTACACAATGCAATCAGGTATAATAAATGACTTGAGTGTCAATTTATATGTAGTAGGAAAGGAACGTTAAATGTATGGTTGCTAATTAATATTTACTTGTGGTAATTAGCTGGAAAGATAATTACATATTTAGTAATTACATTAGCTGGAAAGATATTTATTAATTTAATAATTAGTATTTACTTGTGAATTGTGACGGTATGAATCTATTGATCTGTAACATTGATAAAGGGTGGTGAAGGAAAAAGATTTCTAGAAGCACCATGTTATTAATAGATGTTTATGGAATTATGTGGTGACACCTTTGCATCCTTTGAATTCTATATCAAGGGACCTCCCAACACCAATCATTTTGATTTGATCCCATTAGTTGTCTTGTTGTGCCTCTGCTTTGTAATTTCAGAACTAGGAAGTTGCAAAGAGAGGTGGTCCTCCCATAAAAGATCAAGAAACATGTCTTCATTTAACTTGTTCCCATTTTTTACCTTGGTAATATTTTCTTGTCATTCTATTTCATTTATACGCACTTATTAAGTAATCATACTTTGTATGTAGGATGCTCCTCTGATCGAACAATCTCTAGCTCTCCCTAAATCATCAGCCGCATCTCATCAACCAAGAAGCTTATAAGTTTTATCTTGGAGTTCTTGGACTTTTTTGTGTACAGAGAACTATGGAAGAACAACCGCATTTTTTGCAAGTGTTGAAAGATATTTTTAAACACTTTAGAATTTTGATTATAGTATTAGATTAATTTTAGCGGTTGTTTTATTCAAATGACCACATCTTTTTTTTGTTAATTTAAAGATGGTGGTTATAGACAATGTTATGTATTTGATAATATATTTCTATGTTAATATTATGTTAGTTTCAAGACATTTGTGGTGTTGTTAATTAATTACATATGTGGTATTGTGTTAGTAGAGCTAAAACTATTACAGGTCCTTTGTAACAGGTTTGTGAACCATTTATTTACTAGCAAACAGCAGTTCTAAAACCCACTGGAAAAAAAAAATACCTATAGCGGCAGTCAAAAAGCGCTGCTAAAGGTTCACATTTTACGTTTTAAATAAATACCTATAGCGGCGCTTATCGCCTGTCGCTAAAGGTTGAAACATATAGCGGCGGGAGTACATTTAGCTGTTCTGATCGATTGTCTATAGTGGCACTGTTTGCCCACTGCTAAAGGTAAGGACCAATAGCAGCAAGCATGACTCGCCGCTACAAGTACAATCTGCTGTTTTGAATGATTTTCTATAGCGGCGCTTTTTGCTCGCCGCTAAAGGTAGACACCAATAGCGGTGGGCATTACCTAGACGCTAAAAGTCAATCCCATGAATTCTAAAGATGTATTGCAGCGGTTTTATGCCCGCCGCAATAAACCTTCTCCCGCCGCTAAAAGGTACATCTATAGCGGCGCTTTTCGCGACCGTCGCAATTGACCTATAGCGGCACTATAGCACCGATGGGACGGCCCGCCGCAATAGCACCCGCCGCTATAGGTTGAATGTACCTTTAGCGGCGGTTTTTGGGGCTTTAGCGGCGGTTCTAGACCGCCGTAATAGCCCATTTTTCTTGTAGTGAACATCTAAACATTATATCCACAAAATAGTATGCACAAGCATGTAATGGAAACATGAAAAACAAGCATTATACCATTATTCTCAACAAAACCCATATATCAATTTCATCAAAAACTACAAAAACTCATGTTCATCAACAATATTTCAATATCTTAACAAAACCAACAAATCCATGAAATAGAATGCTTTAAACTTTAAATAAAGTAAAAAGGAGTGAAAACCCATACATTTTCTTTGATATGGAGTGAAGATTGAAGAGAAAAATGGAGGTTTTTGAAGTGAAAAAGATGGTTTTAAGAGAGGGAGAGGTGAAGAAGACAAAGAGACAAGCACGTGATGTGAAGGAAACTGAAAAGTTTTGAAAAACTGTCTGATTTTTAACCATATTTTTGCATAACATGCATTTTTCAGGACTCAACTGACTTGCGAATGAGTCGCCAAGTGAGTCACCAAAATCCCTTGAACCTAGATTTTGAAAAATTTCTCTAAGTCTTTTTTGCGATTGGGACTTTCACTCACCAATGAGTTGCGAAACCCTTGGGTTGAGCTTGTGACTCACGAATGAGTCGCTAAAATGAGTTGCCAAAAATCTTTAAACCCAGATTTTGAAAAAAATTTCTAAGTCTTTTTCGAACCAGAATTTTCACTCACCAATGAGTCCCAAAACCCTTAGGTTGAGCTCGCGACTTGAGCTTGAAACTCGCGATTTGCGAGTGAGTCACCAAAACGCAAAGTTGCACATTTTTGGATTTTTGTGAAATTTATTCAAATCAATATACTTTCCAAAAACAACTAAAATACTCAAAAATATTTTTGGGTTTGATCAACAGATGCTTAAGTATGTACATCACATTTAATCGAGTACAATCACACAAATGAATAAGGTATTCATTGAACATAGACATGTGTGATGTGGGTGAGTATCAAATATGAGATAGTCCTTAGTCTAATGTGAAGCTTCAATGATCGATTCAACCAAGTCATACACGACTAGCACTAAGTAGAGTGACCTATCCCAATTGTAGAAATGAACATATATGACCTTCCACATAAACTTGATTACATTGAGTTAGAAGATTTTCATTTGGCTTCTTTCTTTTCATCATTTTGATCTTTACATCTCTTTTTGAGATCGATGCCTGAAATTTTTTATATATCAATTTAATGAGTAAGCCTTTGGCTTTTAGCACCATACATTTTAAATACATGTTGTTTTCCCTTTTTCTTAGTCAAATACTAATTTGTGCAACGACTTTTTTAGCTCATTATCTCTTTTTGAGATTTGACATTGATTGAGTTTTTATGCCAAAAAAAAAAAAAAAAAAAGAGTAGGAAGAGATATAAGGACAAGTCTACGCATGTCTCAAGATCAACAAAACTATTGACTAATAATTCATGACAAGCTTGAAGATTTATTTACAACAATCACATGGATATCAAGATGATTCCCACAAAGATACAAGTGCATAGAGAACAAGCTAAGCTCATTAATGCACAAAGCCATTAGTACGAAGGTACAAGGTTAAACATGCATGTGACAATGCACAACACCCTTGATCAAATTTTTTGGATTTTATACTTTTTAAGTGTTTCTGGATTTTTGACACAAAGCAAAGAAAAGAATGATAAAAAAAAAAAAAAAAAAAAAAAAAAAAAAAAAAAAAACAGCCAAAGCTTTTAAACAAAAAAGAAATTTAAAAATATGCTAGAATGTAAAATAAACAAGCAAAAAATATTGTCACATTATATAGAAAGAATTAATGCATGGACATGTTATAATATTTATGCATGAGTACCCTTCTTCACCCACATGACACGTGCGTTTGGGATGATATCCTTTGAGGATTGGGAACTTGAGCCATGATTCTCAAATCTTAAGGTAAAGTTGGCCAAACATGAGGTGATGGTGTCAATCATCTTCATCACATCACTCATAATGAATTCTCCTTCTTGCCCTTTTGGTTGCTTGGGTTTCCCATTGCCTTTTCCTTGTCTTCTTGGCTTTTGAAGATCCACGTTCTTCAATGCTTGGAGCTTGTAGCAATTTGGTCTAGTGTGCCCTAAGATTCCTCAATGAAGGCAATAGTGTTGCATTTGTGGACCTCTTTGTCTCTTAGGAAGAGACTTTCCTCTTACCTTGGGCTTAGCCACAATTTGCTTGGGAGATTTCGTCCAAACCATTTGATTCACCACATTTGGCTTCTTATCAGGTTTTACATTGTCATCAAGAGGAGTTGATGCTACTTTAGCCTTGATAGACTTCGTTTCCTTTGACACTTTAGAGTTTGAGCTACTTCATCATTTAACCCTTCAATTTCACACTTGGTCTCTTTGTACCATGCGAGGATGCTTTTATAGTCCTCTTCGGCTTTCTTCATCTTTCTAATGGCTACCTTAGCCACTCTTGCATATTCACCACTCTTTTCAAAAAGTGCATTGTATGATTCTTGCAATCTATTTGTTCCTTCATAAACACACTCCTCTTCATCATCATTGGATTCATCTCCAACACTAATAGATTCCACTTCAGTATGCTCACCAAGCTCTTCCTCTAGAGTACTTAAATCTTCTGAAAAATCTACGGGTGCAATGGCCATGAAAGTGGTGTAGTTTCCTTCCCTATCACAGCTTTCTTCAGAATTGGAGTTTGAGCTATCCGAATCACTAAGAGTTGTAGAAAGAGCTCTACCCTTTCCCTTTAAATAGGTAGGGCATTCTTTCTTCAAATGATCGTGCCTGTTGCACTCATAACAAGTGATTCCTTGAGAAGAAGAAGAGTCTTTGGAATCCTTCCTTTTGAAGTCCTTCTTGTCTTTCTTGGAACTAGAGAATTTTCCTTTCTCAAAGGACTTCCCATCCTTTTTGAATTTCAAGAACTTGTGAAAGTTTTTTGCAAGGAATGCCACCTCTTTTTCAACATCATCCTCTTCCGAGGAATCTTGAGCTTCAATTCTCTCATTGATTGTCTTAAGAACAAGGGATTTGCTCTTCCATTGAGATGGTAGAGTGAGCACATATGTTTGAAGAGAGCCATTAAGTTCTTGGACCTTTATCTCATCAAGATCCTTGCTCTCCTCAATGGCAGTCACCTTGGTTCGGAAGCTCTCTGGCAATGATCTAAGGATCTTTCTTACTACTTTGGAGTATTTTGTCTTCTCACCCAAATTAAATTCTTGATTACCATTTCATTCAACTTTCCATAAAATGAGTTGAATGATTCATCTTCACTCATCTTCAATTCTTTAAACCAAGTGGTAAGCATTAGAAACTTGGTATTCTTCACCTTCTTGGTGCCTTCGTAGGTAGTCTCCAAAATTTGCCATGCCTCCTTGGCAATTGACAAATGAGAAATCCTGTGAAATTCATCTGGTGAGACACCACAAAATATAGCATTAAGTGCTTTGCTATTAGCATTACCCACTGCGAGAGCTACCTTATCCCAAGTAGATTTAGCAACCTTTAGCCTTGTCCAACCAATTTCTACAGCATCCCACACACTCTCATCAATGGAGCACAAAAATGCACGCATACGCACTTTCCAAAATGCGTCATTACTCCAATCAAAGAAGGGAGATGCATTGAGACCTATCCATCCTAGGGGTCAAGGATCACACTAAGGATATAAAAATCCGACAAGGTGTACTTGCTCTAATACCAATTAAAAACTCACTAAGTATATAAAACACTTGTGAATGTTTAGACCCTCAAATACAAATTTTCTAATACAAGCTTATATTTAAACAATATATGTGCGGAATATGAAATATAAACAATACCTAAATTAGCAAACTACTCTAAGCCATTAATTAATCACAACCAGCTAAAATTAAAAGCTAAGAGTAAGGGAAGGAGAGATGCAAACACAAGATAACACCGACACATATTATCGAAATGGAAACCTAAGAACTCGGTGAAAAACCTCTCCGCCGCCCTCCAAGCAGTAAATGATCCCCTAGAAAATCAATTGGGATATATGAATAGCAGTAAACCCTCCAAGCCTAATCTACCCAATGCACCTAAGCCCTCTAAGCTTCTTGCTCCAACAAGGTTATTAGGACATATGTGTTTCACATGTTTGGAACACATGTCACTATTTATGTAATTGGCTAATCCTTTGACAAGATGCACTTTATGTGTATTTGGGTAGATCTAGGATGTGTTTAATACTTCAAGAAACCTTGTTTCGAGACCAAGTGTTAAAGCCATGCAAGTCTATCCAAGATTCAAGCTGAGAAAGTGTCTGTCATTAAAGCTCGACAGCTAGCATCTATCGAGCTTTAAGAGCTATTCCAGCCCCGTAGCTCGACAACAGCTCGACAGATAGCTATCTGTTGAGGTTTATGAAAAATAGAGTTTCAGATCTATTTTGACTCTAATCCGTGATTGTATGTTTGGGCTTTCTTTTCTCACAACCCTAGACATATAAAAGAATTATTTTTAAGGGCCGTCAACGATGACACAAGTTGCACAAGTGTAGAGCAAAGTTTGTTCAAGCAAATTGTGACCAAAGACAGAATTTGCCCTAGTTCATCTTTCTTGTGAAGAAGTTGCTGTGTTTGTACACCGTAGAGTTTTGTGACCAAGCGATCTTCATCATGTGATGAACTGAAGAACTTTGCAGCCAACAACCTTCTCTAGTTGGTGATTGAAGTCGTGTACTGGGATCCGCGCAATTGGTTAGTCATGTACTGGGAGCCATGCATTAAAAGGAGAGATCGTCACTACAGAACAAGGCCAATTAGGTATTGGGGTAAGGGTTCAACTCTAGGTTGGTACAAGGTACTGGACTTGTAACCACTTGTTTTGATAATAGTGGATTTTTGGGAGTGGTGACCTTGTGATCAATCGGTGAGGTTTTTGCCATGTAGGTTTTCCCCATTCATAAACAAATCACCGTTTCAATTTATTTTTTACTACATATTTAGTTTAATCGGTGATTTGTTTGTGCTACCACGCGCTTTGCCTGTTAATTTGATTAATTAATAAACTTGGCTAATCAATTAATTAATTAATCACGAGGGGTCAATACATTTTTGGCCTATCAAGTGGTATCAGAGCAGACACACTCTGATTAGATTTTAATATTTGTTGTGTTAATCCATTGAACCTTGTTTGTTATGGATAGAGGACAGTCTTTAATTATACCTCCTTTATTTGATGACACTAACTATGTATACTGGAAAGTACGCATGAGAGCTTTCTTGCAGGCTTTAGATGAGAAAGTGTGGCAAGCTATTGAGATAGGCTGGACCAAGCCAAAGGAAGTGTCGGTTGATTAGGATGATGCCAAGATCAAGGTAGCAAACTTCAACAGCAGGGCATTGAATGCCTTATTCAGTGTAGTCACTAATGAGGAGTTCAAGAAGATATCCTCCACTGAAACTGCTGTAAGGTGGTGGGCTGTGCTAGTGGTGATAGGCTGCTTCCTGCGGCACTAAGCCCAAGTTTTCTGGATAAGGGAGTTGGGACCGGTCTAGCTGCAACTTAAGTTGGTCTGGCTTGTGCATAAAGTAGGCCAGGTTTGCCAGGAATGTGTTTACGGCAGGCAAAATTGTTTCAGACAAGTTGTGGTAGACAGACATAATAATAATAAAATAAACAAAAATATCTGGCCACTCGGTTGGAAATGACCAAACAGCCCTTGACCTCAATTACAGCAGCAATATTAATCATTTTTATGGAAGGGAAATAACATAACAGAAGTTAACAAATATTAATATGTATGGGTTAGTCAGAATGTTAGGAAAATCAACCAAAATTCGGTCTATAGGAGCAGAGCCAAAGAGGAAAGAACGTTCCTTCTCAACGTAATTAATCTTTCAGGAAAAAGTCCTGCTATGGAGATTAACTACCCTGAGGGAAACAGACCTGAGTGGTTTCTCTACACAGATGCTCCTTGAGGTTTTCATAGAGAGCAGGATTTCACGAGGGAGAGAAGGAACCAATCTACCAGTGCATGCCTACTGTTCTAATTCTCACTTTGTCTTTCTTTCTGGTTGTTTTCTTTCTTTCTTTTCCCACTCGTGTCTTTGCTATTTCTCTGTTTCTCTTTTTAAGTTCCTATTTCTTAGTCAAAATTCCCCTCGTTTTTTCCCCCTTCTCCCTTTTTTCTGCTCACAACAAGACCCTCTTTTTATAGTTCCTACCGTGACCAGATTTTACTGTTTTAGCCCTTAACTCCCTTTGTCTGGTCTGGGTGTACTGGTCGGCCATCACTATTCCGTCTGTGTGTCACCCTCCCATCACCAAACAAGGAAGAGTATTTTGTTTACTTGTCTGTCGTGGCACCCTTTCTTGCTACGGTCTGGATTTTTTCTCTCTCCCTATCCCTCATGGCATGCATCTAGTGTCTAATTCAGCTTGCCTTTTTTGGATAGTAAGCCATCCTAGCAAGACACCTCCCCGAAAGAGCCTGAGCCGGAGCCTTCAAAATAGATTTTTCCCCTCTCCCCACTACCAAACCATGCCCTCTGAATCTCTGACCCCCGACCTCACTATGCTCTGTATTGACTTGGTACAGGCTGGTAGTGCCTGGGCCTTGCCCGTGCCTTCTTTCCATATGTGTCCAAAATCTGTCTGCTGCCCATTCATCTGCCATGGTCCGGAGGCTTGCCTGCATTGCCTGCAGTCCGTTTTCTTTGACCTTTTATGTGGCTACTTTTTGATTTCCCGCTCCTCTTAGGAGCTGGGCTTTATTTGATGATGGGCCTTATATTTTTTTGGCCCACCTCATTTCCAGCCATATTTGTTCTGTTATTTCTGCTGTAATGATTTAATCCTGCTGGGCCTCTTTAGGCCAGCCGTTTATTCTTTCTCCCAGTGGCTTGGTATGGCCATTGGTTTCTTTTCTTACTTATGGGCTCTTGTGTCCCTTTTGTTTTTCTCTTGAGCGTCCTTAGTCCATTTGCTTTCTTTGGGCTTCCTTGGCCCCTTTGCTAGTTCTGCATTCTCATGGGCTTTTACTAACTTCATTGGGTTTCCCCGGCCCAATAACCTTATTCTCATCCTTGGGGTTCATAGGCTTGCCATAAACCCCTTACTTTCTTAGTTTGCATTACATTGGGCCTATGGCGGCCCTTTCTCACTTTTCTATATCGTACACTGTCCATGGGATGCTATTTATCTCTTTGCGGGCTTCTTTAAGCCCATTTGCCTCTTCAAGGCCCATTTGTTTATTTCTTGGGCCTGTGATCCATTATTCCTGTTGCTTGGGCTTGATGGTTTTGCTGTCTGTTTTGCCAATTCTTTGCTGCCCTTGTTATTGGGCTTTCCTTCTTTTCACCTAGATTCTCACAAATGGCCCTCAATAACTACAAAGGAAGCATGGACCATCATCCAGACAACTTATGAGGGAACAAAGGCTGTCAAGGACTCAAAGTTTCAAAAGCTCACTACTAGCTTTGAAGAGATGAAGATGGAGGAGGATGAGTTGTTTGATGAGTTCTATGCCAAACTCAAGGACATAGTGAACTCAGCTTTAATCTTGGGGAAACCATTCCTAAACCCAAGATTGTGAGAAAGGTGCTCAAATCTCTACCATAGAGATTCTATGCCAAGATCACCACGATCGAGGAATCAAAGGACATCAACAAGATTCCTTTGACAGAGTTGGTTGGTAATCTGCAGACCTATGACTTAGGTTTAACAAGAATTGGCAAGTCGAGTAAAGGCAAGAGCATGGCATTGAAGGCTAAGAGAAGTGATATTGATGAGTCTTCAGACGATGAGGATTCTAAGATGAAGTCCTACATTACGAGGCAATTCAAGAAGTTCATGAAGAATGCCAATGGGAAGGGCTTCGACAAGGACTGTAGATAATCTAGTTCTTCTCAGTTCAAGAGCCAAGACAAAGGGAGGAAAGAAGCTAGGGATGGTGGTCAGTACACTGTTCCTTCAGGACCGAAGTGCTTTGGGTGTCAAGGCATCGATCATATGAAACAAGAGTGCCCTACATATCTCGATACCATTGGTAAAAGTAAGGCATTTGCTGCTGCTTTGAGTGACATCGAGCCTGAGGATGATTCCGACAATGAGGATGATGGAATCCTAAATGCCTTCACTACCACTGTCAATCCTATTGAAGGGATTGTTGAAGATGTGGATGAAGAAGAGGAATTGGTGGAGTCCAAGTTTGAGAAGATAGATGAACAAGATGACATCCACACAGCCTATGCAAAGTTATACAAGGTCTCAGAAAAGCATGAGAAGTTGTATAGGTTGACCACCAAGAAGCTTAGTGATGTGGAACTTGAGCGTGAAGAGCTTTCCACAAAGTTTGATGAATCCAATCAGACTATTGGAGCACTGGGGTTTGAGAATAACTTCTTGGCTAAGAAGATCAAGAAGCTTGAGGTAGAATTGTTCCAAGTCAGAGCTCAACTGGAAAGGATTTCAAGCGCTAAGCTCAATGAAATGCTCATCATTCAGAAATCTGCTTCTGATCGAACCGGTTTAGGATATGATTTCTCTTCTTCTAGTATTGCTTCTACAGTGGCGGAGCTAGGATTTTAGTTTAGGGGGGGCAAGATTAAAAAGAATAGCGATAGTTACATATCATGTGAATGAAACACAGCTGAAATCGTGTTCATGATTTTCAATTATAATTGCAAAAACGTCAAAACAAACCTTGGCTATAAATGACTTTGGTTACTTAGAACTAACTAAAGTTACAAAACACAAACTAGTAAGGATTTCCTCTAGACACTTTAAATTCAAAAGTTTAGAGAGCCAAGGGAGCTAGCGTGAAACTCCCCTGTTTCATGACTTTAAAACAGAGTATTTTTCCCAACTTTTGAAACTTTGCAGCAATAGCAACTTGTTGACCCATAAAACCCATGTATTAGCTATCTGAGATTCCCTCAAAATTATTGATTTTCAATTAATGTAAAACACAAAAAGTTCCGTAAGACTTCTAATAATAATTAGAAAAGAGAAAAAAAAAAAAAAAAAAACTATCGTGAGTCCATAATTAAGTTATTAGTTTTTTTTTTTCTTTCAAATAATATGTAAAACTTATCTTTTCTTATAAAAAAAAAATTGTGATACTTATCTCTTGACTCTTAGTTAAAAATATCAAACTAATCTAAAAATCTAGTAGGGGGGTGGGGGGGTTGGGGGGGGGGGGGGGGTTGGGGGCAAAATAAGCATTGGGCTGCTATGTTAAAAGAGTTTGGGGGAAGGTCAGGGGGGGTCATTTGCCCCCTCTCGACCCCCCTTGGCATTGCCCCTGCTTCTACTAGTTCTATTCTTTTTGTTCCTCCTACTAATAATGTTGGAATTGAGAATACTAACGTCAAAATTGATTTAGCTAGTGAGAACATATACAAGGGTAAATCTATCTTAGGAGCACCCCCTAAGTAGGATAAGAAAGAAGCTAAAAACCCTAGGGCTAAGAAGGCTAACTCTCAAAAGCCAAAACAGAAGAAGTAGCATCTCTGTCGTCATTGTGGAGTGGCCGGTCATACTCAACCAAATTGCTATAAGTGATTAGCCACTCAACAGAGCAACGGCTTGATAGCATCTGGAAACCAGAATCAGCTTCCATCCTCTCTTGCTCCTCTTGGAGATCTTCTCAAAGCCCTCATGTTCTGTTCGAACTTGAACGGTTTCAATTCTTCCCCCTTACCGCCGGTTCAAGGGTTTAATCAACAGAAATGTTCTTCCAAGGTGTAGAAGGAAAAAGGGTTCCAAGTGATTCTATCACTTTCTTCTCTCTCTTCTTGCCTTTGTTTTTGCATTACTTGTGTGTTTTGCTTTTTATTTTGAGTCAATCTAGTTTTATGCTTTGCTTTGCTTAACATGTTATTGCCTGTTTATTTTCATTTTTTTTTATTTTGTTTTTCATAAAAATAAAAAAATTGAAAAATTAGAAAAATACAAAAACGGTGTGTGTTATGTGTACATTGGTACTTATGTACCTTGGATGGCCATTGAAAAAAAGTTTTATAAACTTTGTATCTTTTGTAGCTTAGATGAGCATCTCTATGCACAACTAAGAAAGTGAGCTTTGTGGCAAATACAGGGTTACTAAATGCTGAATTACAAGCAAATTTGGCACGGAATAAAGCCAAAGATTGTAAGGTTGAATTTATTCAACCATCTAATTGGCTTTATTCCGTGCCAAATTTGCTTGTAATTCAGCATTTAGTAACCCTGTATTTAGATGGGTTTGTTGTAAGGGTAGTGAGTGAGATAGAGTGAAGATTGCTCAAAAGTGTGCAAGAAAACAGAGTGTCGCGGCTGGGACTCGCGGGTGGACTCGCGGCTGGACTCGCGGCTGCAAGCCGCCAGAAGCTGCACACGTGCCAAGCATGCTGGAAGATGAACAATCATGCTAGCTGGAGCACTACAGGACAAAACAGGACAACTGGCCATACGGTTAACTCGCGACTGGATCTCGCGACTTGGTCAAGCCGCGAGGTCAAGCCGCGAGCCACCCCTGTTTTGGAAAAACCTGACGTTTCACATTCCTCTCCACTCTAGTATAAATACCCCTTTAACCCACGATTGAAAGAGAGCTTCCAGAGAGAATTTTGAGAGAGAAACCCTAAAGAAAAACCAGATTGTTTCACCCACAATCTATACCTTAGAGTCTCTTCAAATTCCCTCACTCTCTTCCTCTCCATTGTCAAATCCTTGAGAGGCATTATACCAAACCTGGTTCTCACCATTATCATCTCTGTGAGACAGTCGTTTGGAGTTCTGGGAAGCAGTTAGGAAGGAGCCAATCTTCATTGGTTGATGCTACGGTGTAGTAGCGGAATCCGGGAAGCTAGAAAAGAAAAAGGTTCGGCGCAACCTCGTTGGAGCAAGAAATTTGGAGGGCTTAGGTGCACTGGGTAGATTAGGCTTGGAGGGTCTATTGCTGTCCTTGTATCCCAACTTTATTTTCTAGTGGATTGATTACCGCTTGGAGGGCGGCGGAGAGGTTTTTCGCCGAGGACTTCGGTTTCCTCTTCGATAACACATCGCGTGTTGTCTTTGTGTTTGCATCTTCCTTCCTCTCTATCTTTGCCTTTATATTTATCTGCTGTGGATTTTATTTTGTTATGGCTTAGATAGCTTATAACCAATTTCATATTATAGCATGTGTTAAGTTTCCGCACACTAGTTGTTTGACATATTGCTTGAATTGGTTAAGTTGTAATTTGGGGGTCTAAACGTTCAAAGGTGTTTTATACACATATTTGAACTTTCAATTGGTATCAGAGCGGGTACACTTGTTGTGGTTTAATTACCTAAGTGTGATCCTTGACCCCTTGTGTTTATTTGCCATGGATTGTGCTTTGTATGACTCTTTGCATGATTTGGTTGGTGATGAATGTAACATGCCACATGTTTGTGAAAATGCCTCTATGAGTGTTAATCCTCATAAGTGTGATGACATGTTATTTGAATCTATGGGTGTTGTTGACAAACTCTTGAAGAAAAATGCTAAGAAGTTTCAAAAGAATTTGAGCAAGTTATTTTGTGAAAAGGATGATTTGATTGCTAAGCTCAATGAATCCAACAAATTGGTTAAGAAATATAAAAAACTTGCTGAAATTTCTCTTGAAAAGCTGAAAGAGTTTGAACGTTTGAATATGGACTTGGATGCTAAACTTGTTTTGTCTAACAAACTTGTTGATGATCTTAAATGTGAAAATGAATCTCTTAAGATGCATGCCAAGTGTTTGAGTGTTGAACCTACTGTTAAAAGGGATGAAAATATGTGTTGCAATCATGTTGTGGTACCCGATTTTGTGTCTAGTGTGTGTTCTACCGTAAAGGACAAATCGGTGTACATTCCTCCACATAAAAGAAATCAAAAGGTGGAGAGAAAGGCTGTTAAGTTAAAGCCTCTATTTAGGTCTCAACCTAAGGCTTTGGATGGATCTAAGTTTGTTCCAACTTGCCACCATTGTGGTGTGATTGGTCACATAAGACCCCAATGCCCCAAGTTAAAAAGAGAACAAACCTTTGTTGCTAGATCTCTTCCCAAAAAGCCTAGTAGACCTAAACACATTGTGTGTCACCATTGTGGTGCCTTTGGTCATGTAAGACTTCAATGCTCTAAGTTTCATGCTTTTAAAAGAATCAAAAGAAAAGAGAAACTTGAGCTTTTTGGAAGTTGTGCTAAAAAGAGTAAACTGGATTTGAGTGAAAATAGCATGTTGTTAAAGAAAATGTTTAATGCTCTTAACTCCTTGACTATGTGCATCTCCGGTTCTCATTCTTCCAACCCTCATCTCGCTTCTCTTGAGACACTCATTCCAAACAATCGTTCCATTTGGATGAGGAAGGGTTCCTATGGTTGAGCTTTTGCTCTTTTGGTCCTTGATCTAATTCTTTCGATCTTTGTAGGACCCTTCATGCATTAAATGTCATATCTTCATGCATTTTGTGCATCTTGCATTTATTTGTATGCATTATTTTGTTTTTGATCTTACTTTTATGTTTTAGTTTTGTGTGAGTAAAAAATCCAAAACCACATAAAAAGTGAAAAATTCAAAAAGTTTGATCGTATATGTTTGAGCACATATCACATGTGAGTTTGGCCTTGTACCTTTGTACAAATGGCTTTGTGCATTTACGAGCTTAGCTTGTTATTTTTGCACTTATATCTTTGTGGGAAAAATCTTGACATCTTTGTGTGATTGTTGTAAATCGATCTTCAAGCTTGTCATGAATGATTTGTCAATAGTCATGTTGGTTTTGATACATGCATAGACTTGTGCTTATATCTCTTCCCACTCTTTTATTTTTATTGCTTAAAGAGCTCAATAAATGTAAATCTCAAAATGAAAAGAGATAATGAGCTGCAAAAGCCGTCGCACATACTAGTATTCGACTAGGAAAAAGGGAAAGCGACTTATATGAAAATGTATGATGCCCAAAAAGCCAAAGGCTTGTTCTTCAAAATGAAATATCAAAAATTTCAGGCATCAATCTCAAAAATGAGATGTATTGCTCAAAATGAGTTGTATTGATTCAAAATGATCAAATGATATGAATTGTAAGAAACCAAATGAAAAGCTTCAATCTTATGTAATCATTTTCTTGTGGGAGGTTATATATGTTCATTTTTATAATTGAGATAGACCACTTGACTTAGTACTAGTTGTGTATGACTTGATTGAATTGATCATTGAAGTTTCACTCTAGACTAAGGACTATTCCACATTTGATACACACACATAACACACTTGCCTAATGTTCAATGAATGTCTTATTCATTTGTTAGATTGTACTTGTCTAAATGTGATGTGTGTGTGCTCAATCTTATATGGATTAATCCAAAAAGATTTTTGATCATTTTATATGTTTTTGGAAGTGATTTTCATCACTTTTTGTGTTTATGTTTAGTGCTTACTTTGTTTTTCAATGTTTAAACATGTTCTGAATTGAAAAACAGGTGTCAGAGTTTTTCGCGGCTCAGCTGGCGACTCACCAGTCGCGAAACCCCAGTCGCGAGCTCATCCAGAAGCTTTTGGCGACTCAGTCGCGGCTTGCTCGCGGCTCACTCGCGACTCGCGAAAATTTTCGCGGTTGAAACTCGCGGCTCGTGGCTGAAACTCGCGGCTCGCGGCTTGCTTGCGACTGAACCTCGCGACTCGCCCAATCGCGAAACGCCCAGAAACAGCTTTTTAAAGGGCTTTTTGTGGGAAACTTGTTTTAAACCTCTCCCATCCTCTCTAAAACCCCTCTTTCAATATTTTTACATCAAAATCCAACCAATTTGAATGGTTTTTCATTCCATTAACATTTCTAAGGTAATTATAAATTCTTTTCATTATTTTTGATCCTTGGATTATGTTTTGGAGAGTTTTGTGCTCTTGGTTGGGATTTTTATCATTGGGGTTGGGAAAACTTAATTTTTGTCAAATTTCTTTATGGGATTGGTTTCTTTTGTTGATATGCATTGGATGTTGGCCCCTTGTGGCAGAAAGAACATGTATTAAGGGTGGATTTCATGATGTTCATGCATTGTTTCACATTATTGTTCATGGTATGCATGCTAGGTGTTTGATAAAATGTCTCTTAGGCATTTTCTCGCTTGTTTGGACTCCGATGAGTACCAAACTTTGGGGTTTCTCATGTTTCCTCATTAGGAACATGTTTGGTTCATTGGTTGTGTATTTAACACACCTTGCCCCACATGTGCATTTTTCATGCATTGGTCATGCATTGCACTTAGCCACCTCTTGCACACACCTTTGCTACCCTTGTCATGCATTGGTCTTGACCTTGTTGTTTTATCCTAGCTTGTCATGTTTACCTTATGCTTTGTAGCATGTTACTTTGTCTTAGGTTTGAGATTCATTTTCTCATTCATCTTGCACCCCTCATGCATCATTAGCATTGTTCATACCTTCATCTCTTGCCCTCGTTTCTTCTTGACCCTTTGTGTATTCCTGACAAAAAGGGGGAGAGTATACTCTAGAGTATGTTTCGGAGTATTTTCTCATTTCTATATGACTCTTGTGCACATCCTTAGGGGGAGAAATTCTATTTCTCATGCACATTTGTAGGGGGAGAGATATTCCATAGGGGAGATGCATATACCAAGGGGGAGAAGACATTGTGTTAACTAGAAAACCTTATTCTGTTTGTTTTCTTGTTGGCTTTATGGTGCTTTGTGTTATGCTTTGGTGTTCTCATTGCATCATGTTTGTGCTTTGGACATGCATATATCCCTATGCTATTGTGCTTCTTTGAATGCATGTTCAGATGATCTTTTGCTTTGCTATGAGATCATTGTAGTCATTTCTATATGACTATTTTGGTGTATGATCAAGTTGCTCACATGTTTCACATCATGTTTACTTGATCGCAATTTACTTGTTACATTATACTTGTCCTTTTATTACTTGCTTTACCTTGAGGGTCTAATGTGTTTTGTGCAAGTGTTTCAGGTTACAAGAATATATGTTCCAAGTGCATCACAGCTTCTCATCATTTTGAAGGGGAGAAACTTTAAGCACTTTTAGTTTATATTGTTTAAGTTTTTATTCAATATAATGTGTTTGTACCCATGTGCTTTTGTAAGCTTTTAGGGTTATTGTTTTATGCATAGTTTGTAGGGTTTATGGTATGTACCTTGCTTAATGCGGCCTTTATGCTATGTTGAAATCAGTACTTTAATCTAAATGTTCTGCATTTTGGTTTATGTACTGTCACTCTTGTGCCCTTGTAGGATTGTTCCTAGATGCATATGCCTTGTGTGCTATGCATTGGTTGAGTGTTGAGCATACAAGTGTCTTGCCTTGTGCTTGTTAACTTGTATGTCCTTGTGTTCATTCCAAGTGTGAATGAGCACTGTGATCACTACCTTGTGGTGTTCACTTGGTTGATCAAGCCATGGTTTGTTTATTAACTCCATCTTTGCTTGATCACATTCTGCCTGTTTCATATGCATTTATATTTTTCTGCTTACAATGATCATGGTGTATTGTTGTGTTTCAGGAGTTTATGTTCATATGATTCAAGTGCTTCACAGCTTCTAGAGTTAGGTGTGAGTGAGTTTTGTTCAACTGTTCCCAACTCACATGTTAAGTCTAGAGTCTGTTTTAGGGTTTTGTCACTGAATAGCCAAAGGGGGAGATTGTAAGGTTGAATTTATTCAACCATCTAATTGGCTTTATTCCGTGCCAAATTTGCTTGTAATTCAGCATTTAGTAACCCTGTATTTAGGTGGGTTTGTTGTAAGGGTAGTGAGTGAGATAGAGTGAAGATTGCTCAAGAGTGTGCAAGAAAACAGAGTGTCGCGGCTGGGACTCGCGGGTGGACTCGCGGCTGCAAGCCGCCAGAAGCTGCACACGTGCCAAGCATGCTGGAAGATGAACAATCATGCTAGCTGGAGCACTACAGGACAAAACAGGACAACTGGCCATACGGTTAACTCGCGACTGGATCTCGCGACTTGGTCAAGCCGCGAGGTCAAGCCGCGAGCCACCCCTGTTTTCTTGCACACTCTTGAGCAATCTTCACTCTATCTCACTCACTACCCTTACAACAAACCCACTTAAATACAGGGTTACTAAATGCTGAATTACAAGCAAATTTGGCACGGAATAAAGCCAATTAGATGGTTGAATAAATTCAACCTTACAAAAGGACATTGACAAGATTCCTTTGACAGAGTTGGTTGGTAATTTGCAAACCTATGAGTTAGGTTTAACAAGAATTGGCAAGTCGGGTAAGTGCAAGAGCACGGCATTGAAGGCTAAAAGCAGTGATATTAATGAGTCTTCAGACGATGAGGATTCTAAGATGAAGTCCTACATTACGAGGCAATTCAAGAAGTTCATAAAGAATGCCAATGGGAAGGGCCTTGACAAGGACTGTAGATAGTAGAGTTCTTCTTAGTTCAAGAGCCAGGACAAAGGGAAGAAGGATGCTAGGGATGGTGCTTAGTACACTATTCCTTTAGGACCAAAGTGCTTTGGGTGTCAAGGCACCGGTCATATGAAACAAAAGTGCCCTACATATCTCAAGACCATTGAAAAGAGCAAAGCACTTGCTGCTACTTTGAGTGACATCGAGCTTGAGGATGATTCCGACAATGAGGATGGCGGAATCCTAAATGCCTTCACTACCATTGTCAATCCTATTGAAGTAATTGTTGAAGATGTGGATGAAGAAGAGGAATTGGTGGAGTCCAAGTTTGAGAAGATGGATGAACAAGATGACATCCACACAGCCTATGCAAAGTTATACAAGGTCTTAGAAAAGCATGAGAAGTTGTATAGGGTATGAAATGCTCAGCATTCAGAAATTTGCTTCTAATCAAACCGGTTTAGGGTATGATTTCTCTTCTTCTAGTATTGCTTCTACTAGTTCTACTGTTTTTGTTCCTCCTACTAATAATATTGAAATTGAGAACACTAATGTCAAAACTGATTTAGCTAGTGAGAACATAGACAAGGGTAAATCTATCTTAGGAGCACCCTCTAAGTAGGATAAGAAAGAAGCTAAAAACCCTAAAGCTAAGAAGGCTAACTCTCAAAAGCCAAAACATAAGAAGTAGCATCTCTTTCATCATTGTGGAGTTGCCGATCATACACGACCAAATTGCTATAAGTGATTAGACACTCAACAAAGCAATGGATTGATAGCATCTAGAAACCAAAATCACCTTCCATCCTCTCTTGCTCCTCTTGGAGATCTTCTCAAAGCCCTCATGTTCCTTTCAAACTTGAACGGTTTCAATTCTTCCCCCTTACCGCCGGTTCAAGGGTTTACTCAACGGAATGGTTCTTCCAAGGTGTAGAAGGAAAAAGGACTCCAAGTGATTCTATCACTTTCTTTTCTCTCTTCTTGCTTTTGTTTTTACATTACTTGTGTGTTTTTCTTTTTATTTTGAGTCAATCTAGTTTTATGTTTTGCTTTGCTTAACATGTTATTGCTTGTTTATTTTCATTTATTTTTATTTTGTTTTTCATAAAAATTAAAAAATCAGAAAAATACAAAAACTGTGTGTGTTATGTGTACATTGGTACTTGTGTACCTTGGATGGCCAATGAAAAAAAGTTTTCTAAACTTTGTATCTTTTGTAACTTAGATGAGCATCTCTATGCACAACTAAGAAAGTGAGCTTTGTGGCTCGTGTTTGTGATGAGTAAGGTTAAGTCATCTCTTGTACTTAACACTCATATCACTCTTTTTGACGAGAAGGACTAGAAAATTCTAAGAGAAAAGCATAAATAATCATTTCACCACTGTTGCCCACCAATCATAAAATGACATCTGTATGCTTTGGCATAGCAAAAGTACAATGTCAATGACATTTGTATGCTTCAGCATAGCAAAAGTGCAATGTCAAAAGCTTAACATCATTGGATATTTCTTTTCTATCTCTTATCTGTCCATGCATGGTTTGCTTAAAAGAAAAATATGCAAAGAAAAACAAAAAACAAAAAGATCAAAATGCTTTTAAATATGATTGCAAGCGTGTATTCTAGGAGATGTGGGAGTTATAGGATGTATTTCGAAGGTGATGGTCTCCATCAAACAGTTATGATTATGTGTGAGTTAAAGTGATTTTCTCATATCTCAAATTGTCATAACATGTATACACTTATGCAATCTTGCGATGTTTTTTACACACAACATGCAATATTCTTTGCTACTCTTAATACATGTGAAAGTACAATGTGATTTGGCCATCACAAGGTTTACATGTGTTAATGTATGCTCACTAAACTGTCTTAACTTGTTTTTGGAATATAAAATTGGTTAGACTTGTTTAGTGTGTATGTGTGTTTTGGGATCAAAATGCTTGACATTTTTTTTTGCTGAGAGATGTTTTTAAGAGTTTAAAATGTTGATTGGATCCTTGGTTGAGTTGCATGTTTGATTGCATTCATATCTATGTTTTTCCCTTCTTGAAAAAACTATTTTTAAGCAATCTTGACACCCCCTCAACACCTCTCGACACTTGGCTTATATATCGATCTCTTTAGCTTTTTTTATCGCAATCTTGACACCTCTCGACATCTAGGTGGATCGATCGACAAAATTTCTAGGTCCTCGATAACTCTTCGACAGCTAGGTGGATCGATCGAGCTTCTTTATAAACTTTTCTGTTGAATTGTTCCTCGACAGAACCTCGATGGATGGCTCGATAGCTAGACACGTGTTTAAACCTTGACACCTCCTCTACACATCTCAATCGATCAAGCTTTATGAGGTTCCTATTTAAGCATTGTTCACGATTCCTTTTTCACTTTTCTTGATCTCTCTCTCGACAAACTCGTCTTTTCACCTCCCATACACTCCTTTTCTCTCAAAACCTTCAAACCCACGTGATTTTCCACCTTTCCTTGCTTCAAACCACTTGGTATGATATCTTTTTCTCTCATTATTCATGCATTTAGACATAGGTTTTGGGGTTTTTGAAAATTTTTGGGGTTTTTCAAAATTGTTGAATTTTTGTTGAAATTTTGGGATGGGTTTTTGTTTAAATGATCTTTAAACTTCATGCATTGCATCACATGAGCATTATAACAGTATTATCATGCATTCAGATGTGTGCAACTGATTGTGTGCTGGTAGGATTGGATTGAGCTAAGCCCATGATGGTTTTTATAGTGCATGTCACATGTGCATGCATTCCCATGCATACGTTCTTTCTCTTCAATATATCTTGATATACTTGAATTGTTTTTGGGACTTTTTTTATTGTCTCTCTCTCCCCCTCTTTCTTCTGTTTGCGTTAGTTTGTGTCTATGGCACCCAAACATAAGTCTACTCCATCCCAAAACCCTCTTCGTTCTGGGGCATCCACTTTGTCTGATCCTACTCCTTCATCTATTTGGTTCCGTGATAAGGATGCCCAAAAGGCCTTCTCAGAGAACTTTTCTTGACGAGACATTCATTCTGAGCACTAAGTCATCCTAGCGGACTTCGTCGACATTGACCTACCCACTATCATTCACAGTCGGAGTTAGGAGTCATTGTGTGACGTCTTGGTCACATGTCCATCCATGCTGATCTAGGAGTTTTACTTCAACATGCATGGACTTGATTATTCAGTACCTCATTTCATCACTTACATTCAAGGTACGCACATTGTTGTCACACTGTAGATTGTTGCGGATGTGCTCCGTGTCCCCAGGGTAGAGTTTCCTGACTACCCTGGTTGTGATCGTCTGAGGACTGTGTCTAAAGATGAGCTTATATCTACTTTTTGTGAGTGCCCTTCTGAGTGGGGCGAGCGTCAGTTCACTTACTGTTCGGGCTTTGCAAAAGGTCCTCGGTTTTTGAATATGGTCATGACTTTTATTCTTCACCCTCTCTCTCACTATAACTCTATCACAAAGCCTCGTGCTTGATTTTTGTTGTCCTTTCTTGAGCATCTTATCATAGATTTTCCTTCTCACTTTATTCTTTCTATCATAGATGTCTATAGGGATACGGCGTCCCGTGATAAACTTGAAAGTTCAAAAACGTGTACAAATCACCTTTGAACGTTTAGACCCCCAAAATACAACTTAACCAATTCAAGCAATATGTCAAACAACTAGTGTGCGGAAACTTAACACATGCTATAATATGAAATTGGTTATAAACTATCTAAGCCATAACAAAATAAAATCCACAGCAGATAAATATAAGGCAAAGATAGAGAGGAAGGAAGATGCAAACACAAAGACAACACGCGATGTGTTATCGAAGAGGAAACCGAAGTCCTCGGCGAAAAACCTCTCCGCCGCCCTCTGTTGAGGTCTAAAAAATCACAGTAAAATAAGCCCAAGAAAGAATAAGCTAAGCCCAAGAAAGAGTGAGTTAAGCCCAGAAGAAAAAAAAAAAAGAAGACCAAGTCCAAAGGGATTATACAAAAGGCCCTGAGGATCCCGAAGCCCAGAAAAGGAAAAGCAACCAAAGAAGAAAAAGAAAGAACATCATAGCAAAGTATAGGACGCAAGGATCCTCGGGCACCATCAATGAGCGCGAAGAAAAAAGAAGACCAGGACAGATCGATAGAAAGAAAAACAAGAAAAAAACAAAAGGACGCAAGCGACCCTTCATGGCACAGACAGAAAAAGGCGTCGGGGAACCAAAACAAGAAAAAAGAATGTTAACAAAACGATTTCAAAAGAGCAGAACAGGATTCCGCCCAAATAGGAAAGAAACGGAGAAGTAAAAGACACCAGAAGTGAGGATGCCGAGAAGGGCATACCTCAGCACGTCCCAAAGAGGATGGCCAACCAGAAGCTTTCGAAGGAATCAGAACCAAGAGAAGGAAAGAATGAGAGAAAACGGAAAAGGGGACTTACCGAGATGATGAGGACAGAACATACTCTGTTTGCAAAAGACCCAAACAGGGGAACCAACGGTTCCCTAAGACACCCAGAAAACTCCACTATAAAAGGAGAGGATGGGTTGTGAAGAAAGGCAGCGAGAAAAAGGGAAAAGAAACACAATAGAAAGAAGAGATTCTCTAGAAAATTATCAGAAAGTTTAGGCAGAAAGAAAATATCAGGGGAAAACAAATACTGCTTCCCGATATCCTGTAAAAGCAACTATGGCACATACTCGGATCCAACGAGAATCAAACTTCGCAAGTTTTGAAGGCTGAAATAGCCATTCAAGGCTGCAATTTTTGAGCTTGATTGGACCTTGTATCACGTCCTAGTAAGCTTGTTGTGATCGAATAGATAATGCTTTAATTAAATATTGTTCCCGGGATCCCCGCAGTACTTCTCTTTTATTGTCTCACTAATCCTGCTTTTTTCTTTTTTTCTAAGCTTACGTTGCTAATTTCTGGCACTCCTCGATATCCCTGTTTGTCATCTTTTTTGTCAGGAGCATTTCTCTGTATTCACTTGATTCTTAAACAGCCATTTAGCTGCGGTGAGTCAAGGCCCAGTCCACCAAATCCCCTCTTTCTTTTTCATTCAGGCTCGGGATCCTTGGGCCTGAGTATCCCGAAAAAGACCCTCTCACATTTTGGCAACTCCACTGGGGACTGGGCAAAGAAGAAGGAAGAAACAATCCCTTCACAGAGAATGCCTCCAAGACAAAGAAACAGCAAAGGAACCAATGTGCCACCTACGACCTCTGAGCCTGTAGGAGAAAACGAGGAAGTCTCCAGGCAAGGAGGTGGGATACCCTTGGTGGAACAGGAGGTTGTGTTGGAACAAAGACACGCAAGACAAGAACCAGACCTAGTGGCCAGGATGACAGCAATGCTAAAGGATTTGGAGCAAGAAGTTCGTCTTCTCAAAGAAGGCAGGACACAGGAAGTCAGAGACAACATTCCCCCTACTGGCCACCAAGATGGGACCCAGCCAGAAGGAGGGTCAGCAGTAGGAGGAAGAGCCAACCCTCAGTATTTGACACTGGCAGACGTCAATGCCCTCTTGGAGCAAGAAAGGGAAAAACTCTCAGGGATCCCCAAGCAATTCTCTCGGGATCCCCGT
Organism: Quercus robur; assembly: GCF_932294415.1. Classification (NCBI taxonomy): domain Eukaryota; kingdom Viridiplantae; phylum Streptophyta; class Magnoliopsida; order Fagales; family Fagaceae; genus Quercus; species Quercus robur. The sequence goes on along the minus strand of NC_065535.1, from coordinate 7,461,574 downwards.
TCCCTCCAGAACTCCTTGGCAAACCATATCCTAAGGGATACGAACCCCCAAAGTTCCATCCTTTCGATGGGAGGAATGGAAGTGCCGTGGAACATGTGAGCAGATTTGTCCACACTATGGGCCCCTATGCAGGAGACAAAGAATTATGTCTAAGGGAATTTGCCAAATCTTTGGTAGATAGGGCATACACCTGGTACACCACGCTGAGACCCGGGTCCATCAAGACCTGGGATGAGATGATGGAAAAATTCTGCGCCAAATATTACCCTGGTGAAGACAAAATCACTTTCCAGAACCTGCAGATGGTGAGGCAGAGACCTGGAGAAGATCCTGTTCAGTTTATTAAAAGATTTGAAGATGTGTCTCTAGACTGCTATGGAGACCATGAAGAAAAGGAGCTCGTAGAAACCTGTATAGCCAACATGCTTTTTGATTACAGGCTCAACCTTGAAAATTTATGTATCACACAGTTTGCTGACCCGCTACAGAGAACCAGAAGGACAGCGCAAACTATGAGAACAAAAAGGCTGCCCGCATCCCAAGCTATGACAGCATCAACAGGAGAAAAAAGGAAAAGACCAGACGGAAAGGTGTTTGAAGAACCACCAGTGATCCCATGCACAGCTGAGGAGTTAAGCCATGTCCTAGACAAATGGATTGGAGATGGGGTTGTTAGGCCATTCACTGTGTCCAGGCCGCCAACCGAAGAAGAAAGGAAGAATCCTTTATTTTGTAGAATCCATAACTATGTGAAGCACTCCACTAAGGACTGCTGGACCCTTCGCAGATTATTCCACAAAAAGTTGAGAGAAGGAACCCTGGAGCTCACCCAGAAGGAACCGGAAGTGCAGAGGAACCCCTTACCTAACCACAAAGGAAAAGGGGTGGTAGCAGTAGTAATACATGGGAACCCAGCAGAGGCAGGAGAATCTGAAGGATCCTTCCACTCGAGTACAGTCAAGACCCTCCAAAAGAATCCTAAGTTCAGGTCACTATTCAATCAATTAGGATTCGGACCAGAAGCAAGAAGAGTGGCCACAGAGTCTCTCATGAGTATAGCAGCAGATTCAGGGATGGAATGTTTTACAGCTGAGTCACATGCTAGTCGAGCTTTCCTGGAGACAACCAATGCAATAACTTTCACTGATGAGGACATGGAGATTGAGCACCCAGACCACCGTAGACCCCTTTATTTAATGGCCACCATAAACGGCGTTCAAGTCAGGAGAGCACTGGTGGATACAGGGGCATCACTCAACCTCATAGCCTTGAGTACCTTGGAAGCTGTTGGCTTAGCTGACAGAAGGATCCTGGGGACCCCCATGGAGATAACAGGATTTGGAGGATCGGTGGAAGCAACAGAAGGATACGTACAGCTAGCCTTAAGGGTAGGGCCAATAGTAGCTTTGACAAGGTTTCATGTGATTAATGCAGAAGTTTCTTATCACGTGCTGCTGGGACGCCCGTGGCTTCACAAACATCGCCTTATTCCATCCACGTTCCATCAATGCATTAAAGGGAGACTGAATGGGAGGCCCATAAGGATCCCTGCCAATCATAATCCTTTCAGCCAGGGAGAAGTAAACTTTGCAGAAACGATGTTTTATGATGAGTTGGAGCCAGATGATGAGAACCCCACCCCAGGGACCCCGGGGGCACCTATCCTAGAAAAAGAAGAAGGAGGAAGGGGCACCCGTGACCTGAGAAACCTTTTAGAAAGAAAAAGACAAAAGAGGGAGCCCAGCTCTTCAGGATCCCGAGAATGTGTGGTGGTGCGGGAACCTGGGGGAAGGCTAATTTATCGTTTGTGAAGGTGCGCGGGACCCGAATGCATTGTGCAGGAAGGTCCCGGACCACCAAGCTGCATGATGGCCCAAGAAGAAATCCCAGAAGAACCAGTTAAGGAGGCCCAGATTCAGCCCGAGGAAGAACTGAAGGAAGTAGACCTGGGAATAGAACCAGGATCCCGGAAACCTGTTTTCATTAGCAGTCAATTGGTGGCTCAAGAAAGAGAACAACTGGTAGCCTTACTTCAAAAATACAGAGATGTGTTTGCATGGACTTATGATGAGATGCCTGGTTTAGACCCGGAGTTAGTGGTCCATTCTCTTAATGTGGAACCAGGGGTGAGGCCAGTAGTCCAACCAGCCAAGGTCTTCCACACTGAGGTAGAAGCTCAAATAGTCCAAGAAGTCAAGAAATTACTAACAGCTGGTTTTATCAAACCCATCCAACACCCAAAATGGCTGTCCAACATTGTACCTGTGAAGAAGAAGAATGGTCAAATCCGCTGCTGTGTAGACTTTCGCAACTTGAACAAGGCATGTCCTAAAGATGAGTTCCCCTTGCCCAATATCGATCTCCTTGTAGATTCAGCTGCAGGAAACTCAATGTTCTCGTTTATGGATGGGAATAGTGGGTATAATCAAATTCGCATGGCGGCCAAAGATGCAGAAAAGACGGCATTCAGAACTCCGATTGGGAACTTTTACTACACTGTAATGCCCTTTGGCCTCAAGAATGTGGGGGCTACGTATCAACGAACCATGACAGCCATTTTCCATGACATGATGCATGAGGAGATGGAGGATTATGTAGATGATATTGTGGTCAAGTCAAAAACCAGAACAGGACATTTCCAAGTACTTGAGCAAGTCTTTGAAAGATGCAGGAAATACAAGTTACGTATGAACCCCATGAAGTGCGCCTTTGGAGTGTCTGCTGGAAAGTTCCTTGGGTTCCTGGTACATCACAAAGGCATAAGCGTAGATCCAGCCAAGGCCACAGCTATTGCCACGATGAGAAGACCAACTACTGTTAGAGAACTCAAAAACTTCCTGGGAAGGGTCTCCTATATCAGGAGGTTTGTGCCTGGTTTAGCCTCAGCTACGGCAGGCTTGTCAAAATTACTGAAAAAGGGAAATGAATTCACCTGGGGAACAGAGCAGCAGGAAGCTTTTCAAAGAATTCAGAGCATTATGAACCATCTGCCCACCCTCCAGGCACCAGTACGTGGGCGACCTCTGTTACTATACTTAGCATCGAACTCTCAGGCAATAGGAGCCTTGCTGGCACAAGAAGATGACCAAGGAAATGAGCAGCCCATATACTACGTAAGCAGAACACTCAAGGATACCGAAACCAGGTACCCCAGAATAGAGAAAGCCTGCCTAGTAATCGTTTATGCATCCCAAAGATTGAAGAGGTACTTCTCAGCTCACCAAATCCTCTTGGTAACCAAGTCACACCCCATAAAAGCACTACTGCACCAGCCCCTCCTCACGGGAAGGATGGCACAATGGCTAGTATTGCTCTCACAATATGATATAGGCACAAGAACTCCCAAGGCTGTAAAGAGCCAGGCCATAGCAGATTTGCTAGCTCAATTCCCAGGGAAGGAAGAAGGCCCACTGAGCGAAGAAATCCCTGGTGAGGTAGCAGTGATGGAGATCCCAGGAAAGAAATGGACCATGAGGTTCGACGGATCGGCTACAGCAACTTCAAATGGGGTAGGAATTGTGCTAAGCTGTGAAAATGGGGATGTCATGCCCCTGTCTTTTAAGCTTGGTTTCTCGTGTTCTAATAATGCAGCTGAGTATGAGGCATACTTGACTGGGTTGGCTATAGCACTCAGCATAGGAGTAAAACACATGAGAGTGCTGGGGGATTCTAATCTTGTAGTCTCCCAAGTGAAAGGTGACTTTGCATTACGGGAACAAAGCTTAGCAGCCTACAGAACTTGGGCACAAAGACTGGAAATGGAGTTTCAAACCTTCAGCATAGAATACACTCAAAGAAGCGAAAACAAGTTCGCAGATGCTCTCGCCACCCTGGGATCCCAAATACCATTTGATGGGAGAGATACACTGATAAAAATAGGAAGGCAGGAACATTCTATTGTGAGGATCCTCCAAGGAATGTACCCAGGGGAATCCAAACAGTGGGACTGGAGGGACGAAGTCAAAGAAAGGATGAAAGAAGTAAATCCTAGAGGGAACATCAAAGAGCTAATGGATTACACTCAGATAGAAGGAGAATTGTACAGAAGACTGCCAGGAGGAATACTGTCCAGATGTATCACCGAGAAGGAAGGAAAGTTGAAATTAGAAGAATTACACGCCCAAACATGTGGAGTTGCAGAAAAAATCAGCCTATACAGGAGGATGCAACGCATGGGGTACTACTGGCCAGACATGGACAAGGAAGCAGCAGTCATACAGGGGAAATGTAAAGAATGTCTCTTGGCAATCGATAAAGAAGAAAGCTACGCTGTGTTTGTTATAGAAGATTGGCGGGTTCCTTTCATAGGATACCTAGCTCAGGGTATCCTGCCAACCGACAAGGAGCTGGCCCATAAGCTCAAGAAACTGGCGTGCAGGTATTTCTTGCAGAATGATATTTTGTTCAAAAAAGGATACCACGGGGATCCCCTCAGGTGCCTGGGACCAAAGGAAGCCAGAGAAGTGGTCAGAGAAGTGCACTCTGGAGATTGCGGAAGTCACCCAGGAAAGAGAAGGCTGCACAAGCAGTTACTGTTGTTGGGGTATTACTGGCCAACGATGAAAAGAGACTCTGAGGAGCTGGTCAGAACATGTCATGCTTGCCAAGTCCTAGGAGATGCGATTCACACTCACCCAAATGTCCTACAGGATATGACGACACCATGGCCTTTCCATACTTGGGGGCTCGATCTCATAGGGCCCATAAACCCTCCATCCAATGGTTATATATGGATCCTGGCAGCCACAGAGTACTTTACAAAATGGGTAGAGGCCATCCCTTTGAAAAAAGCTACTGGAGCAACTGTAGCAAATTTCATTTGAGACCACATCATCACAAGGTTCGGGATCCCCAGAAGACTTATCAGCGACAATGGAACCCCATTCATAAACAAAGATGTGAAGGGATTAGCTGAAGCATACCACATCAAGCATAGAAGATCTACCCCATACTACCCACAAGGAAACGGCCAAGCTGAAGCTACTAACAGGGTAATATTAAAAATCCTTAAGAAAATGAAGCATGAGTATGGAGGAAAATGGAGTGACCATCTGGCAGATGTGCTTTGGGCATGTAGGAGTTCTGTAAAGACAGCCACAGGATTTTCCCCATTCTCCCTGGTTTATGGAACAGAAGCCATCAGCCCTGTGGAGTTAATCATTCCTACACCAAGGGTAGTTCTTGAGGAAAATCAGGGAGAAAGTGAAGATGCAAGCAACAAAAAAAAATTAGTAGATCTGGAAGGAGTAGAAGAAGAAAGAGAACTGGCCAAGAAAAGGAGTCAAAGATACCAGCAAAGAATGACCAGAGCATATGCACAAGCAGTACGCCCAAGAGTGTTCACCAAAGGGCAACTAGTGCTAAGGATGGCGGAGCACGTAAGGAGGAACCTGCCAGGACCTTCCAAGTTCACCCCAAAATGGGAAGGACCCTACATCATCAATACAGCACATGAAAGTGGATATTATTACCTTGCCAAAGAAGATGGGACAGTCCTGACAGAACCCATAAACGGGAAATGGCTGAAGCAATATTATGCATGAGGACAAGGGGATCCCCAGTACCTCGGAGTCCTTTCACCAACTTCACTATCTGCTAAGTTCCTTTTTATTTTGTCTTTTATTTTTCAGCTTTTATCAAGAATTCTGGCCTAAGATAATTTTGTTCAGGAACATGTGATAGATTGACACTTTGTGGTCAATGCTGCACCAAAAGACTTTTTGCTTTGTTCCAAAAAAAAAGATGATTATGTTTTAACGAAATTCCTGTTTCTTCAAAGTTTAAGTTTTTCTTATTGCAAAGACCAAATGTGGAAAAATTTAAGGGAGGATACCTGAGTCAAAAAAAAGAGGAGAATATGTAATACCCCTTTTACATATGGCCCAGGATCCACCTCACCAATAATTTCAGATATCCCGCAAACAGTTCCAAGTGCATAGGTTTAGGATCACAGAATAAAAAAATATATATCTAGGATACCTAGCCTAGCACTTGGCAAAAAGGGGAACCTGTCAAAAGTTCATGAACTGGGACCGTATCTCAAAAAAAAAAAAAAAATGCATAGAGAAGGATACTAGTGTACCCAGTTCAGTACTTGCACAATAAATCACCAGGTACCTGGACCAGAACTTACAGTGAAGCCTGTGGGAACCATGGTCCAGGACTCAGGAAAGAAAAGAATCACAAGAAAGTAAAGACAATATATATACATCCAAGAAAAAAGGCAGATTCACATACCAAGAAATAAGAAGCAGTTTTGAAGCACAAAAGAGAAAGAGCAGAGCAATGTTTAAAAAAAAAAAATTATACAACCCCAAATTGTTCATATGAATAAAAAAAAAAGCTAAGGAATGAGGCCGGCCAGGAGAGAAGCATCTGGAGAAATAGCAGGAACAGCCAAAGAAGAAAGGATCCTCTGCCGCTTGACTTTCAAATCTTGTAGAACTTTATGAGCATGAGCCAAAGCTTCCTCAGCAACAGCTACCTCAGTGTCTATGCTCTTGAATGATTGCCTTTGAAACAGCATATGAGCCAGCAGACGCAAGTGATCCAGCAGGAAAGACAAATTAAACTTGGCCTCTAGAAGGTCCTGCACCACACCTCTCCATTCCGGAAGCTTTTCTTCAAACAACGAATCAACAGAGGAATTCTTTAGAGAAATCAACACAGCACACAGCAACTCCATCAGAATATTGCCTAGAAAAATGCCTCCCCTAAAGCCACTGGTAAAATCCCCGTGACTCTTGAGCAGGCTCTCTAGCAGCGGCAAGCCCTCCACAGGAACAGAGAAGCGCAGAAAGCTGCCATAAGAAGACCCAAAGACATGAAAGTGGCTGGCAGGAAGACTGTTGAATTCCAAAAGATCGAAGCGAGCCAGGAAAGAGGAAAGCCTTGAATCAAGATCTGAGGCAGCCACCTTCGAGGCATCCCCCATCACCGCGTCACCACTTGCAGAAACCTGAGGACTTGCAGCCTTTTGTTCTGGATGAGGGTCAGCAACTTCAACAGGTCTCACAATTCCTTCAGGGATAACAGGCTCAGAACCTGCAAAGCCTGTATCAATATTCAAAAAAAAAAAAAGAAGAAAAAAAAAAAAAGGAAGAACAGATTTAGAAGAAGCAAACCGGTTCCAGTTTCTTAAGGTAGAACCTCTTCTTCCTGATCTTCTGACGTCCCCGAAGATTCTGGGAAAGAACATAAGGCAAGTTGAAGAAAAGGTGAAGGACCGATGGCAAATTGGCTAAAGGAAGGGATAGATGCAAGGGGCTTCGCCATATAAAAAAAAAAAAGAGAAAGGGGGGAATGAAAAAGGAAAACACAATGGAACAGCTTGCACTCACCTTCTGAGCTCTCTGATTCTAAAGAAGAGGCAACACTGGGAGCGGGTTTCTCACTGGTTTGACCTAAAAGGAAAAGAAGGAACTCAAGAGAAACTGGGAAAGAGAGTGAAACATAACGTTATTTCAAAAGAAACAAGGTTTACCTGTTTGTTTGGATAAAGGAGTGTCTCCCAAAGCACCTTTATCTGACAAGGACTGAGGAAACACAGTCTTGATAGGACTGGGAATGCGTTCGAGATGGGGACTTTGAGATGATGGGATCCTAGAAGCTTTGGGATCCTGAGAGTCCTGGGAACCTTGCATCGGCTGCCCAATTTCCTCAGCAGGGTCATCAGTAGGGGGCTCCTCCCCCATAACAGGAAAAACGACAGAAAGAGCTGTGATAGTTTCCTCCCCCAAAACCTTGCCAGTCACAGGAGGGGATACCTCCACCTAAAGAAAGGAGAAGCAGAGAAGACAATACTAAGTAAAAAAAAAAGAAAGGAAAACAGCAAGAATACTAGCAACACAGAAAGAACAGAAGAAGGGGGAACACACGTACCACGTCGTCTCCAGAAGATTGACTTTTACCCTTCTTATAATCAGACTTGCGCTTAGACTGCAAAGAAAATCACCACTCGTCAGCAAAGATAGAAAAATGAATGCAACAAAAAAAAAAAAGAGAAGAAGGAAAGAAGTCTTGCCCTTCTCTCTCTCTCTACAGATTCTCTGGAAGTCTTTTGCTTACTACGAGTACGCCCAGAGGGTCCTAAAGGAGGCTGGGATACCAAACCAGAGGATCCTAAAGAACCATGGACTGAAGCAGTCACAGGAACCTGGGGAAAAGAAGACTCTACCTTGGTCTTCTTCCGGGTCCTTGAAACTAAAGGTTCCTTGACATCCTTGCCTTCGTGAGATGCCAAGTGTGCTTGAGATTTCCCCGTTTTCCTTCTTTTTGCTTCAGAGCCTATCTCCACACCCCCTGCACTTTCGCCAACATCAGCAGCTTTCATTTTCTTCAACTTAACATCCTTACCTTTAGCAGTAGCAACACTAATTGTCTCTGTTGCACCCTTTTTGATGGGTACCCCAGAGGAGGTACCAATGATAAGACTATCACCCAGCCAGGCCTCAGGAAGATCCTGTCCATAAGTCACCCAACCTCCCCTGGAGGAATGCCACTCTGCGAACCCAGTCTTGCTGCTTGCAGCAGCAGAAACAATCCCAGCAGTAGGAAGGGATAAACGTCTATTAGCTGTCGGAGCAGAAACAATGCTAGAGTTCGGGACTTCCCGAATTGTACCGGTGCCAACATAGTCAACAAAAGATTTTTGTACTCTTCTCCAATAACCGGTATAGCCACTGGAAGCAAAGACTCCTCTCTGGGAGTTAGGCACCACGAACTGGGGGCTCCTCCGAAACCAATAAGAAAAGGCCTGCAGCCTCAAGAAAGGATCCAAGGAAGGAAGAGATGGCACCACATCCTTGAAAACTGGCGGGATATCTTGATCAAAACCAAACTGTCGAAGCACCCGGTGTGCTGAATAATGAGTGTATTTTGGGCCACTTGAAGAAGGCACGGGAAGCCAGGAAGGGCTAATGCAGGCAAGATAAGCCAGACTGCCCTCATCACCACGGCGCAAGTCGAAGGTATTACCTGTTGAAGATAAAAAAGAAGACAACACAGAATCACACGCGAAGCCAGGACCAAACTCACGAGGGGATCTCCAACATAAGCTCCCTGCTTGGTCAAACAACTCCACAAGATTGAGGCCACCACCTTTTAAGCTAATCCAACGAAAAATAATGGGAAAGGCATCAGTAGAATTGCCACAAAGACCCTTCACTATGTCAGGGGATCCTTGGAACTTGTCCTTCACAAACTTCAAGTTTCTACACTTAGCCAAAGTGGCTGCAGAACGGTCCCACATAAAAATCTGAAGAATGGCACAATGAAGAGATGAAGTAATCACATAGCAAGAGTCGCCCTCAGCCTCATCTCCATGAAGCTGGTCCAGTTGAGAATAAACGTGACCCAAAAATAGAGGGGCCAAAGGATATTGGGTACCTCGAGCCAACTTGATAGCCAACGGAAAAAGCGAAGACTTAACTCCGTACCCAGGGAACTCACTAAACAAAAATTTACTAAGCCAGAAGGCCAGGAAACCGGCCCACCTCACCTCCTTATCCTTTTCACGAGAGAGGGTCATCACCCATCTCCCCATCCTAGCCGGCTTACCACCAGGAGAGGCGGAGCGACCACCAAAATGACCAAATAATTTCTCTTCTAACACAAGATCCTCACCAGGAAGATCAATATCAAAGGGATTCTCTTCACCAAACACCGGGAGGAGGAAGTTATTGACCACATCCTCCAAGGTGATTGTCAATTCACCAGTAGAAAAGAAAAAAGTATGAAGGGAAGGACACCAACGACGTACCAGATGCCTGAGCCCTTTGGCGTCTCTGAAACCCTCAAGGTTTCTGGAAATAGCCACTGCCTTTAGGATGCCGGCGCGCTCCAAACGACCCATAAACTCAGCATCAGACAGTTCCTTGTCTACCCATATGGGCCAACCCTGAATCTTCCCCGCCACAAAATCAAAGAAAATAGGAACCGCCTCTCGGATTCCTTGTCTGATCTGGAGATCGAAAACCTCTCTAGGGTCAGGAACCTGGGCGGAACCAGCGAAACCCGCTTGGCCAAAAAATAGCCAAACGTGAGGGGATGGAGGAGCCTCACCATGAGAAATATGAGGGAAAAATAAACTGGGAGAGTACCAAGGATCCCGTAGAGGGAAGGCTGGACGCTCAACAACCTCATGAGAATCGCTCGGAGCAGAACCAGAAGAACCTTCACCCTCAGAAGGACCAGGAGTACACTCTCTCCTCTTTCGAGAAGAAGAAGAAGCCATGGAAACACACACTATGAAGAAGAAAAGAGATTGAAGGTGCGCAAAAGGAAGACCAGAGTAACGGAGAAGAAGAGGAAAAGAAAGAGAAACACAGAGAGCGAAATAACCCAGAGAAGCAAAGTGATAAGATGAAACGGCTACAATAAAGGCGCAAATAGCAATTGGGGAAAACAGTTTATGAAAAGACGCGCCAGTTGCCAAAGAATTTAATTTGAAGTAGGAGTTACAGCAGTTATTAATGAGAAATAACGGGAAACGAGGAAAGTGGGTAGAGGAGTTTCACCTCAAATATCCAACTGCCACGTCCCGTATAAAGAGGAAGCTGCGAAAGAATAAGGGAATACAACACGCAAAAAAGAGGTGACTAGAAGCAGCAGAAAAAGAGCCGGGATCCCAAGTAAATAGGAAGGGAACCCAGTAAAAGTTGAAAAAGGGGGATACCACAAAAACCTAAGGAAACCTAAATCACTCACGCGTGGGCTTCAGGCAACCCACGAGCTCGGGGGGCTAAATGTTGAGGTCTAAAAAATCACAGTAAAATAAGCCCAAGAAAGAATAAGCTAAGCCCAAGAAAGAGTGAGTTAAGCCCAGAAGAAAAAAAAAAGAAGACCAAGTCCAAAGGGATTATACAAAAGGCCCTGAGGATCCCGAAGCCCAGAAAAGGAAAAGCAACCAAAGAAGAAAAAGAAAGAACATCATAGCAAAGTATAGGACGCAAGGATCCTCGGGCACCATCAATGAGCGCGAAGAAAAAAGAAGACCAGGACAGATCGATAGAAAGAAAAACAAGAAAAAAACAAAAGGACGCAAGCGACCCTTCATGGCACAGACAGAAAAAGGCGTCGGGGAACCAAAACAAGGAAAAAGAATGTTAACAAAACGATTTCAAAAGAGCAGAACAGGATTCCGCCCAAATAGGAAAGAAACGGAGAAGTAAAAGACACCAGAAGTGAGGATGCCGAGAAGGGCATACCTCAGCACGTCCCAAAGAGGATGGCCAACCAGAAGCTTTCGAAGGAATCAGAACCAAGAGAAGGAAAGAATGAGAGAAAACGGAAAAGGGGACTTACCGAGATGATGAGGACAGAACATACTCTGTTTGCAAAAGACCCAAACAGGGGAACCAACGGTTCCCCAAGACACCCAGAAACCTCCACTATAAAAGGAGAGGATGGGTTGTGAAGAAAGGCAGCGAGAAAAAGGGAAAAGAAACACAATAGAAAGAAGAGATTCTCTAGAAAATTATCAGAAAGTTTAGGCAGAAAGAAAATATCAGGGGAAAACAAATACTGCTTCCTGATATCCTGTAAAAGCAACTATGGCACATACTCGGATCCAACGAGAATCAAACTTCGCAAGTTTTGAAGGCTGAAATAGCCATTCAAGGCTGCAATTTTTGAGCTTGATTGGACCTTGTATCACGTCCTAGTAAGCTTGTTGTGATCGAATAGATAATGCTTTAATTAAATATTGTTCCCGGGATCCCCACAGTACTTCTCTTTTATTGTCTCGCTAATCCTGCTTTTTTCTTTTTTTCTGAGCTTACGTTGTTAATTTCTGGCACTCCTCGATATCCCTGTTTGTCATCTTTTTTGTCAGGAGCATTTCTCTGTATTCACTTGATTCTTAAACAGCCATTTAGCTGCGGTGAGTCAAGGCCCAGTCCACCAAATCCCCTCTTTCTTTTTCATTCAGGCTCGAGATCCTTGGGCCTGAGTATCCCGAAAAAGACCCTCTCACACCCTCCAAGCGGTAATCAATCCACTAGAAAATACAGTTGGGATACAAGGACAGCAATAGACCCTCCAAGCCTAATCTACCCAGTGCACCTAAGCCCTCCAAGCTTCTTGCTCCAACGAGGTTGCGCCGAACCTTTTTCTTTTCTAGCTTCCCGGATTCCGCTACTAGACCATAGCATCAACCAATGAAGATTGGTTCCTTCTTAACTGCTTCCCAGAAATCCAAACGACTGTCTCACAGGGATGATAATGGTGAGAACCAGGTTTGGTATAAAGCCTCTCAAGGATTTGACAATGGAGAGGAAGAGAGTTGAGGAATTAGAAGAGACTCTAAGGTAGAGATTGTGGGTGAAGCAATCTGGTTTTTCTTTAGGGTTTCTCTCTCAAAATTCTCTCTGGAAGCTCTCTTTCAATCGTGGGTTAAAGGGGTATTTATACTGGAGTGGGAGAGGAATGTGAAACGTCAGGTTTTACAAAACAGGGGTGGCTCACGGCTTGACCTCGCGGCTTGACCAAGTCGCGAGATCCAGTCGCGAGTTAACCGTATGGCCAGTTGTCCTGTTTTGTCCTGTAGTGCTCCAGCTAGCATGACTGTTCATCTTCCAGCATGCTTGGTACATGTGTTGCTTCTGGCGGCTTGCAGCCGCGAGTCCACCCGCGAGTCCCAGCCGCGAGTCTCTGTTTTCTTGCACACTCTTGAGCAAACTTCACTCTATCTCACTCACTACCCTTACAACAAACCCACCTAAATACAAGGTTACTAAATGCTGAATTACAAGCAAATTTGGCACGGAATAAAGCCAATTAGATGGTTGAACAAATTCAACCTTACAATCTCCCCCTTTGGCTATTCCGTGACAAAACCCTAAAACAGACTCTAGACTTAACATGTGAGTTGGGAACAATTGAACAAAACTCACTCACACCTAACTCTAGAAGCTGTGAAGCACTTGAATCATATGAACATAATACTCCTGAAACACAACAATACACCATGATCATTGTAAGCAGAAAATTATAAATGCATATGAAACAGGCAATATGTGATCAAGCAAAGATGGAGTTAATAAACAAACCATGGCTTGAACAACCAAGTGAACACCACAAGGTAGTGATCACAGTGCTCATTCACACTTGGAATGAACACAAGGACATACAAGTTAACAAGCACAAGGCAAGACACTTGTATGCTCAACACTCAACCAATGCATAACACACAAGGCATATGCATCTAGGAACAATCCTACAAGGGCACAAGAGTGACAGTACATAAACCAAAATGCAGAGCATTTAGATTAAAGTACTGATTTCAACATAGCATAAAGGCTGCACTAAGCAAGGTACATACCATAAAGCCTACAAACTATGCATAAAACATTAACCCTAAAAGCTTACAAAAGCACATGGGTACAAAACAAAAACATCCTGAATAACAGTTTACAAAACAAAATATCTCAACTTAAAGAAAAAGATGAAACTGAAAAAGAATGTAAAGACACTCCCCCTTAAGTAATATTCTCCCCTTTTGATATATTCTCCCCCTTTGATCATGCCCATCACTCCCCCTTTTTGTCATGGAATAGGCTAATCATCCTCTTCCAGCTTTCTCTGAATTTGATCCAATTGAGTTTGAAGAGAAGTAAGCTTCATATCCCATTGAGTGCTGTGATGGTGTAGAGAAGCTGTGAGTCCAGACATCTTTGTGTTCAAGTCGTGGACAGAGGATACAATGCGACCAAGTTTCTCATCTAGGGAGAGAGTGCTAAACTGAGAGTCACTGTGAGATGCAGAAGATTCTGGTTTGGCTCTCTTCCGACTATGTCCAACGCTTGCATTGAATGTACGCATGTTGATTGGACTTGGTTTGGAGAAAGGAGTTTCATCAGCAGTTGGATAAATTCCCTTTAGCTTCAAGATCCGTGAAATGAGACTGCAGAAAGGAACACATATCCGAGACTCATTTTGAAGAACCGTTTTGCGCAGAACATGAAATATATGAGCACAGATGTCTATTTCCACGTCAGAGATTAGATCATGAAGAAACAAAGCACGTCCGAGGTTCATATACCCAGTGCTTGATAGAGGGTACAAATTGTGAAACATCACAATTGTAAGCACTCTCAGCTTTGGAGAAAGGGAGGAAACACTGATGGATTTGCCATTGGGTGAGAACTCCAAGTCTTGACCAAGACTTTCTTTGAGAAGCTCCTCATCAGGACAGAGATCATCATAGACCGGTGAATGTCGGAAAATGGGTCTGTTGATGTGAAGAATTTCTGCCAGATATGTAGGAGAGACAGAAAAGCTCTTGTTCCGAACCCAGCACTTAAGTTCATCTCCTTCCACAATTGCGTTAGCATAAAATTCTTTTACTAACTCTTCATACACGTCATCCGGATCAGATAGAAGGTAATTCCAATCCTTGTGAGCAAACCATTTCGGAATGTCAGTGTCATGAAGTGAGGACTGATCCAAAGCTCTTTCTAGTAATGGTGTGGCATGTAGAAAGAAATTCTCATATGACTGATAGGCTGCATAAGATCTGAACTTGTTGGGATCGAATCTCCTTGATGAAGAGCGAGTCCCTTTTGGCTGAGATGGATAATCATCAACATCAATTACTGGTTCCTTCCCTTTGGAACTACCTCCTTTCACAGCAGCTTTCTTGAAAGGCGACATGACTAGTCTGCATTATGAACAAAGGAAATGACAGAACACAATCCAACAAACTAAATTAGCAGTGGGTTAGTGGAATGTTAGGGACAATGAAGAAACCCTAATAGCTGGATGAGAATGGTCAGAAAATAGCAATGAGGGACACCAATGGCCCAAATTTGAACTACACAGTATAGGGAGACCAAATAGAACCACATAATCAGCTGGAAAAGAACCAAATTCAACAACACATCAACATGATACCACACAGGATCATAGTAAAACACGATATCAACAGCAGATCAGACAAAAATAGCTAACCCTAGCTAAGCACATGATGAAGAACACAACCACCAACATAAACTAGCTCAAAAACAGAAACACAAGCATCCAAGCGAAGCATGAACAAAGAATAATAGTTGAGCTAAAAACCCATCACAAAATCACAATCAAATGTGAATAAACCAGAGGGAAAACCATAACAACAAGTAAAATAGAGTGCAGGACAGAAAACCATACCTGTTGGCCGACGATTTTGAGCTGAAAAGAGACAAGTATTGGAGATCGAAAATAGAGGCATGGTGACAATGTGTAAGAGCAGATGAGAAAGACAATGAACAGTCACAAAAAGATCGAGGGAAAAATAAAAAGTTTAAAAACTGCCCCCGTTTATCCAAAACACGCGATTTTCGTGACTGGAACGAGTCGCCAAAAAATCGCTAGATCAAGCCACCAAAACACTCAAGGACAAAAAGTTGAAAAATTTTTCTAAGTGTTTTTCGCGACTGGAAGGTCTACCCGCGAGTGAGTCGCGAGCTGAGCCGCGAAAATCTCTGAGTGAACCTCGCAACTGGACCTTCCACTCGCGAACAAGTCGCCAAAAATGACCAGCGAAGATGCGACTGAGTCTCGCGACTTGACATACCCGCGACTGAGCCGCCAAAACAGGGCAAAACTGGATTTTTGAAATTTTTAGATTTTTAACAAAATACTTTCCAAAAACACCTAAAACACTCAAAAATCTTTTTGTGCTTGAATTAACAAAGATTGAGCATGTGAAAACATATTTCAACAAGTACAATCACACAAATGAATATGGCATTTATTGAACATAAACTTGTGTGTTGTGTGTGGATATCAACAATGAGATAGTCCTTCGTCTAATGTGAAGCTTCAATGATCAATTCAACCAAGGCATACACAATTAGTACTAGATCATGTGACCCATCTCAATTATAGAAATATGTATATATGACCTCCCACACAACTTGATAATCATAACTTGGAGCTTATCATTTGACTACACTTTCAATCATAACATTTGATCTTTTTGATCTTTTGAGGCAATCATCTCTCATTGTGAGAGTGATATATAACATTTCTCTTTGAAGAACAGGCCTTTGGCCTTTTTGAATGAACATTTACTTTAATATAAGGTCGCTTACCCTTTTTCCTAGTCAAATACTAGAATGTGCGACAGGCTTTTGCAGCTCAATATCTCTTTTCATTTGGAGATTTACATTTGGTGAGCTCTTTTTAGCAAAACAAAAAATAAAAAGTGGGAAGATATATAGACACAAGTCTATGCATGTCTCAAGATCAACATTAACCATTCACTAATCATTCATGACAAGTTTGAAGATCTATTTACAACAATCACATAGATTTCAAGATTTTTCCCACAGTGATATAAGTGCATGAAAACAAGCAATGCTCGAAAATGCACAAAGCCATTAGCACAAAGGTACAAGGCAAAACAAGTTTTGAGACAAAACTCAACAAAGTCAATCAAGCTTTTTGATTTTCTAATTTTTATGTGATTTTTGGATTTTTGACACAAGAAACAAAAAGATTGATAAAACAAAATTAAAAATATTCACAAGAAGACAAGCAAACAACCAACATCAAAAACAGCAAACAAATCAAACAAACATTGTCGCAAAGCATAGGAAGTATTAATGCATGGACATGTTGTAATGCTTATGCATGAGTACCCTTTTTCACCCGCACGTCACTTGCGTTTGGGGTGATTTCCTTATAGGATTGGGTACGGGAGTTAGGGCTTTCAAACCTTCGTGAGAAGCTTTCCAAGCAGTTGGTGAATGCACCAATCATCTTCATCACGTTCATCATTCCGGGATCTCCATTTTGATCTCTAGATTGATCACCTGCCCAAATTCTCCTTTCATTTTTGGGTCCTCCTGACCTTTGAGGAGTTGCACTGTTCTTTGCTCTCAACTTTTGGCAATTTGGTTGAGTGTGCCCTTGAAGTCCGCAATAATGGCACACATAAGTTCCTCTAGGACCTCTTTGTGGTCGTGGACGTGACTTGGCACGAGATTCAGACCTGCCCACAGACTGATTACGATGATTCAGCATCCGTTGGTCCACCACATTCTTCTTCTCCTCCACCTCGAGCTTCACACCAGTAAGGTCAGCTACAACTGGATCTTTGGCCTTTACAAACTTCACTTTTTTAGTGACATTTCCAGATGAACTACTTCCTCCGGCATATCCCAGTCCGGATTTGTCTGAAAAGTTCTTTTGAGATGATATAACATCATCTAGCTTCTTGGTGGTGACCCTCTTTATTTTAGCATTTGCTTGCACAAACTCATTATCAAGAAATCTCACTTTTGTGTAAGCTTCGGACAACTCACCATTCAGTGTTTCTATATCACATTTGGCCTCCCTATACCGAATTAGGAGACTTTTGTAGTCTTCCTCAGCCTTCTTCATTTTTCTCACAGCAGCCTTGGCCACCCTTGCGTACTCACCCGACTTCTCCAAGAGTGAGTTATAATTCTCTTGAAGATTTGCTGCGCTTTCATCTTCTTCAGCATCTGATTCTTCAACAATTCCTAGTGACTCATCATCACTATGTTCTCCAAGGTCTCGTACAAGCAAATTTAACTCATCCGAAGACTCAACATGAGCAATAGTCATAAAAGCTGAATAGTTCCCCTCTTCATCACAGCTCTCTTCAGATTCTGAGTCAGATGAATCCGAGTCACTCAAGGTCGTGGCATACACTTTGCCTTTCGATTTCAAATAATTCGGACATTCCTTCTTAAAGTGTCCATGCCCGTTACATTCAAAACAAGTGACACCTTGTGTGGGTTGGGATTCTTTTCCATCTTTCTTTTTGAAATCCCTCTTCTCCCTTCCAGAACTTTGGAATTTTCTTTTATCATCAAATTTGCCATTATTTTTGAATTTCAAAAACTTTCTGAAATTTTTGACAAGGTAGGCTACATCTTTGTCAACCACATCTTCTCCCGATGAGTCTTGATCTTCCACCTTCTCATTAATGGTCTTTAGAGCAAGGGATTTACTCTTCCGTTGATTGGGCAGCGACATCTCATAAGTCTGCAGAGAACCAACCAGCTCCTGTACTTTGATGTCGTCAAGGTCCTTGCTCTCTTCAATGGCTGTCACTTTAGCACGAAAACTTTCCGACAATGATCGAAGGATCTTCCTTACAATCTTTGAGTCCTCCGTTTTCTCCCCCAAGTTGAACTTACTGACAACCACCTCATTTAGTTTTCCATAGAAAGAGTCAAAAGACTCATCCTCACTCATTTTGAGCTCCTCAAACCGAGTGGTCAGTATTTGTAACTTGGTGTCTTTCACTTTCTTCGTGCCTTCATAAGTTGTTTCCAGAATCTCCCATGCATCTTTGGCAATGGTAATGTGAGAAATCCTGTGAAATTCATCTGGAGACACATCACAGAAAATAACATTGAGTGCTTTACTGTTAGCATTAGATGCAGCAAGTGCTGCCTTATCCCATGTGGATTTTGCTGCCTCAGGTTTGGTCCAACTAATCTCAACAGCATCCCAAACGGATTCATCAATAGAACACAGAAAAGCTCTCATGCGAACCTTCCAAAAAGCATAATTACTACCATCAAAATATGGAGGTGCATTTAGGGATTGAGACCTATCCATCTCAAAAGGGAGTTAAGGATCACACAATGGTAATGAAACCAACAGCAGTGTACCCGCTCTGATACCAATTGAAAGTTCAAAAACGTGTACAAATCACCTTTGAACGTTTAGACCCCCAAAATACAACTTAACCAATTCAAGCAATATGTCAAACAACTAGTGTGCGGAAACTTAACACATGCTATAATATGAAATTGGTTATAAACTATCTAAGCCATAACAAAATAAAATCCACAGCAGATAAATATAAGGCAAAGATAGAGAGGAAGGAAGATGCAAACACAAAGACAACACGCGATGTGTTATCGAAGAGGAAATCGAAGTCCTCGGCGAAAAACCTCTCCGCCGCCCTCCAAGCGGTAATCAATCCACTAGAAAATACAGTTGGGATACAAGGACAGCAATAGACCCTCCAAACCTAATCTACCCAGTGCACCTAAGCCCTCCAAGCTTCTTGCTCCAACGAGGTTGCGCCGAACCTTTTTCTTTTCTAACTTCCCGGATTCCGCTACTAGACCATAGCATCAACCAATGAAGATTGGTTCCTTCCTAACTGCTTCCCAGAAATCCAAACGAATGTCTCACAGGGATGATAATGGTGAGAACCAGGTTTGGTATAAAGCCTCTCAAGGATTTGACAATGGAGAGGAAGAGAGTTGAGGAATTTGAAGAGACTCTAAGGTAGAGATTGTGGGTGAAGCAATCTGGTTTTTCTTTAGGGTTTCTCTCTCAAAATTCTCTCTGGAAGCTCTCTTTCAATCGTGGGTTAAAGGGGTATTTATACTGGAGTGGGAGAGGAATGTGAAACGTTAGGTTTTACAAAACAGGGGCGGCTTGACCTCGCGGCTTGACCAAGTCGCGAGATACAGTCGCGAGTTAACCGTATGGCCAGTTGTCCTGTTTTTTCCTGTAGTGCTCCAGCTAGCATGACTGTTCATCTTCCAGCATGCTTGGCACGTGTGCTGCTTCTGGCGTCTTGCAGCCGCGAGTCCACCCGCGAGTCCCAGCCGCGAGTCTCTGTTTTCTTGCATACTCTTGAGCAAACTTCACTCTATCTCACTCACTACCCTTACAACAAACCCACCTAAATACAGGGTTACTAAATGCTGAATTACAAGCAAATTTGGCACGGAATAAAGCCAATTAGATGGTTGAACAAATTCAACCTTACAAAACTTATCTTCCCTTCCACTATCACAAGGATCTTACGCCATTTTTCTGTTCCCTTTCTAGCGTCCGACCACTTTACCTACATGTGTGCCATAGACGCCGTTATCATTAAACGAAGCGAGGTGCATTTTAGGTCGAGGTAGTCTAGGTCAACAGCTCCTCCCACCCGTTCGACTTCATCCCGATCTGCTCCATCCACATCCGCTCCCTCTTCTTTTAAGGACGATGTGACTCTTTGAGACATCATGGCGCAACTTCAGCACATGGATGCTCGCCTAGATACACTTTCTACTGAGCTATATCAGGTGAACATCCTTGTCGACCGTATTGCACGATAGTAGGTGGTCATAGGTGGCTTTGTTTCTAAGACTTCTCCTCCACCTACTCCAGAGGCTTCTGAGGATGATGATGCTACTGCTTCCGAGGATGATGATGATGGAGATGCTAGCTCTTCTGGTACAGATGAGATGTCTACTTGACACTCTTACCCTTTATCACTCGTAACAAAAATGGGGAGTAGTTTTGGATATAAGAGTAGTCATACTTGGGGGAGACTTAGTATAGGACCATTTTGTTAGGAGGAGTGTTGATATTTGAGGGATGTAGTGAGGATTATTTGTATTTTTTTTCTTTTCTCTTTTTTAGATACATTTATATCTTATACATGGGTCTTGTGACAATTATTGACCTACATTGTACTTATTTTCTTTATATGTTGATGTATGTTTCTTTTACCTACCCTTACATGTATTGTTTCTTTTCTCTCTTTATGCACATGCTTCTTATTACTTGTATGCAATCTATTATTTTTGTTTCACACAAAGATGCCTTGATGTGTTTTGTTTAAATTGTTTTAAAAATACAGGTTGTCAAAGTCTACTTGCCATAAACTCTCTTTTTGCAAAGTTTTTCAAGAATTTGTGTTAGGATAGATTTTATTGTATTCAACAAGTGAATATGAGTTGAGTGATTTATCACTTCTCTCATATGTTCATTTGTTTGTTGTGGTTTTTTCATGGATTGCCAAAGAGGGAGATTGTTAGGACATATGTGTTTCACATGTTAGGAACATATGTCACTATTTTATGTAATTGATTAATCCTTTGACAAAACGCACTTTATTTGTATTTGGGTAAATTTAGGATGAGTTTAATACTTCAGGAAACCTTGTTTCAAGACCAAGTGTTAAACCATGCAAGTTTGTCCAAGATTCAAGTTGAGAAAGTATCTGTCATTAAAGCTCGATAGCTAGCATCTATCGAGCATTAAGAGCTATTTTAGCCTCATGGCTCAACAGTAGCTTGACAGATAGCTATCTGTCAAGGTTAATGGAAAATAGAGTTTCAGATCTGTTTTGACTCTAATCTGTGATTGTATATTTAAGTTTTCTTTTCTCACAACCCTAGACATATAAAAGGATTATTTTAAGGGCCGTCAAAGGTGACACAAGTTGCACAAGTGTAGAGCAAAGTTCATTCGAGCAAATTGTGACCGAAGACAGAATTTGCCTTAGTTCATATTTCTTGTAAAGAAGTTGCTGTGTTTGTACACTGTAGGGTTTTATGACCAAGCATCTTCTCGATCTTCATCATGTGATAAACTAAAGAACTTTGCAGCCAACAACCTTCTCTAGTTGGTGATTGAAGTCGCGTACTGGGATTCGCGCAATTGGTTAGTCACGTACTGGGAGCCGTGCATCAAAATGATAGATTATCACTACAGAACAAGTCCAATTGGGTATTGAGGTAAGGGTTCAACTGTCGGTTGGTATAAGGTACTGGGATTCCTTTACTTGTAACTGCTTGTTTTGATAATAGTGAATTTTCGGGAGTGGTGACCTTAAATTCACCTGATGAGGTTTTTTGTCATGTAGGTTTTCCCCATTCGTAAACAAATCACCATGTCAATTTATTTTCCACTGCATATTTAGTTTAATTGGTGATTTGTTTGTGCTACCATGCGCATTGCATGTTAATTTGATTAATTAATAAACTTGGCTAATTAATCAATTAATTAATCACAAGGGGTCAATACATTTTTGGCCTATCAAAGGTTACGTCAAACCGTGTCTTCTCTAGCTTTTCGGATCTTGCAATTAGCCCATTGCATCAACCAATATGAATTGGTTCTCAATTGAACTACTTCCCAAACACAAAAACCTTTTTACTATTCTGATTTTGGTGAAGTAAGGATTTGGTTTATAATCCTCTCATGGGTATGACAATGGAGAGGGTGAGAGTAGAGGAATTTGGAGAATCAAGTGTATAAGATTTTAGATGAATCAATCTTGTTTTTCTCTAGGGTTTCTCTCTCAAAATTCTCTCTAGATCAAAGCTCTCTCTCTTCTGTTTACATTTCATAGGTATAAGGGTATTTATAGTAGGGTATGAGATGGAATGTGAAAGGTCATTTTTCAGCAAAATAAGGTGCACTAGCGAGTCAATTCGCGACTGGAATGAGTCGTGAGTTCCAGTCACTAGTTACCAGACTAGGCCAGACTGTACTTTTTGTCATGTAGTGATCCAACTGTCCTAACTTTTCATCTTCCTGCATGCTTCACACACATACTTCATTTTGGCGAGTCACTAGTCGCAAGTCACCTTCTTGTTGCACACTCTTGATCAAATTTTCACACTCTCTCACACACAACCCTTACATTATTTCCACCTAAATACAGGGTTTGTAAATGCTGAATTACAAGTAAATTTGGCACGAAATAAAGGCAACATATAGTTGAATAAATTCAACTTTATATTTCAAATGACTTTTCTTGATGCTCATGTTTATTGCACGTATGAATAATGTTTGATCCATATCAAGGGAAGTTAATATGTTGGACAAGCATTCTTGTTGCACACTCTTGATCAAATTTTCACACTCTCTCACACACAACCCTTACATTATTTCCACCTAAATACAAGGTTTGTAAATGCTGAATTACAAGTAAATTTGGCACGAAATAAAGGCAACATATAGTTGAATAAATTCAACTTTATATTTCAAATGACTTTTCTTGATGCTCATGTTTATTGCACGTATGAATAATGTTTGATCCATATCAAGGGAAGTTAATATCTTGGACAAGCATTCTTGCAATTGGCTAAGACATCAATAGCTACAAAAAATTAAAGTTATGTTTGATAACCGTCTTTGTTTTCTATTTTTAAAATCTTGTTTTTGAGAATGTAAAGAAAAAACAAATTTCTTGTATTCTTGAAATCAAAAACATGTTTGGTTAGTTGAAATTAAAAAGATAGTTTTTTGAAGAAAAAAAATAAAAAATACTAAAATATGTTGCTACTAGGATTTGAACTATAATGCTAACTCATTAAATGAGATAGATTCATTAAATTAAATGCATGTTTTCATTCACTTTTGAAAATTACAAATTGAAAACAGCCTTTTGCATGTTTTTAGTTTCCTTCACAAATTGAGTTTTGAGAACATTTTTTGTTTTCTATCCATTTTGGGTTGCCAAACAAGGTTTTTAGTCTCAAAAATAGAACATTGTTTTTGGAAATAGAAAATAAGGGGAAAAAACAGTTATGAAACATACCTTTTTTTTTTTTTTTTTTTTTTTTTGGCTCATCTTTCTTTGGAACAGGTCCAGAACAACACCATATACTGAAGCTGATATTAAAGGTACGCAAATTCTTTGGCATTTGTGTTAGAACATTTTAGCCTTTTTTTGGGGGAGGGGTTTTTTTTAGTTAATTTTAAACTGCAAGTTTCCATTATATTTGTAACTTGGTGTGAACTTTGTAAAATAGTTATTGTTATTGTTGGGGAATGGAGGTGAGTTTAAGCATGTGCACAGTTATTTGTTTTTGTTGGAAGGCTTGACCAAGTTTCTTTTATTTGTATTTCTACTTTAGATGGGGATGGCTTGAGTGAGATGGAAGAAGATTATCATGTAGCTTTCAAAGCAGCTAGTTGTGTACTCCTAAAGAGCCCAACAATGATGCAGCTAACTTTTTTCAGAAACTAGGGGAAAATGAACAAATTTTTTTTCTTAATTGCAAGTATACAAAACTGTCTTTCGTTGTGAAGTTACATCATAAACATGTGGTGATTCACGTTTCAAATTAAAAATGTGAAGGGCATTAGACAAAGTAGTTGAGTTATGTTGGTTTGTACAGTTTTTTTTTTTTTTTTTTTTTTTTTTTTTTTTTTTTTTTTTTTTTTTTTTTTCATTGTGTTAAAAGAGTAGTTGATTGGCTATTGTAATTCAATTTGGAATTGCACAATTGTGTTTACGTTTATATTTTGAATCAGGTTATTAAATTTTGATCAATGTGAAAGAGTGCATTCAAATTTTTTTATTTTTTATTTAAAGAAAATACTTATTTCAACATTTACAAACTGTTAAAATTTAGTGGGGCCATGAGTGCCTCTGCCACAATATGCATATAGGATTATATTATAGACATAATTTAATTTTCAAGCGAGCATGTCATTCTTCCCAATCGAGATGAGGTGACATAGTAAATGTGATTGTCAAAAGAGTGATATGAATGTCATGTATGAATAGCTTAAGTTTCTCTTATATGGAATCCGTAATAATATTCATCATCATAGTACGTATATAAATCACGAATATTATTATTATTCGTTTAGTCTTATTGATTAGTTCAAAGGTTTTCTTATATTGACTTTTAGCATGTACCAAAACATTAGGATCAATACACCAATTGGAGCACCGAAAGTATGATCGATATTAAGTGCATGTCATGATATTTGACAAAAGTGTCATATAGGCACTGAAATTTCCATTTTACATCATCAAAATCCATAAGAAAAATTCAACAACACTTAGAAGTACACTTGAGTTCTATACTTCTATTTAGACGGACTAACCCATAAAGCTCATGAGGTGCAGGCGTGGTGTGATGAGAACTTCAAGTGGGGTGGCTTTCAAGTTTGTGAGTCCAAAGCTCTCTGTCATATCAACCTTTACATTCGAGGGAGTAGAAATGTCATACATGTGTAAAAAACTAGCAAGTGCTAAGTGCACCATTTGAACTCCAAAAGATGCTCCAGGGCATATTCTTCTACCACTTCCAAATGGGATAAACTCAAAGTTTTGCCCCTTAAAATCAACATCCTTGTGGGTGGTGAGAAATCTTTCCGGCTTGAACTTTAATGGGTCTGACCATTTGTGATGGTCTGTTTGGATTTTCCAAAGGTTTGGGATTAGCCGGGTGCCTTTTGGGACATGATAACCACCTATGGTGCAATCCTCAGTGAATTCACGTGGTGCTGATAATGGTGCCGCAGGATACAAACGTAAAGTCTCTTTAACTATGGCTTGGAGGTACACCAACTTATTTATGTCCGACTCGTTTACAATTCTTTCCTTGCCCACTTGATTGTCAACCTCATCTTGGGCCTTTTTCAATACATGGCGGTTATTCAACAATAGTGATGTTGCCCAAGTTAAGGTTACTACAGTGGTGTCATTTCCACCTGCAATCAAATTCTGCAAAATGAAAATTGTTATTCATATCCAAATGATACTGTGAAACAAAGCAATCCATATCATTTTAGTGGTTTAAAAACACAACAATATTATAGGCATGACAAATTTTATAAATGTTTTCACATTTTTAATGTAATAGATTGTGATTAGCGCAAAAATACTTTCATAACTGTTATGACATCTCTTTTGTCATACATCAATCATGTGAAATTTATCCTGTATTTAGACATATTGTTTAGAACATAGCTCATATCAACTTATTATTTTCTCCTTTTTAAGAGAGGAAGCACGCATACCAAACATGTGGCTTTGTTGACTGTGTCAGGATCATAACCTCCTAGGTCTGCTCCATCGGTGACTGAAAGCATTACGTCCATGAAATCTTGCTCTTTAGTTTCACCGGAGGCTCTCTTTCGCTTATGCTCTTCCAACCATTCCCTAAGAATGTTGTCAATCTCTTTTGCAGTTCTCTTCATGGCCTTTTCATGTCCACCCAAATCCAACCACCTAAGATATGGAATTGCATCCGACACCACAAACAAACCCAGAAAATGAAAGAAATCCCTCACCGCCTTTTGGCAGCATCGTGCCTCTTTTTCATGAACAACATCATGATTAACACCAAAGTACCGCTTTCCAGCGATCATTCTAAGAATCACGTTGAGACTCATGTCCCCAAACCATTGCTTCAACTCCACTAAAATTTGGTCTGACCCATCCTTTTCCTTGGTCCATAGTTTGTATAGACTTTTCAAGAACATCTCAACTTCAGAGACTCGAATATAGGCAAGCTGGTCAAGCCGACGGGTTGATAGTAGCTCTAACGTGATTATTTTACGCAATTCACGCCAATAGGGACCATGGGGTGTAAATCCAACCATGGCATAGTTATAGCCCATATGTTTTGCGGCTACTAAATTGGGTCGCGATGACACGGCCAAGTCGTTGGTGGTGAAGCACTCTTTGGCCATGTCCCAACTGCTCACCACCAAAGCTGGGTGCAATCCAAGCTTGATGGTAAAAAGTGGTCCGTACTTGTCAGCCATGGCTCCCAAAGTTAAGTGAGGAGGTTGGGTTCCCCCTAATAGAGGGAGGTGACCAATTACAGGCCATGCACCAGGAGCAATAGGTACTGTTTTGGCTAAGCCAACTCTTGACCTCTTTAGAAGATAGTGGGAGAAAAGAATTATCGCAATAAGTCCAGCTATGGCAGAATATAGGGAAGGTGAAAGAAAATCCATTTTAGGCTAATTAAGGTTGCTGGAGTCCTATATATGGATATCTTTCTAATGAAGTGTGTAAGCTTTGACAGACAAATATTTTGCTATTCAGGACATTTTGTGGATTAGCTTTTATTTTGGTACCATTAAGCTATCAGGGTGACTTAAGGTTGCAATAGCCGATTCAATATTAACCTAACCTTATCGTATGTAACTACCTAGTCTGGAATTCTGTACACTTCATCAGTTCCAAGCCGAAGTGTACTTAAGAGATCAAAAAAAAAAAAAAAAAAACCAGTTCTATGTCTTATCTATACTATGAAATATGTAATTACAACATATACAACGCTCCACAGCGTTTGAATGTTTAGATTCTATTTGCTGATCGATATCATAGTCTTGTTCATCCCCGTTGCAACAAATTCTTGCTTCTATTAAGCTTTTTTATTCTATTTGCTGATCGATATCAGAGTCTTGGTCATCCCCGTTGCAACAAATTCTTACTTCAAATAAACTACAGTGTTCGGGCAATAGTTGATGGCATTGTGTCATGTCTGTCAATTAGAAAAAGTCTAGTTATTTGTCCTCGTTTGTAATGAACTCAACTGGTTCAACACCTTGGGATATGATTTTTTTAGCATTGTCCATCTCCACTAGTTGATGGCATTATGTCATGTCTGTCAATTAGAAAAAGTCTAATTATTTGTCCTCGCTTGTAATGAAATCTACTGGTTCAACACCTTGGGATATGATTTTTTTAGCATTGTCCATCTATACACTAGTTGATGGCATTATGTCATGTCTGTCAATTAGAAAAAGACTAGTTATTTGTCCTTGTTTGTAATGAACTCTTTTGGTTCAACACCTTGGGATATTATTTTCTTAGCATTGTTTGGGGTCCTTCCTCAGTGCCATAAAATGAAGTTCACTGATACTATATATTATTCTTTGATAATTAATTTAAATATATTTGGTATATTTCCTTTTCTTTCAACTCTAACGTATTTGACACCATCTTAATTTCCAAGCTTGCTTGAGAAGGAGATGAGAGAATAAAAGCCATGTAAATTCTAAGGAGAGAAAATAATAAAGGAAAAGGTGGGGCCAAATAGCCGGTTCAATCATGTCATGTAAAACAAGACTTTTATTATATAGTATATTAACACTATATATAAGTGTAATGCAAAGATAAATTTAAATTCATCTATAAACTAAGAAAAGGTAATTGAATTTAAAGAATAAAATAGGCTATTTTTTATATTAAAAAAAATTCAAGTTACATGGGGCAAATCACGTAAAACTAAATTATTATTGAAAAAATAATTTATAATATTTAATTATAAAAATAAATAATGAAAAAACCTTTTGAAAATCTTCGTATTTAGTTTTAATCAAAATAGTATTCTAAATTTCAAAAAAATTGTTAGTAGAGTTTTACTTAGAGCAATATGTTTGTGATTTTATTACATTTGTTGCGTGTCACTTGGTGTAAAGAGAGTATAGTTACTTAAATTAGGCTAGAGTATAATTTTTATCTTGTATGAAAAAAAAAAATTAATAATTACTTAACCAAATCACGGTTTGCAATACCTAACTTTTAATTATATAGTATATTTGGTGTATATTATGGACGAAATCCAAAATTGTGAAAAAATCCAATTAAATTCTAAATTGGAGTTTAATTTAGTGCCACGTATCTCATCTAATTTTTAAATTTGTTTGTCAATAGAATTATTAGGTGCAAAAATCAAAGAGTCTAAATTTAATTTTAATTGAAGTTCAATTTTGTGCCATGTGTCCTATCTAATTTTTTTATTTTTTATGGCAAGTGAATTATTGGGCGCAAAAACCTAAGAATCTGTATCCAATTAGATTCTAAATCAATTGTAATTTTGCGTCATATGTCTCATCTAATTTTTAAATTTGTGTCAAATGAATTATTAGGTGCAAAAATCAAAGAGTATAAATTCAATTAGATTCTAAATTGAATTTTAATTAAAATTCAATTTTGTGCCATGTGTCCCATCTAATTTTTAAATTTTTGTGGCAAGTGAATTATTGGGTGCAAAATACGAAAAGTCTAGATCCAATTAGATTCTAAATCATTTATAGCCAAAGTTGATAGAAAATCTAATTAAAATTTAAATTGGAGTCTAATTTTGCATCACGCGTCTCATCTAATTTTTAAATTTTTGTGTCAAGTGAATTATTAGGTGCAAAACTCAAAGAGTCTAAATTTAATTAGATTTTGAATTGAATTTTAATTGAAGTTCAATTTTGTGCCATGTGTCTCACCCAATTTTTTTAATTTTTGTGGCAAGTGAATTGTTGAGTGAAAAATCCGAAGAGTCTAGGTCCAATTAGACTCTAAATCATATATATATATATATATATATATTAATAGCCAAAACTGAGAGAAAATCTAATTAAATTCTAAATTGGAGTCTAATTTTGCACCATGTGTCTCATCTAATTTTTAAATTTGTGTGTCAAGTGAATTATTAGGTACAAAAATTAAAGAGTCTAAATTCAATTAGATTCTAAATTGAATTTTAATTGAAGTTTAATTTTGTGCCATGTGTCCCATCTAATTTTTTAATTTTTGTGGCAAGTAAATTATTGAGTACAAAAACCGAAAAGTCTAGATCTAATTAAATTCTAAATGTGAGTTTTTAGACCCCTTAAAATACAATTGAATTAACCTAGTTAATTAGCCAAGTTATTACTTGGTCCAAATTCCAAATCTAGGTTATCACAACTAAACAATCATATCATGCATAACAATGGAAATATAAATAACACAATGATATGATCACCCAGGAAACCAAACCGGTAAAAACCTGGGGAGGATTTAACCTAGCTATCCTCAAGGTAAACTTGAATCCACTATGAAAGAATCGAAATTTTACAATAGGACTTAGACCGCTAACATCCTATTGCTACCCACCAGTAGAAACTTACTGACACGATCACGTGCAAGCTCTGAGACCACACACTCCTTCTATCTTGGATTCTCCAACAAGTACAAGCACACCCGCTTGTATTTCTTTAAGTTCTTATAGCAGCAACTGAATGATCATCAAGTTCTTGAATGAATCTCCTTCTTGATAATCCTAAGCTTGTGTAAAGGAAAGCTCCTCATAGATCTCACAAGAGATTTACACAAACAGCAATATGAGCAACACTAAAATGTGGTTAGGGTTTGCCTTATATACTTAGGGTAAAAACATAAAACCCTAAAGGTTTTAATGAACTAGGGATGAGTTGGAATTCTGCAGAAAAAACCATTCTGCTCGAATTTCGATTGATCGAGCCTAAGCTTCAATGGATCAAATCAGGCTAAAATGCATTCTCAATTTTGCATCAACTTGAATCCAACTTTACATAAAAGACATAACTTTGAGCAAGTCTAAACAAGACTAAACAACTTGTTTTGATCATGGTTTGCCAACAATATACATTAGAGTTCTAAATACATTAGTTCCTAAGTCTTTAGAGCCTAACACTAAATCATATATATATAATGAGAAATCATTACATATTTTAGAAATTTATTGATTAAAAAATCTGTAAGTTGTAATTCTTAAACCAAGTTTAATTTGATTAGTTCTAAATGTACTCGTGCATATGTACGGGGTTACACATTAGTTTTTTAAATAGTTCAAAAGACCATGGCCCCCTTAAAGTTTAATTTTATTTTTAAACAATATATAGAGATATATAAAATTCAAAGGTTAGCCTAAAAAAAAGAACACTATTCTCCCCCTTCCCCTGCCAAAAATTTAAAATTAAAACTCAGATCCAAAGAACTCAAAAAATAAATCAATCACATAACCCATTCCTATGTCCAATGGTCATTTCCAAAACAAAAACACATTTTTACATTAAAAAATATCTAAGTTTTACTAATAAAAGTAATGTTACATCACTCAATAACTTGCTATTGAATTCATATTTTGAAAATTCAACCGTTGAATTATATGTTCTACATGTTTTTAACATGCATGCCAATCTTATGTAATTTACCATTCGATCCATAAACTCATTTTTTATACATTATTTTAAATTACAAAAACTTGAATTAAAACAATTGATTGATAATATGGTTATTAATATTTGATTATCTTTAAATTTTGTAAGCATAAATTATTAATATTTGATCATCTTTAAATTTTGTAAGCATAAAGAATATAAAAAAAATAATGTAATCCAGTGGTCAATTTATCAAAATTCACATCTAAGTAAAAAATATTAGGTGGTGTAATTTGAACCCAACTTCTCTCTCTCTCTCTCTCTCTCTCTCTCTCTCTCTCTCTCTATATATATATATATATATATATAATGACCTTTGGTTATTTGGTAGGCAAAATTCAAATTTACAATATTCTTCTTCTTCTTCTTTTTTTTTTTTTTTTTTTTGGAAACAATTTCAAATCTACCTAAATGATTCATTTGGACGGAAATATGATAAAAGGATATTGGACATATTACAGCATATAATATTGAGGTTAAGGAGTATCAAGCTTTTGTTTGAGTATTTTGGGTCTTTTTTAAGTTACAAGAATATTAAAAGTAAAACTACATAAGATAAGATATACAACACCTATTGACTGATACTGATAGATTAGACGTACCACTAGATAAGATAAGACATCCCCCTTGTTGTCTTTTTTTTTCATTATTTTCTTCACCATTATTACACGGTGAAAAGCATGATTGATTGTCCATTAGAAAATCTTGACAATAAGATTGTGATGATTGCTACTTGCTAGTATATCGTAAAATATATATATATATATATATTTGGTTTCAAGATAAGAATTTATTTATTTATTGTATTTTAGTCAATAACTTTATAAGCACTCGTATCATATTCATTATTTTATACTTTATTTTTTCACTTTAGTAAAATATTTTTTTATTTATATTATCTATTAATTTTTTCTTACTTTTCAAAGTGCCGCTTTTCTTTATTTCGGTTAAAAAAAAAAATTTGGTATCATTTTTCTACTTTAAGAAACAGCTAGCAAGAGACCCCAATGTGATTGCATTAACTCCCAAGCATGATAACGTCAATCACAATCATAAATAAGGATGTCAATTTGGGTTAACGTGTTGGATTCGTGTCGTGTCAAGGTAGAGGTATTCGACTAAATGATTCAACCCTAATCCAATTCATTTAATAATCGTGTCATGATCCTTCAACCCTAACCCTACCTGTTAATAAGGCGGGTTGACCCGACCCAACCCATTTGACACGCTTAATAAACGAGTCGAATTGAGTTGACACGAATGTAACACAATCCATTTTCAACTTGCATAATATTAAATATAACATCCATCTAAAAATATTTTTTTTTTTATATCCCAAAAGCAATGCATACATTTCAAGTCTTCAACCCACATTCAAAATAATATAATTCAACAAAAATATAACATTTATCTAGAAATAAGTTTTTTACACTCCAAACGAAGTGCATACACTTCAACCCAAATTCAAAATAACATATTTTAACAAAAATAAAATAGCATAGTTCAACAAAAATATAATACCTTTGGAACTCGCCAAATGCTAAGTATCAATATTGATAGAATTGGAGCAAACAGTAGACTAAAGTTTATAGAACAAAAACATTAAGTAGAAAAAATTACTGTAGAATTTTGAAACATCAAGAAAACGGTTTTCTTTAATTCTAAAACTCACTAAGCACATGAGAGAGAGAGAGAGAGACAGAGAGATAGAGAGAGTAATAACCGGTTTGAGACTTTGAGTTTGAGAATTAGGCATAAGACTATAAGATAGTAGAGTGAGTAGTACGGCTGAAATAAAAAAAAATAAAAAAAATATATTTATAAGAAGGTTTAGAGATTTAGGGTATGTAGGGCTTAGAGATCTAGGGTTTGTAAAGTTTCAATTTCCTATTATATCCCTTGTAAATTTTTGTAATTACTCACTTTTCTTTTTAAATTTAAAATATATTTTTGATATAAAAGATATTTGACAAAACTAAAATAAAATGAATATTTATTTGTTATACGAGTTAAATGGGTTGTGTTAAGTGGGTAATTTCGAGTTAACACAAATAAATTGGCGTGTCAAACGTGTCTATTGCGGGTTATGCGGGTTGACCCGCTTATGACATGTTTCTTATCGTGTCGCTTTCGAGTCGACCCGTTTATGACCCAAACCCATTAAGGCCCAACCCTAACCTGCAAAAACCCGTGTCGGGTTCGTGTCGTGTTCGCGGGTTGGGTCGAACATTGACACCCCTAATCATAAATCTTGCTTTACATATGATTTGTTTTTTTTTTTTTTTTTCCTATTTGTGATTTTCTACAGCTGCTGCAGGAGACAGATAAGAGTAGATAAATTACTTACGGGTACGTTAAAGAATGGTTTAACTACGTTGGTTTAGAAACTATTTTTAAAAATATTTTATAAGAAAATAATTAATTTTGTTGAATGTTTTTATATTTTTTATTAAAATTATATCAAAATTTTTTTATATAATTTATTAACAATTGCTCTAAAAAAAATCAGTTAACCAGACACAAATTACTAGCTCTCAAAATCAAATATTTCAACACGATCCAATCATTTTTGTTTTTTCATTATGAATTTTTTCTAAACCTTTGGACACTGTGCAAAGAGTCCCTACCAATCAGGCATGGTTTCAATGAGAGTCGTGTCAAAGTAACTAATCACTATATATATATATATATATATATATATTCTGAAACAAATGATGATAGAAATTGTGGGGTTTGCACTGATCGCCAGCCTTACGAAGTCCATACTGTATGTGGGCATCCATTTTTGTTTTTTCTTTCTTTTGTTTGAAACAATCTCTAACTTTTCTGAGTCATCTTCTTGTTCTGTATAAATATTATTCTATGATATATCTTTTTCTTTCTAATAGACTTTTGTGGCTTATATTTAAATGACGGAGTGTTTTGCCTCTAGTTAGATACCTGTCAATTTCTTCTCTGAGTGTGTAGTGTGTGTTTGTTTATAAAAAAAAGATATATGACAATTTTTTTTTCTTTCCCTTTTTAATGAAAGGAAACAAAATTATTAACCCACTAGGGGAAGAAAGAAAACATAAGCAACAATAAATTACCATAAAACAATAAAGGAGGGCCTTACAAAGAGTAGGAGAGCACAAACTTTTCATGTATAGTTTTGCATGAAAGTTTTGAGTAGTAGATGTCACGTATATATGGACCCATCACTAATATCATTTTTAATTTTACTATTTAAAGCCTGTCATTTTAGCAAGTTGTAGAAAAAATTGTGCTTCGAAATTTATTCTTTTGACAAAAGTGGATGCGCTATGCCCTAAATCAAAAGAACATGTGATTCTTGTGAATGCAATGAATATATGTCTCGCTTGTAAAAAAAAAAAAAAAAAAAAAAAAAAAAAAAATGTTATAATATATGTTGATATTTTGCGATTGGCAAATTCCATGACATTATAATTTGAATCAAATATGTAATGTGATAAGTTCAAATTGAAATGTTCAAGATGCAACTTACAGAAGATAATTATTAAGGAATTTGACTGCCCTACTGTAGGGGAAGGGTTTGGATCCTAAGCCCAAAAGGTAGAAGGATTCAGGCCCAAATAGCGCAACATAAATGAATTTGTAAAGAGTGGGCTTAAAGATTAGGCTTCAATAGATCAAACAACATGCATAGTGGATTAAAGATAGTAAGAAAGTAAAGAAAAACAAGCTTTGTGCAAAGAAAGCCTTCCTCAGCAAGGTCCGAGGAGAGTGGTACTTGAGTATATTTCCTTTAAACTTGGATACAATTTCAGTTCTTATTGCTATAATGTTTTCTCTATAGATTTCCCGATGCCCCATCCCTAGAGGATCCATCACATTATATATTCTTTTTTGGCTAATCCTAGCCCTCCATTTGTTGATTATGTAGGCCACTACTCGAATGCTTATCCCATCAGACGCCCTCCCTAGTCTTTTGTGAGTTGCAGCAACCAAGACAGTACTATTCAGGGGTCTTCTTCACATAAATGCAAGCACGTGGTGCTGATAATCTACCTGCGGGATACAAACATAATGTCTCTTTAACTATGGCTTGGAGATAGACAAGCTTACTAAGGTTTAATAGACTAGCATACTAAGGCCTGATTCATTTACAATTCTTTCCTTTCCCACTTGGACATCAAGCTCATCTTGTGCAATCTTCAACACACGACAGTTGTAGTAGCGCTATTGCCCAAGTTAGGGTAATTGTGGTAGTGTCATTGCCTCCTACAATCATAATCTGCAAAGTACATTTTGGTTTATTTTTTGAGACATGATGAGCCTTTCAAGCAAACAATCTTGGCATCTTGTATTTTATAGCTTAACTTGTGAGATCATGAAGCTATGAAGCAAGGACGTATACACAGACACATGACACCAAACAATCTTGTGTTTTTTCAGCTTAACTTGTGAGATCATGATAGCTATGAAGCGAGGACGCATACACGGACACATGACAACAAACAATCTTGTGTTTTTTTAGCTTAACTTGTGAGATCATGATAGCTATGAAGCAAGGACCCATGCAATTAGGAAGTGGATACACAATAGTACGTACTAATTACTATACAACAAAACAATTTTTGAGAAATTATGCTATCACTTGTTAGTATCTCGTGCAATGCACAAGAAAAATTAATATAATACAAATTTTAAAATATATTATGAAATTTGATAAATATAATAATTATTAATAGACATTTATTAAAATTATGTTTGCGCATGCAAATATATATTTTACTATTTAAAGAACATATAATATACTATGTATGAGAATAATGACATGTCAATTTATGAAATCTCAAAACTTACATGACACAATATTATGAGATTAACTAAAAGTTTAATGTTATCAACTTTATATGAATATTATAGATTATAAATTATAGATATGATCAATATTTGAAATTTAATTACTATATATTTAAATCAATTTTATTAATCATAATTTATATTTATTTTAAGCTATACAAACTAATAACAACTATCAAAATCACCAAAAATATAACTAAAATAAAAATATATATAAATAAATAAATAAATATATATATATATATATATTTTAAAATAGAAACTGTAAGGTTGATCATAACTACAAGATCTCAGAGATAATTACAAACACTTAAAAGTTAAGATTGTACTACCGCACACATTTAGCATAATGGTTACTCCACAAGTATAAAGTTCTTGTGGGGTAAAGGAGCAAAGTCCGGGTTTCAAGTCTCAAAAAGAAAAACTCATACATATACACTTAGGTTAGGTTAGAGTAGAATTTTTATTTTATATAAAAAATAAATTAAAAAAAAAAAGAGTTAAGATTTTTAGTGGTAACATTTTTTTTTTTTAATGAGAACAGTAACAAATATTAACATCCATAACTTACACATAGGTAATAACCAATGTGTTTTATATAAAGTAAGCACTAATCATTCAAATGAAGAGAAAAACCAAAAGCTTAAAATGTTTCTAGATTCTGATAGGCCAAAAACGAATTGACCCCTTGTGATAAATTAACCAATTAATTTAGCCAAGTTAATTAATTAAGTTAATTAACATGCAAACACGTGGTAGCACAAACAAATCACCAATAAACTAAGTATGCAACGGAAAATAAATTTGACACGGTGATTTGTTTATGAATGGGGAAAACCAACACGGCAAAAACCCACCGGGTGATTTTAAGATCAACACTCTCGAAATTCCACTATTATCATAACAAATGGTTACAAGTAAAGAAATCTCAATACCTTATATCAACCTACAGTTGAGCCCTTACCCCAATATCCAATTGGACTTGTTCTATAGTGACAATTTCTCCTTTTGATGCACGACTCCCAGTACGTGACTAACTAACTGCGTGGATTCCAGTACGCAACTTCAATCACCAACTAGAGAAGATTGTTGGCTACAAAGTTCTTCAGTTCATCCCAACGATGAAGATCAAGAAGATGCTTGGTCACAAAACCCTACGGTGTACAAACACAGCAACTTCTTCACAAGAATGATGAACTAGGGTAAAACTATGTCTTTGATCACAAATTGCTTGAACAAACTTTGCTCAACACTTGTGCAACTTGTGTACACTTTGACGGCCCTTAAAATAATCCTTTTTATATGTCTAGCATTGTGAGAAAAGAAGACCCAAACACATAATCACGGATTAGAGTCAAAACAGAACTGAAATTCTGTTTTTCACAAATCTCAACAGATACCCTATCTGTCGAGCTGATATTGAGCCACGGGGCTGAACAGCTCTACAAGTCTCGATAGATAGCTAGCTGTCGAGTTTTAATGAACAACACTTCTTCAGCTTGTTTCTTGAACAGATTTGCATGACTTTAACACTTGATCTTGAAACACAGTTTCTTGAAGTATTAAACACATCCTAGATCTACCCAATTACAAGTAAAGTGCGTTTTGTCAAAGGATTAGCCAATTATATAAAATAGTGACATAAGCTCCTAACAAGTGAATCGCATATGTCCTAACAATCTCCCCCTTTGGCAATCCGTGACAAAAACACAACAAACAAATGAACATATGAGAGAAGTCATAAATCACTCAACTCATATTCACTTTTTGAATACAATAAAATCTATCCTAACACAAACTCTTGAAAAAATTTGCAAGAAGAGAGTTTATAGCAAGTAGACTTTGACAACCTGTATTTCTGAAACACTTTAAACAAAACTCATCAAGGCATCTTTGTGTGAAACAGAAATAATAGATTGCATACAAGTAATAAAAACCATGTGTATAAAGAAAGAAAAGAAACAACACATGCAAGGGTAGGTGAAAGAAACATACATCAACATATATAAAGAAGATAAATACAATGTATGTCAATAATGGTCACAAGACCCATGCACAAGAATAAATGTATCTAAAAAATAGAGAAAAGAAAAAGATACATGTAACCCTCACTACATCCCTCAAAAATATCAAACTCCCCCTAACAAAAAAATCCTACACTAACTTTCCCCCTAAGAATGACTACTCTCATATCCAATCTAAAACTACCCTTTTTTGTCACAAGTGACAAAGGGTAAGAGTGTCAAGTAGACATCTCATTGGTAGAGCTATCATCTCCATCATCATCATCATCAGAAGCATCATCATCATCCTCATCCTCAAAATCAGAAGCCACTAGAGAAGGTGGTGGAGGAGAAGCCTCAGGAGCAAAGCCACCCATGATCGCCTGCCGCCGTGCAATACAACTGACACGAACGTTCACCTAATACAACTCTTGAAAGTTCAATTAGTGTATAAAACACTATGAATGTTTAGACCACCAATTAACAAATTACCAATTCAAGCTTAATATCAAACAATTAATGTGCGAAATATGAACATAAGCTTAATACATAATTGATAAACAATCTAAACCAAATAAAAACACATCCATAGCAGAAATTAAATGGCAAAGATTAAGGGAAGAGAGATGCAAACACAAGGACAACACAACGATGTATAGAAGAGGAAACCGAAGCCCTCAGCGTAAAATCTCTCTGCCACCCTCTAAGCGGTAAATAATCCACTAAAGAATGTAGTTAGGATACATGAACAGCAGAAGACCCTCCAAGCTCCTACTTCAACGAGGTTACACTGAACCTATTTCTTCTTTAGCTTACCGAATTCCGCTACTTGACCATAGCATCAACCAATATGAAATTGGTCCCTTCTTAGCTGCTTCCCAAAGCACCAAATGGCCTTCTCACAAATATGGGTATGGTGAGAAAAGGTTTTGATAATGTACCTCTCAAGGATGTAACAATGGAGAGGAAGAGAGAAGAGGAATTTGAAGAGTCTCTATGTGAAGATTATGGATGAATCAATCTTGTTTTTCTCTAGGGTTTCTCTCTCAAAATTCTCTCTAGAAGCTCTCTTTATTTTGTGGGTATAAAGGTCTATATATAATGGGGTGAGAAAGGAATGCGAAGAGTCAGTTTTTCCTAAACAAGGTGGTCTGGCAACTTGGCCTCGCGACTAGACTGAGTCACGAGTTCAAGTCGCGAGCTAATAGCCTGGCCAGCCTGGGACTTTTGTCCTGTAGTGCAACAGCTGGCATGACTCTTCAGCTCCCCTGCATGCTCGCACATGTGCCAGCTTTGGTGGCTTACCAGTCACGAGTCAGCCACGAGTCTCTGCATCCTTGCACAATCTTTAGCATTTCTTCACACTCTCTCACTTACTACCCTTACATAATTCTCACTAAAATACAGGGTTACTAATTGCTAAAATACAAGCAAATTTGGCACGGAATAAAGCCAACAAGATGGTTGATAAAATTCAATCTTACAACTTTGTAGAAAGTGTATCAAGACAAGCATCCATGCGCTACAGCTGTGCCATGATATCTCCAAGTGACACATCACTCGTAGAAGAAGAGGGAGCAGATGTGGATGGAGCAGAATGAGATGAAGTTGAACGGGAGGGAGGAGCTGCTAAATCCAACTGTCGTGACCTAAATTGCGGCTCGTTATGTTTAACAGTAGTGGCGTCTATGGCACACATGACAGAAAAATGGTCAGAAGAGGGAAAAGGAACAGAAAATTGGCATAGAATCTGCGTGATAGCCGAAGGGAAGATGAGCTTATCACGGGTAGTCGTATCCCTATACACATCTATAAGAGAAAGAATGAAATGTGAAGGAAAATCTATAGTAAGATGCTCAAGAAGAGACAACAAAAATCAAGCACGAGGCTTTGTGATAGAGTTGTAGTGAGAGAGTGGGTGCAAAACAAAAGTCATCACCATGTTTATGAATCTAGGACCTTTAGCAAAGGCCTTACATGGTGTAAACTATCGATCACCCCAATCAGAAGGGCGCTCGCAGAAAGCAGAGATCATCTTGTCTTTGGACACAGTCCTCAGACGCTCACATCCGAGGTAGTCAGGATGCTCTACCCTTGGAACTCGAAGCACATCCGCAACAAGCTGCGGTGTGACAACAATATGTGTACCTCGAACGTGAGTAGAAAAGAGAGGTACTAAATAATCGAATCCATGCATATTGGAGTAAAACTCCTGAATCAACATAGATGGACATGTGATCGGGACATCACACAGTGACTCGAACGTCACACAGTGACTCCCAACCTCAACTGTTAATGACATTGGGTAAATCAATGTTGGCGAAGTCTGCCAAAATGACTCGGCGTTTCGAATGAACACCTCTTCGAGAAAAGTTCTCTGAGAAGTCCTTTCGGGCATCCTCATCATGGAACCTAATATGAGAAGGAGTAGGATCAGAAGATAAAGACGATGTCCCAGAACGCAAAGGGTTCTAGGACGAAGATGACTTACGCTTAGGTACCATAGACATGACTAACATAAACAGAAAAGAGAGGTAGAGAAAGAGACAATTAGAAAAGTCCCAAAGCAATTCAAATATAACAAGTATATTGAAAAGAGAGTACATATGCATGGGAAATGCATGAACATATGATATGCAAAAAAAATTGCATCATAGGCTTAGCCTATATCCAAACCTACCAGCACACAATCAGTTTAACATATATAACACACATCTAAATGCATGAAAATATAGTTATAATGCATGTGATGTGATGCATGAGGTTTTAAACTTATTTAAGGAAAAACTCATCCCAAAATTTCAAAAATAACTCATCAATTTTCAAAAACCCCAAAATTTTCAAAAACCCCAAAACTTAGGTTTCAAAACATGAAAATGCATGTAAATGAGAGATTTGGAGTGAGTGAGAGAGGTTAGAGATGAGAGAACACGAAGCTATTGAGAGAAAGATCGAAAGAAATGAGAACTGAATCGTGCTAGACCTTTATATAGAAGGTCAATAAATCTCGATAGATAGAGGTGTTGAGAGGTGTCAAGCCATCTGTCGAGGAAGGTGTCGAGAAAAACAACGTCGACAGATGCAACTATCGAGAAGGTGTCGAGGAACAAGGCAAAGACACAAGAAAAGAAGCTTGATCAATCCACCAGCTGTCGAGAAGCTATCGAGGATCCAAGAACTTTCTCGATCAATCCACCTAGCTATCGAGGAAGTGTCGAGATTACGATAAGAAACAACTTAAGAGCTCGACAGATAGCCAAGTGTTGAGGAGGTGTCGAGATTGCTTAAAAACAGTTTTTCAAGAAGAGAAAAACACAAATATGAATGCAATCAAGCATGCAACTCAACCAATGATCCAATCAACATTTTAAACTCTCAAAAACATCTCTCAACAACAATTTTTAAGCACATGGATCCTAAAACACACACACACACACTAAACAAGTCTAACCAATTTTATATTTTAAAAACAAGTCAAGATAGTTTAGTTAGCATAGATTAACACATGTAAACCTTGTGATAGCCAAATCACATTGTACCTACACATGTATCAAGAGTAGTAAAGAATATTGTGTGTTGTGTGTGCAAAACA
Source organism: Quercus robur (assembly GCF_932294415.1). Taxonomy (NCBI): domain Eukaryota; kingdom Viridiplantae; phylum Streptophyta; class Magnoliopsida; order Fagales; family Fagaceae; genus Quercus; species Quercus robur. The sequence goes on along the minus strand of NC_065535.1, from coordinate 7,420,672 downwards.
TCGCAAGATTGCATAAGTGTATATATATTATAACGATTTGAGATATGAGTAAACACTTTAACTCACACACAATCATAACTGTTTGATGGGACTATTACCTTCGAGGTACATCCTATAACTCCCACATCTCCTAGAATACACACTTACAATCATATTTAAAGTATTTTGATCTTTTTGCTTTTTAAGCAAATCATGCATGGGCATATAAGAGAAAGAGAAGAAATACCCAATTATGTTAAGCATTTGACATTCCAATTTTGCTACGCTGAAGCACACAAATGTCATTTCATAATTGGCGGGCAACAGTGGTGAGATGGTTATTTATGCATTTCTCTTAGGATTTTCTAGTCCTTCCCGTCAAAAAGAGTGATACGAGTGTTAAGTACAAGAGATTACTTAATCTTTCTCATCACAAACATGAGCCACAAAACTCACTTGCTTAGTTGTACATAGAGATGCTCATCTAAGGTACAAGAGATACAAAGTTTAGAAAACTTTGTTTCAATGGTCATCCAATGTACACAAGTACCAATGTACACATAACACACACCGTTTTTGTATTTTTCATACTTTTTCAATTTATTTTATTTTTATATCAAAAACAAAATAAAGAAAACTGAAAGCAAATAAAAACATGTTAAACAAAGCAAAGCAAAACAAAACTAGACTGACTCAAAATAAAAGAAAAATACACAAGTTATGCAAAAACAAAAACACATGGAGAGAGAAGAAAGTGAGAATCACTTGGAGCCCTTTTCCTTCCACGCCTTGGAAGAACCTTTCCTTTGAGTGAACCCCTGAACCGGCAGTGAGGGGGAAGAATTGAAACCATTAAGGTTCGAGAGGAACATAAGGGCTTTGATAAGATCTCCAAGGGGAGCAAGAGAGGATTGAAGCTGATTCTGGCTTCCAAATGTGATCATGTCGTTGCTCTGTTGAGTGGCTAACCATTTATAACAATTTGGTCTAGTATGACTGGCAACTCCACAATGATGACAGATATGCTGTTTCTTCCATTTAGGCTTTTGAGAATTAGCCTTCTTAGCCCTAGGGTTTTTAGCTTCCTTCTTATCTTACTTAGGGGGTTCTCCTAAGATAGATTACCTTTGTCTATGTTCTCACTAGCTATATTAGTTTTAACATCATTGTTCTCAAAACATTATTACTAGGAGGAACAAAAACAGTAGTACTAGTAGAAGCAATATTAGAAGAAGAGAAACCATACCCTAAACCTATTCGATCAGAAGCAGATTTCTGAAGACTGAGCATCTTATCAAGCTTTGCACTTGAAATCCTTTCCAATTGAGCTCTGACTTGAAACAGCTCCGCTTCAAGCTTCTTGGTCTTCTCAGCCAAGAAATTGTTCTCGAACCTCAGTGCTCCAATAGTCTGATTAGCTTCATCAAACTTTGTGGAAAACTCTTCACAATCAAGTTCCACATCACTGAGCTTCTTGGTGGTCAGCTTATAAAGTTTCTCATGTTTTTCAAAAAGCTTGTATAATTTTTCATAGGTTGTATGGATATCATCTTAATCATCCATCTTCTCAAACTTGGACTCCACCAATTCCTCTTCTTCATCCACATCTTAAACAATCCCCTTAGTAGGATTGATAGTGGCAGTGAAGGCATTCAAGATTCCGTCATCCTCATTGTCGGAATCATCCTTAGGCTCAGTGTCGCTCAAAGTAACTACAAGTGCATTGCTCTTCCCAATACTCTTGAGATATGTAAGACACTCCTGTTTCATGTAATTGAAGCCTTGACACCCAAAGCACTTAGGTCCTGTGGGAACAGTGTACTGACCGCCATCCTTAGCATCCTTCTTCCCTTTGTCTTGACTCTTGAACTGAGAAGAGCTAGATTGCCTACCGTTCTTGTCGAAGCCCTTCCCATTGGCATTCTTAATGAACTTCTTGAATTGCCTGGTGATGTAGGACTTCATCTTAAAATCTTCATCGTCTAAAGACTCATTTGTGTCACTGCTCTTGGCCTTCAAGGCCATGCTCTTGCTCTTGCCCGACTTACCAATCCTTGTTAACCCTAGCTTGTAAATCTGCAAATTACCAACCAGCTCTGTCAAAGGAATCTTGGCAATGTCTTTTGATTCCTCAATCACTGTAATCTTGGCATAGAATCTCTCAAGTAGATATCTGAGTACCTTTCTTATAATCTTGAGTTCAAGAATGGTTTCCCCAAGATTGAAAGTTAAGTTCACTATGTCCTTAAGCTTGGCATAGAACTCATCGAACGACTCATCCTCCTTCATCTTAATCTCTTCAAAGCTTGTAGTGAGCCTCTAAAGCTCCGAATCCTTGACAGCCTTAGTTCATTCATAGGTTGTCTGGAGGATGGTCCATGCTTCTTTTGCAGTTTCAGTGGAAGATATCTTCTTGAATTCCTCATTAGTGATTGCACTGAACAAAGCATTCAATGCTTTACTATTGAAGTTCACTACCTTGAATCTTGGCTTCATCCCAGTTGGTCGTCGCTTCCATTGGCTTGGTCCAGCCTATCTCAACAGCTTGCCACACCTTATCATCTAGAAACTGCAAGAAAGCTCTCATGCGTACTTTCTAGTATGCATAGTTAATGCCATCAAATAAAGGAAGTATGATTAAAGACTGTCCTCTATCCATGACAAACAGGGGTCAATGGATCAACACAATAAAGATTAAAACCTAATTAGAGTGTGCCTACTCTGATAACACTTGATAAGCCAAAAACAAATTGACCCATTGTGATAAATAACCAATTAATTTAGTCAAGTGAATTAATTAAGTTAATTAACATGCAAACGCGTGGTAGCACAAAAAAATCACCAATAGACTAAGTATGCAGTGGAAAATAAATTTAACTTTGTGATTTGTTTACGAATGGGGAAAACCAATACGGTAAAAACCCCACCTGGTGATTTTAAGGTCACCACTCCTGAAATTCCACTATTATCATAACAAGCGGTTATAAGTAAAGGAATTTCAGTACCTTATACCAACCTATAGTTGAACCCTTACCGCAATACCTAATTGGACTTGTTCTGTAGTGACAATTTCTCCTTTTGATGCACGACTCCTAGTACGTGACTAACCAATTGCGTGAATCCCTGTTTGCAACTTCAATCACCAACTAGAGAATGATGTTGGTTGTAAAGTTCTTTAGTTCAACCCAACGATGAAGATTAAGAAGATGCTTGGTCACAAAAGCCTATGGTGTACAAATACAGCAACTTCTTCACAAGAATGATGAGCTAAGGCAAAACTGTGTCTCCGGTCACAAATTGCTTAAACAAACTTTGCTCAACACTTGTGCAACTTGTGTACATTTTGACGGCCTTTAAAATAATCCTTTTATATGTCTAGGTTTGTGAGAAAAGAAGGCCCAAACATATAATCACGAATTAGAGTCAAAACAAAACTGAAATTCAGTTTTTCATAAACCTCGACAGATACCCTATCTGTCGAGCTATTGTCGAGTCACGAGGCTGAATAGCTCTACAAGTCTCGATAGATAGCTAGTTGTTGAGTTTTAATGAACAGCACTTCTTCAGCTTGTTTCTTGGACAGACTTGCATGGCTTTAACACTTGATCTTAAAATGCAATTTCTTAAAGTATTAAACACATCCTAGATCTACCCAATTATAAGTAAAGTGCGTTTTGTAAAAGGATTAGCCAATTACATAAAATAGTGACATATGTTCCTAACAAGTGAATCACATATATCCTAACAGATTCCATAGGCATGCATAATTGAAAGAGTCTAACTAGATCTTTACAAATAGCTGGTAAAAATAAATAAATAAATAAAATAAGCAAAGCAATTTTCTTCTAGACACATTTAAGACTTGGAGTCAACACCTAAATAGAATTTTCTTCTTGATACATTTGAGATTTGTCAATATTTGTTGCCCTTCTAGGGACTAGAGTGAGATTTTCATTTCAAGATGATCTGCAACAATTATGGCTTGGTTGTTGGTATTGCAATAGGGGCTGTGGTTGAGGTTCTGGTGAAAAGGATTTGAGTTGTTTGGGAATTAGAATAAGTCTAATTTGTTAAAACTTTTTTGACAACTCAGATTGTAAGTTGGTGGTCATATGTAATTTTTTTATAATAAAAATAGATCCATCACTTAAAAGTTGACATGTTATTGTTACATTAGACACATAAGTAAGAAAGCTAATGGAAGTTAATAGAATGACCAATAATGTTCATTTTTTAAACTTCAGGGACTAACAAAGCTCACTTGAAATTTAAGAGACCAATTGTGCTCACAAGGTAAACTTCAGAGACCAATAATATACTTTTTTCTTCTATCTTCCTCAACTCCTTAAAGAAAAGACATTGCATATCTCACACTCTAATATATACACTATGTACACATCATCAAAATCATGAGTAGAATATGATATTCTTAAAAAGCTGGACGTCAAGTGTGAAATTATTGGATATAGTGTGTAAGAAATATACCTGAACAAGTGTGAAGCAGCATTCATTCATATATAAGGATGGGTAGCATTGGACTACCCACCCTTAATTTGGTCTTAATAGGATTTGATTTAAGTCTTAAAAATCTAATTGTAAAAAAGTATTTAAAATGTAATTATGAAAAATAATAATAATTCTTAAAAATCTACTTTTTCTAGATTATTTTTGGCATGATTTGGGGCCTGTTTGGTAGCAATGTTCAAGTATTGTTATTTAAAATGATGTGAAAACTACACATAATGCAAAAAATGTGTTTGTTATGTGTATGTGTGTGTGTGTGTGTGTTTTTTCTTTTTTTTTTTTAAATGCTAAAGTTTTTACTTTTTTTGACAATAACAGTTGTAAGGACGCAGTTTGTGTCCTCAGCCCAAAAAGCAAGTGGATCTAGGCCCAATGAGCCCAATACAATGAATTTGTAGAGAGTGGGTTGGAAAACTAGGTTATAATGAGTTGGGTAACAATTATAATAGATCCAGATGATAATAAAGTAAAAGTGGACTGGTTTTATCTAAGGAAAATTATCCACGGCACAGTTCGAGGAGATCAGTTCATCTATATATTCTTGAAGTTGGTTACAAATATAGTTCTAATTACTACAGTGTTTCTTTCTTCTTTCTCCGATCCCCTACTCTCATTGCCTTCTTCCAATTTTATACTATCTCTTTGCCTTCATCTCTACGCTCCACGTGTAGATTAGATTGTTGGTGTTGATCCTTGTCACATCAGCACCTTCCTGAAGTCTCTAAAGAGTAGTTGTAAGACTGAAAACTACTGTTCAAGTATCACTTCCTCATTAATGCGGCTAGAGAGTTAGCTGCAGAGCATTCAGTATGGTGGTAGCAGCTTTCCCTCAAATATTTCCCACCTCCTAATTGTCCTGTAAGTTCATAACGTATATCATTATCACTAGAATTTCCCGAAAGGTCACCTTGGATGACAGGACACTCTTTCTGACCTCTGTTTCGCTTAGCCGAGGAGATACTCCTCCTCAGCTTACCTTCCTCAGCATTCTCACCCGTAGCTCACTCATGGAACCCTGAGTCTTACATACTCATTACTGTTTATTTGTCCTTGGACTACAAAGTGTCCTCAGACTGCAAAGTGTCCTCGAACAAGGCCCAAGGCCTAGCATATGTTCTGGGGCCCTTTATCCCTACAATAGCCCCTCAAAACTCTGGTTTTCTCCCTTT